>NC_081858.1:23370306-23670306 GCF_963259705.1 Myotis daubentonii
TTTGCTTCCTCTCACCCCCATGTAAAGCAGTTTAAAGGAAAGTTCTTCCGAAGAAAATCCAGCCCCCCCCCCGCCACCACCACCACACACACACGCCCGCCTCTGTGCACACCTGTTTTTGGAGCAGGTTAAAGAGAGGGGAAGGTCTTTATCCAGGGAGCCGCCAAAGCTCTCGATCACAAGGCCAAGCAGATCATGCCGTCTCTCTGTTTATCGCCGTCCGTGCCCTCCTATGGCTCTCGGGACGAAAACCCAGCTTTTCAGTGCGGGCTCCATGGCCCCGACGTTGGCCCTGGCTCAGGCCGCACCTCCTGGCTCTCCATCCCTGCTCCTGCTCAGGGCTTCTCCCTAGGCGGTATCTTCCGCCAGGAAGCCAGTTTCTTCCCCTTTCTGCTCATCCTTCAGTTCTCACCTTCCGTGTCACCTCCTCAGAGAGGCCTTCCTAGATCCACATCTGACTGGGAGTTCCCGTTATAGGCACTCACTCAATTAATGACCAACTGACTGCCAATGAAGTCCCCCCCCGCTCCCCGCTGGGAGGTTATTCTGTGAAGGTAGGGGGGTCTCTAGCTGGCTCCTACTATCATCCTGGTAGGTCCACAATACTATTTGCTAAAGAAACGATTGATGGAATGAAGGAATCAGAATACAGTGAATGGAGACCACTCAGTCACTTACACTTTAGTGTGAATTTTTTTGTATCTGAGACCTCACTCAGCACCCTGTTGAGATGGGGAGGAGAGCCTTCATATCCGTCCATCATTAGTCCTGAGCTTTTGGGTTTATGGTGGACTCCGATTCCCTCCAGGGGACTGCGCTCTGCTCTCAGAGAGGTCAGGTCTGGGATGCTGACAGACTCCATGTCAAAGGTTGAATGTCATAGGCTGGCATGGCAGGTGGGGACATGGGCTGGCCCCTGGGACAGGAAGAAGAGCTTCAGAACTGGAGTGATGCCAACCCCCAGTGAATGCTTCAGAATTGGCCTTAAGAACATGATTGTCTGACGGAGAGCATTCTATACCTGCAAGGCGACAGGATTCTGGGACTTTCTGTGGTCGCCGGCCAGACTCCATGCTCAGTTCTTTCTGGAAGCAATTATGTGCCCTGGGGGCCCCGGGAGTATCTGTGGGTGTCCCCTGTAACTCCAGCCAGCAGAGTCTTACAAAAAGGCACACCGGATGGCATCACTCTTGTCTTTGAAACCTGCCACCGGCTTCCCCAAAAGTACTTCAGTTGCCCTCCCAGGCCCTGCATGGTCTCGCCCGCTGACCTCTCTAGCTGGCTCTCCCTCTTCTCCTTTCTCTATGGGCTGCCCGTTGGCTCAGCTGATCCGACCCGTTTCTAATCTGGAATCCTCCCATGTGCTGACTTCCTGCACAACGTCAAGGCCTGAACTGAAGCTTCCAGGGTGACCTAGCAGAAGGCTTCTCACACGTTCGCGTGCCCGGAAATCGCTTGGGTATCGTGTCACGGTGTGGCTGCTGCCTCCGTGGCTGGGGGTGGGGCCTGAGGTTCCAACGTTTCAGTGGAGGCAGCCCCTGGGAGCCCGTGAGAAATGCAGACGCCCAGGCCCTGCCCCGGACCTCATCTGAACTTGAATCTGCACGTTGCCCTCAGCTCACCAGCTGCGAGTTCTGGTGTAGAGCAACTCTTAGGGGCACGCGACCACCTTTCAGGTGGCTCCTGGGGGTCCTCTTGGTTCGGGGTGACACCAGGCCTGGCCCAGGCACCATGATTTTTGTTACTGAGTCTGGCCTGTTGGAATCTATCTATACCCATGAGCTCAGACAAAATGAGACCAGTCCGGCCGAGGAGCCGTGGGTCAGTGGTTGAGTGTTGACCTATGAACCAGGAGGTCACAGTTTGATTCCTGGTCAGAGCACATGCCCAGGTTGCGGGCTCGGTCCCCAGTGGGGGCCGTGCAGGGGGCAGCTGATCGATGATTCTCTCTCATCGTTGATATTTCTCTTTCTCTCTCCCTCTCCCTTCCTTTCTGAACTCAACAAATAATAATAATAATAATGAGACCAGTCCGGGAGCTACTCCCCTCAACGGGGAGAGAAGAAACAGAACTGGCTGAGACAAGAACAAGGAGGGGTGCTGACAGGTGGGGGTGGGTTCCCCGAGGGCCGGCAGCCCACACGGCATGCCCCCAAATGACCTGCGCTGGTTAAGTGTCAGGGGAGATCGCCAGGACTTTTCTTAGCAGAGCCCGGTGGCCTTTCTCCAGTTGGTCTTGATGACATTTCCCAGCCGAGGGGGCCATGCCCTTTCCGACAGGATCTCGGAGGGAAGGCCACTGGGTTACGGGGAACTTGGCAAGGCAGGAGAATCCTGGCCTTTTGTGACCTGTGTATCCAGAGGTCATCTTCTCACTCTGAGAGAGGGAGCGTGGGTGGGCTCCCCAGTCCCATGGGAAAGCCACGGCTGCCCTGGGTGTCTGAGGATTCGGGGCAGCCCTCTCTCCAGGGGTCATCGCTGGCCCTCACTTCCTGCTCGTAGCGCTGTCCCTTTGTGGCTGGCGGAGATCCCAGCGTGGGGTCTGGCTCCCTACCTCCCCTGCACCCACCTCACAGCCCCCACAAATCCGAGTCACGACGTTGGAAGCGTCACCAGAGTGGCATGACGTTGGCGTGCAGATCAGCCAACTTAAAATGGCACAGGAGATAAAAGAACAGACTTATTCCTGAATGTTCTCTGGCCCACCCCACCCTGCAGGGGTTTGCACTGGCTACCCATCCCAGGGAGTGCCTGGCCTTGGGCCATCTCATTGGTCTCTCTCTTACTTCCTTACTCAAATTCTCCTCCCAGCCTGCCCCTCGGCAAAGCAGTTCCTCTCTCTCCAGCCCCAGGCCTGACGCTCCCAGACCCACCTCTGCAGAGCCCAAGGGCATCATGTTTTCAGCTGCTGGAGAGCTTTCTGGACCATTAGCAGCAGCAGAGACCTGCAGGCGGTGAGGGCCCGCCCTTTCCCGGGACGCACCCTCTGCAGTGGGCACTTGTGGTTTCCAGTCGCATTTTCTTCTCTCTTTAGAGGAGCTTCTGGTAGAAGGCCGAGTCCCTGAGGCACATGATAATCTTTTATGTCATTCATTCATTCACTTATTCGTTCAACACGTACGTATCGAGCAAGGTCAGTGTGCGGAGTGCAGATGCGGGAGGAACAAAGACAGATGTGCTTGTTTCTAGAAACGTGGTGACGGATGGCTCACTTCACCTGTGACCCTGGTGACAGGGAGAGCGATTAATACTCTAGGTATCGCCTAATACTTAAGTAAAAGCCGCTGTGGAGGGGCGTGAGTATGCTCCTCGCAAAGGGATTCACGACAGGATTAAATAAAGCCAGAGGAGTCCAGCCTCGGGAGGCCCCCGGGGACCAGCTCATCCACGGAGTCACGAGGCAGCGGTGGAAATGGAGGTTTAAAAAGCTTAAGAGACTTGCTTCTAGTTAGTTACTCAGCAATGCCAGACCCAACCGGTCATATCCAGCTGTGCCGTTTCATTCCCAGGACTGGTCTCTCTCCATCATGCCTTGCGTCATGCAGCGATACTCCAGTGACAATGAGGATAATAATAATAATGTTGTGGGGTGTTTTTTATTGGGGGAGGGGGAAGGATGCTTTCTATGTCCCCGACACTGTCCTAAGTGCTTTCATGTTACCACATTATTCTCATAGAAATCCCAGTAATGCCACTGAGAGAGTGCTGAGGCACAGAGACATGAAGCAACCGGTCGAAGGTCACACAGCACAGAAGGGTTCTAATCCAGGCCATCTGGTTCCTGGGCCCACACCCTGAGTCACAACCCTCTACAGCTTCTCTTTCAAGGGGGACTCCCAGACCAGGGGCTCCTGTAGAGGAATTTGTGTCCACCCACATAGTTAAAGGGAGGCACTTCTGCATTGAATAGAATTTCAGTGCTATATAAACCAACGCTTGGATTCTTACCTTTCGGCCGATCTTTTAAAGTACGGAGTTGCTATGTATAGAGCCGCCTTTAACGTCTGTAAAGCCCTGCCGTTAAAATAGCATAAAAGCAGTTCATGTGATGTGTGTGACAAGAACGGAAATGTGATCAAAAGATACAGGTGAAATGCGACTGTGGGCCCAGCGCGTTAGAGATGCCTGCAGACTTTACAGAGTGAGAATAAACTCATTCAAACCCCAATTGGGTGTGGTCTGCTTGAGAAGCAACTAGATTTAGGGGACTGCTTCCCCCCCAAATCAAGTGTCTCTTAGCAGGGACTGGATTAAATATTGTAATTAATCAAGTAAGGTCAAGCATATTTACTGGTCAAAAATCTTCTAATTGGAGCCCTGACAGCGTGGCTCAGTGGTTGAGCATCGACCTATGAACCAGGAGGTCACAGTTCAATTCCTGGTCAGGGCACATGCCTGGATTGTGGGCTCCGTCCCCAGAGTGGGGCATGCAGGAGGCAGCTGATCAATGATTCTCATCATTGATGTTTCTATCTCTTTCTCCCCTCCCTTCCTTCCTGATATCAATAAAAAAAATATTTTTAAAGATCTTCTAATTGGAGTCTTAGGAGTTGACTTTTCCCACATATGCTTAATTTCCAGAATAACCCTCCCATCACCCCCACCCCCAGGTTTAACAGTCCAGGGATTTCTCACTGTGAGTTGGAAGTCCCAGTAAAACCCAGAATCTGCTACAGGTAAGGCCAGTGAGTTCAGTGAGTTTTCTTGTTAGCTTTTCCCCTTGAAGATCCTGTCAAAATTAACCCTGGAGCATCAGCCTGCAGACTGAAGGGTCCCAGGTTCGATTCAAGTCAAGGGCACATACCTCAGTTGCAGGCTCACGGCCCTGGTTGGGGGCATTTGAGAGGCAACCAATTGATGTGTCTCTCTCATCGCTGTTTCTCTCTCTCTCCCGCTCCCTTCTACACTCTCTCTCTAAAAAAAAGAAAACAATGGGAAAAATATGCTCGGGCAAGGATTAAAAAAACAAAACAAAATGAACCCCGGAGAATATAAACTTGAATGAGTCCATCTCAGCAACACCTGCCCTAGTCAAGGGAAGTGCTAGGAAAGAGAACATTCAAAGTGTGGAGTTTTGTCTATTAACACAAGCAGCGTGAGCCCGAAAAGTCATTTAAATCATCTGGGGGAGGCGGAGGGAGGACACTCATTTCCAAGGGAGCATTGCTGGCTGAGTACAAATGGGTGGCTGTTTATTTTCTCTCCTCCCTGTAAAGGCTGTAATGATGACTGGCTGGGGATGGTGTTTAGCAACCGGATCCAGCAGGTCAGTTATGACAACTTCATCATTGTCATTCGTGCCTTTTGTTTGCGGCCAACACAAAACTGTTCAGCCTTAAGAGAGTCCAGGGCAAGACAGAGAAGGGGGTGGGGAGGGGAGAGGTGGAGAAAGTGAGAGAGCAAAGGAGAGAGACAGGGAATCCAGGCTGGCACACTGGTAATCCCCTTGTGGGGCCCAGTCAGCTGACGTCAGTGGTGGAGGGGGATCCAAATTTGGACTCCCTGTTTTTCCTTCTAAAAGGGCAATTGCTCGTGTTTATGAAGGCTAATCACGTTTGCCCATTTGGGTTCCTAGAAATGCCCCAGGGAGCTGTTATTTTTGGTAAGGGGTCTTCCTGCTTCAAGGGTAAAGACTGAATAGTTTCAGTAGCTAGCATGCTAGGGTGAAATAAAGCAAAATAAACAGCGGAAGTGCAGTAGCCTTTGTTGGAGACCTACTGGGTGTCAGCCAAGGTGCACGGTTCTTTTTTGTTTGTTTGTTTGTTTGTTTGTTTGTTTGTGGGGTTTTCTTGCTAATCCTCACCCGAGGAAAAATTTTCCATTGATTTTTAGAATGGAAGGGAGGGCGGGAGGGGCAGAGGAAGAGAGAGAGAGAGAGAGAGAGAGAGAGAGAGAGAGAGAGAGAGAGAGAGAGAGAGAGAGAGGGAGAAATATGTGAGAGAGACACATGGATTGGTTGCTTCCCACAGGTGCCCTGACTGGGACTGGGGACCGAACCTGCAACCCAGATACATGCCCTTGACTGGGAATCGTACCCAAGACCCTTCTGTGCACAGGCCAGCACTCTAACCACTGAGCTACACAGGCCAGGGTGCAAGGTGCATTTGTACATGTTTTCTCTCTGTCTTTTCAACAGCCCTGGGGGTAGTGGCCTCATTCCCACTGTGGTAAAGAGAACAGTGAAGCCCAGAGATATAATAGGGTGCCTCTGAGATCACTCAGCTAGTCCAGAGCAGAGCAGGGATTCAAATTCAGGTGCGTCTCCTGTCCCAGTCTTACTACACCATGCTGCAACCCCCCAAAACAAACAACCTCCCCCCACCCCAACAAAACAAAAACGAAAAAAACCCACCCCCACCAAAA
This sequence comes from Myotis daubentonii, assembly GCF_963259705.1. Taxonomy (NCBI): domain Eukaryota; kingdom Metazoa; phylum Chordata; class Mammalia; order Chiroptera; family Vespertilionidae; genus Myotis; species Myotis daubentonii. The sequence goes on from NC_081858.1 coordinate 23,376,670, forward strand.
AAAATTCTTAACGGAGTCAAAGGCAAGTTTAAACATCTCGGCATTTGGAAGGCCATAAAAAGGCAGGCAGGCGTATGTATGTATTTAATGATCTGATCATGACAAAGGTGGAATGAGAAAAAGGCATACTGAAAGAAACGGCATTAATGAAATCATTAAATGTGTTACAGGATTTTTGGGGAACTTACCCTTCCTCCTGGGGTGCTCCTTGACAAGACATTCTGTGTTCCTGTTTTTAGGCAAAAGAGAGAGAGAAAAAAAAAGTGGGTGGGAGTTGAAAGCTTGATATTTGGCTCATGCAAATCAAAGTCTTGGTCTCCTTCCAGTATTTCCGTGCTCCTTGGTCATGTAGAGTTTCTGCTGCCCAACCACACTCCTTCGACGCATGCTCTTCCTTCTCCTACCCCGCTTGTTTTTTTCCGGGTAACTTGACTAACACCGCGCCATGAATCTTGAAAAACGTCTGGTAAAACTGGCCAATGGTGGTGGCAGGCACACAGGGGACAGGTGGGGGGGAGAAGCAGGGGGTTTGGTGTTGTGAGAGAGGGAGAGAGAGAGAGAACAAAGGAGGGTAGGGTTCTTGCCATATCCAAATCAGGCTGCTCCCCTCCTGCTGGGATATGACATGGAATGCCCAAAATTCAACTTGAACGTTTCCGGTGAGTGAACCTTCTAAGCAACGGAGGACAGAACACGTTCTCAAGTCCTAGTGCCATCTAGGCTCGTGGCGCAATGGGATCAAGGCGATGAATGAAAGGGATTTAAAAACATTAATCCATTCCCAGCTCAGGTCTCTGGAAGGCTTCTGGGTGTCCCGTAACACAATCCAGTGTGCCGCATGGGCTCCGAACGTGTGCCAGGGTGTACACCGCTGTGGAAAAGCAAGAAGCCGATGAAAACCCCAGGCCCACGTGGGGAGTGGTGACCAGACTCAGAATGCGGATCAGGAAGCTGGAAATTCCCTCTTGCCTTGGCGTTTCGGCTTCTGGCTTTTCCACTTCCCTAAGTCGCCCCTGTGGTGCTCAGCAGCGCTCCCCAATTGTCCAGACCTGGGAACCGCAAGGGCAGGAGGACCAGGTCGAATTCTCAGAGGCCACTTAGGACCCCAACTCACACCCCTCGCCAGGCCCCAGTGCAGCCGGCAGCTCCTCCATCAGGGGGACCCCTAAGGGGCAGCGCGGCTCCCAGGGGGTAGCTCTCCCCCCACGTTGCCCGGCTGGGCATGAAACGAGCAAACTTTCTCCAGCTGTTGGGTTTCTCTTTGCTGAGTCTACACTGGGGATGTTCAGGGTCAGGAGTGGGTTCGGGGGCGCTGTTTAGGGGCGACCTTGACCTCGGCTTCAGCATCACCCGCGGGGACATTGCTGGGGCCGCCGCAGAGGAAGGCGGATTGAACTCCCCAGTTCGAGAGCCGCCGTGTCCGGGGCACAGAGACCTCCCCGCGGCCCCTCGGGTCGTGGGCCTCGGTCCCGCGCACGTGGCCCTGGGGGCGGGGGAGTGTTGGATGAAAGGGGCGTGAGAGCCAGAGGCGGGGGGCGGGAAGTCGGGAGGCGGGGGAGGAGAGGAAGTCCCTCGTGGCCACCCCAAGGGGAGGGCGGGACGGTGCCTGCGGGGACTCGGTGGGGAGGCGCGGGGAGGAGGGCCCCGGGGTCAGTCCGAGCTCCGAGGGGCACCGACTGCGGGACGCGGGCTCTCCGAGCCGACCCCTCGCGGAAGGGGCGGGGACCGGGGCGCGCGCGGGGGGCGGGGCGGGGTGACCCCGCGGGCGCGAGGCAGCGGCGCGCGCCGGGCACTGAGCGGGGCGCGGGGGGGCGCGCGCGCGAGGGGAGGGGGACGCGCAGGCGGGAGCGCGCGGGGGGGCTGCCCCGGGGCGGCCCCCCCACGTCGGGGCGCGGCGGGCGGCGGCGGCGGGAGCGCGTCCCGTCCGGGTCCCGAGGAGCCGCCGCCGCCGCCGCTGCCGGTCGCCAACATGGCGGACCTCGAGGCCGTGCTGGCCGATGTCAGCTACCTGATGGCGATGGAGAAGAGCAAGGCGACCCCGGCCGCCCGCGCCAGCAAGAGGATCGTCCTGCCCGAGCCCAGGTACCGGCTCCCCGGGTCCGCGCGGCCGGCCCCCCGCGGCCGCCAGCGACCCCCTGCGTCCGGGAAGGTCGGGCGCCCGGCTGCTGCCGCCCCGGGACTTTGGGGAGCGGGCGCTGCGGGGGTGGCCTCGCGGTTCCTGGGGTCCCCGTCTGGGAAACGGGGCCGCGGAGGGCTGTTGGGGGGACTCGGGGAGAGCGCGCCGCCAAGCGCCCCGCGCGCAGCGAGCGGGCGCCCCAGCGAGGGGCTGCGGGAGGCGGTGGTGACTTCGCTGGGGCAGCTCCGGACTGGCCGCCCCTTCTGTCCCGTCCCTGTCGCAGTCCAGCCCCATCTGGGTCCATCCCCCTGTGCTCCCCGTCCCCTTGCTGTGGCTCCCTCCGGCCCCCTCCCTGTCACTCCCTGGGGCTCCGTTCCCGGCTCCTGGCCGTCCCCCTTCCAGCTCCGTCCTCCCAGCCCCCGCGGGGCTCCTGCGCCGGGAGCGCAGGTGGAGTGAGTGCCTTTTGTCCCAGGTACTTCGGCCGCAGTTGGCAGTGCGTGTTCCCCGGCAGCTTCCATAGTCCGGTGGCCCTCCTTTCCCTCTTCTCTGCGGCCCCGGCAGGAATGAGAGGCTTGAGACCCCTCAGTTTTCTTGTGGCCGCTGAGTGTGTCCCCTGAGCGGCTCCCCTCAACTTGCAGATCTGCGGGTGGCACTTTGCTAAAAGGTTGAAATCGGATTCCCTTAGAAACGCACATGGAAGGGGTGCCTCCGGGCAGGAATTTGTTGTTGAAATGACCAGACAAGGGCCCTGGGGAATTGGCAAGGGGCTTGGTGAGGCCATGACCAAGTTGTCATTTTTTTTTTTTCTCGAAAACCATTTATTACTGATGAGCTAGTAAAAAAAAAGACTTCACTAGTTCATATTCTTAGCAGAAAAGATTCTTCAGCAGATGAATTGTGAGTTGCTAAGGGTGTAGCAAAAGCATTACAGTCGCCTTCTCCCCTCCCCCGGTTTCTTTCCCTAATTAATACCATCCCCAGCCGTGCAGGGAATGTGGCTCCTTGACTCTAAGGAGGTCTTGGTGGACTTAGCGATAACAAGGGGCATCGCCTGGGCAGTGAGTTGGAAGCCGTGTCATTTTGTACGATATTGGAATCTGCACCAAAGCCCTTCTCCCTTGGAGAGCATCAGCCCTGGGAGCATCCTCCCCCCAAGATTGGCTTCAGCGATGCCTTGACATAAGGAAACAAAATCTTTCATTATCCGCCGCTTTGAGTGGGTTGTTGTGAAAAGCCAGATTGTGTAAATGAACACGTGCTTGCTCCCTACCTTGGGCCTCCTGGCCCCGCTGAGCCCAGGCATGGCCTTGGTTTTGCGGGATTGCCCTTTGGAACGCAGTGCCCAGCAGTCAAAAACCCGGGCAAAGTGCAGACCCTTGTGGGCCTTGTGAAATGAACAGCTCCTGTTCCAGACTGGAACCGACCCGAAGCTCATGGACACATCAGCTCTGTTTACAGTTTCCGGCAAATGGGAAGGAGACGAAGTAGAACAAGAACCCCCCAAATCAAACCTCAATTTCATTTTTTTTTTCTTAAAAACGGCGTTTCTATAAATGTGGTATAAAATCCTGAATTCCTTTTTCTCCCTCCTTCCCCACTCTTCCTAAAGGGCCCTAAATATTTAGTTCCTCTATATAAATTTAATAAATATGAACTCAGGCAGTTTTTTTGTGAGATATAGAATATTACTAAAATTAGGAACTTCTGCTCTTTTTTTTCCCCCCTCAATGTTTCGAACTTAATGTGACTTCTGCTTTTTATTGTCCCTAAGAATGTAGTACGTGTTAGGGCATTCACTTCCTTGTATAAATGTCTTTGTTTAGGTGGCGTTCTGTAGCAAGGCTTTTTTTTTTTTTCTTTTAAGGCAGAATTAGTGACTGCGAGCATACTTCTTATGATATCTTAGAAATGAGAAACATTCACAGGAGAGTAATTTTAGGAAACAGCTCCTTAGCAATTGATATTCTGTTGCTATTTTTAAAATAGACTCTTGAGTGAGGCAGTTGGGACCTCCTCCAGGGATCCTCGTTTTTTTGTTTGTTTGTTTTGGTGTTTATCTCAGTGGCTTTGGCTTGGGGGCTTTAGATTTGTAACGTGACCCTTTACACCAGTGGTTCCCAACCTTGTTTTGGCCACGCCCCACCTAAGCATCTCTCAAATCCTGATGCCCTCCCCCCACCCCCCATGACATAGAATTTTTATTATTCAAAAAGTGGACTCCTATTTTACGCGGAGGAAGCCTAAAAGGCCATTAGCTTGGTCTAAACAAGCTTCTGAAGAACGCGGCATCCATGAAAGAGAAAAATAAAAGAACAAAAGGACCGTTGACGTCCTGAGGAAGATATCACTAAGAAATTGTTAAAAAAAAAAATAAGACTATGAAGTGATACGAAAAAAATAGCAAATAAAGTTTCAAAACACCTACTAGAGAACTGAAATGCATAAATAGGTCACAATACCTATTTATATACTGCATATGAGGCCCCTAGAGCCGTAAGAAATGCAAAAAACTCAGTTAATAACCCATTCTCGAATTGCCCCCCCCCCCCCCTTAAAAATCAAATTGCCCCCCCTGTGGGGCGTGTGCCCCAGGTTGGGAACCACTGCTGTACACAGTCACCACCACTGCTTGGGCTGAGTTAGGATTCGTTTACAGTGAGATTATCAGGTAAAAACTTCTTGCAGTTTTTGTCTACCACTGGATGGCAGTTAGCGGCCTCCCTGCTGGATTTCGGGGTGGAAGGTTGGGGATTTCTAGATACGGTGAGGAAGTTAACTTCATGTTAAAATGCTTCAGCAGAGTGACTCACAAAGACTAGTGTGATTTCACTCTTTCTGTAAAGGTTACTGGTCAGATGTTTTTGTGTTTCCTCCTTCATTTTGGAGTGACCCATGTGATCACCCGTCTTTGGTGGAGAGGTTCGATGTGTAGCTTTAGTATCTAAGCGAGAAACATAAAACCAGCCACTGGCTCATCGCGGGTGACTTTTTATTTTTTCCAGCGGATGACTTGAAGTCACCACAGTCTTCTGTGCGCTTCCTTATTTTAGGGACTTTGCCTTTCCCCCAGTTTTAAAGAAGAAAGCAACAGAATCTAGCTGTTTTCAATGAAATGCTGGGGCTGCATTCCCTTGCTGTTCAGAGGTGGGGTGGGGGCGGGGGGTGGAAATCTCAGAAAAATGGGACATTCTGCCCAGGAGATGGTACTTGCCTGAGATCGCAAGAGGCAACCGGTTAGTCATGTTGACACATTATTCAATTAACGGACCCATGAGTGTAAAAGCTGACTATTTGTTCAAATCCTAGAGCGGCTTATTTGCTGGAACATGTGTTGAGCTGATGAAACTGATAATGGGATCTACTGGGAAGAGTAAACTGATCCAGGGACTCACTGGGCCGGCCCAGCGACAAACACCAGCATGTTAGAAAGGAAATGCTTTTACTTAATAGGGTCCGCTCCCTAAGCCAGGCCTTAAGTAAGGCCTGGAATGATCAAGGCAGCTTTTGCTTTAGGCGCGTTCCTCTTTTAACCCTTTTCGAGAAGAATGGTTGCCTGGGACTCCCACGTGGTTGCAAGAGATTGAGTGACAGGAAGTTGATCTCTCCCCAGAGGTGTCATTTCTGCTTATGAAGACATTGAAAATTTTGGATCATCAGTTGCAAAGCTTATCCTTTCAAAGCATTCGTACAATATGATAGGAAGGCCTGAAAACAACTTTTTTTAAAAAATATATTTTTATTGGCTTCAGAGAGGAAGGGAGAGGGAGAGAGAGAGAAAAACATCAATGATGAGAGAGAATCATCGATTGGCTGCCTCCTGCACGCCCCCTACTGGGGACTGAGCCCGCAACCCTGGCACGTGCCCTTGACCAGAATCGAACCTGGGGCCCTTCAGTCCACAGGCCGATGCTCTATTCACTGAGCCCAACCAGCTAGGGCTGAAAACAACATCTTAAAGACAGTCCCTAAGGAGATTTGTCGGATTGTTGATCACATTCATTCTGTACCTGGTTGTAGAGCCGTTTCTCTGAGCCACCCAAAGGGGGCGCTCTGAGGAATCCGACCTAGACCCCAGCCCCTTCCTTCACGGGGCTCACAGTCTAGGCAGCGGTTCTCAACCTGTGGGTCGCGACCCCTTTTGCGGTGGTCGAAGGACCCTTTCACAGGGGTCGCCTAAGACCATCCTGCATATCAGATATTTACATGACGATTCATCACAGTAGCAACATTACAGTTATGAAGTAGCAGCGAAAAGAATTTTATGGTTGGGTCACAACATGAGGAACTGTATTTAAAGGGCCGGGAGGTTGAGAACCACTGGACTCTAGTGGGAAATGCACAGAGAGTTGAGTGAAGAAAGATGTTTCCTCCAAAGAAGTTGCTTGAAGATTGTGCAGCACCTGGACGGCTGTGATGAGTCCGAATTCAGAGAACACATTACGTTGGCTCCCTGTTTGAACAGTACGCCGCTCACGAAGGAGCTATCTAGCCGTGGTGATGTCAGGTGGGAGTTTGCATCTTTCTGTTTGTGAAACGATCAGGTGGAGACGGAGCCATTTGTTTCTTCATCTCTGGAAATGGAGTTTCTTTGCTCATTTCCCAAACCCCAATCAATCCCTGAGTGATTGGTGGGTCACTTGAAATAGTTCTGACTGTTTCGGGGTGTAGGGAAATTCTCTGCCTGCACTTTCTGTTATACCCCTACCCCCACCCCCACTCCCACCCGCCCCAGCCTAACTTGGAGCTGGAAAGTCAGTGTTGGAAGAAAGAATAGCTTCCGGGGAGACAGGACTCTGTTGTTGCTGGGGGCCTGTCTATGGATTCCCCAGCGGTGAGGGTCTTGCTTCTTTTTCACGAAGGAAGGGACAGACGTAATTTGTACCCTCCGGTCATCATTTCATTCTCGGTCAGAGCTGATTTGTGCCACGGACTCGCCGATGTAAGCGCTGGGTGTAGCTGTCTGTTCTCAGAAATAGACGTTCCAGGGCCATCAGCCTGGGGCCTGGAGTCGGCCCCCAGTGCCCGGCGCTGTGGATGGGCAGCCCACTTAGATCCCTGCGAGGCCCAGGCAGGCCCATCTGTACTGGGCAGACGTCGCAGGCTCAGCGCCCCCTCAGCGCGCTGCCTTCGGCTTTGCCAAACATCTGTTTGGACCAGGATGGGAACTTCTGGCTCGGGCACCGAAGCTCGCGGAAGGAGAGACGAGGCCTTCAGCCGTCAGGGGCTGGCCAGCGGGGCGGGGACCTCAGGGTCTTAGACAACAGGCGCTGGGGTCCCTGGAGCCCTGACCGGGGCAGGGAAAGAGAACTTGAACTTCCATGAAGCAGCAGCATAATCACTACCATTTATCGGGAGCTCGCCCTCCACCAGGCCGTTCCCCGGTGTCATCGCGGGAGCAGCAGCAGGTGCCCAGGGAGGTTTACGTGAAAGACCCCTGCCCGGTGCCAGCTGAACGTGGCCCAGGTCTCCCTGAACTCGGGTTCTTTCTACCTCGCTGTGCCCCCTCTCGGACATGAGCACCCGCCCCTCTTATTTTGCAAGGAATGGACAGAATAGCGATCCTTTTTGTTTGTTTGTTTGTTTGTGTGTGTGTCTGGGGAGAAGTCACTTTCCGGCGTCTCCACCAGCGACTGGCGCAGCGTTTGCAAAGTGCGGCCGGTCCTCGGATAGAGCGGCTGCTCCCCCGGGACCACGCGAGCAGTAATTATGACTAAGTGAATACGCAGTTTGTTCCTTATTTCCCATGAGGAGCGTGAGGGTTAAATGCCTCTTCTGTTTAACACAAAAAGTGCAATCTTGCTGCTCTTAATGAGAAGTTGTATAACAGGCCGCTTTCTCCCCCCCGGCCCCCCTCCGGCCTCCAAATAATATTTCCACAACTAAGAAAAGAGGGCAGCTCAGGCTCCTCCCCGCCCCCTGCCCCCGAAACCCCCATTCCTGGGAAAAAGGTAAAAGGGCAAGATGGCATTTTTGTCTTTTCTTTGCCGGAAAAAATCGCTTTCCATTCAGATAACCGTCCTTCGTGACTCAAGCCGTGCATCGGAGGCTGCCGCAGGGGAAACTGTACCGTGTGCAGGGCGGTGCTGTCTGGCCCTGTGCTCCGGGCCCTGGCCGTGGGGAAATGGGAATGATTTAGTTAGCCTCTTTTACTTGATTATGAAGTCCTCGGTATGGGAGGTAATTTGCATGCTAATGAGGCTGGATGTCCCAGACCTGCCTCCTCTGCTTCTAGTTCTCGCTCCTTTATTCCTCTCTGTTTTTATCATTGATTATAAGTCAGAACCCCTGGGCCTGTGTTTGATTGCTTCAGGGGTCTCCAGCGCAGGAGACCTGACCCCGCGGCTCCTCGCTCACCTCCTGTGAGCGTTCCTTCCGGCTCGGGGAGTCTTCTCCGAGGTCGGCTAGGCTCCAGCGTCAGCGCGGGGGGTAAACATATTCCAGTACTTTGTCCAGGACGTTATAGGAAAAGCCCGCCAGAGGAGACAGCGAAAACAGTCTTGCAGCTTCTAGACCCTGTGATTGGTGGTTGGTAACCGTCCGCCTAGACCAGTGATGGCGAACCTATGACACGCGTGTCAGAGGTGACCCGCGAACTCATTTTTTGGGTTGATTTTTCTTTGTTAAATGGCATTGAGATATATAAAATAAATATCAAAAATATAAGTCTTTGTTTTACTATGGTTGCAGATATCAAAAAATTTCTGTATGTGACACGGCACCAGAGTTAAGTTAGGGTTTTTCAAAATGCTGACACGCCGAGCTCAAAAGGTTCGCCATCACTGCCCTAGACCCAGCCTTGGGCCTGCACTCTCGTTTGCTGCCATTTCCTTCTTCCAGGGTCTCCGGAGCCGGAAACGGTGACCATGTGAAAGTAGCCGGGCCAGACCTTCACCCTCAGTGAACTTGAAGGCCCGCTATCATCGCTGGCCCCCCGTTGTCCTGTGTCCTCTCCACTGTACGATGTCATACTCCAATAAAAGAGAAAGTTCTAGATTAGGAGCCAGGAAACACGGGCCTGGTATCACTGGCAACTTGCCACAGGGTCTCGGTAAGTCACTTCCATTTCCCATCGGTGCAATGCGAGAGCCATTCATTTCGGATCCTAAAATGTCCCAGTAAAAATCTCAGCCTCCCGGGAGCCTTTTCCATCCATGCCACGTGTTGGTAAACAGGAGAGAGGCCTGACTTCAGACACAGACAACTCAAGAGAAAATGATTGGAGGGCGTATTAAAAGATGGTTTTGTTGTCACGGCACCGTGGGGTGGTGGTGGCTGGGGTTATATGCAGTGCAAGATGTAACGCCTTCAGAAAGCACAGCATGGTAGCAGGTATGAGGCCGTGTTGCACGGAGACCCTCGTGCCATGCGCTCTGAGGGACAGGTGCAGGAGGCAGGACTTCTGGACAGTTGAATTGTTGACAGGACAGGGAAGAGCAAATGTTGACCTTAGACCCGTAGTAGGTGCATTTTCCAGATTTCTTCTAGATTTTCTTCCTCTAGCTCTGTTGTGGCTGTGTGTCTAGAACAGCCGTGGGCAAACTACGGCCCGCGGGCCGGATTCGGCCCGTTTGAAATGCATAAAGCTAAAAAAAAAAAAAAAAAAAGACCGTACCCTTTTATGTAATGATGTTTACTTTGAATTTATATTAGTTCACACAAACACTCCATCCATGCTTTTGTTCCGGCCCTCCGGTCCAGTTTAAGAACCCATTGTGGCCCTTGAGTCAAAAAGTTTGCCCACCCCTGGTCTAGAACCTTCTCCACATGGTGCCCCACTCCGTTACTCTTCTTTCTTCTCTTCCTCTCCCCATTTATTTTCTCCCTTCCTCCCTTCATCCATCCATTCATCCATCCATCCATTCATCCATCCATCCATCCATCCATCCGGCTCTGGGCTATGCTGGCTTCAGTCTGAGTTCACAAGCATCCTACTCTCGAATGTAGGGAACTAAGCAATTAGGAGAGTTGACTCACCCTTCAGAGGTCTTGGCTTTAGTAAAATGCACCAAAAGTCAGCATCCAAAAGCAGCAGGCTTCAGTGCAGTGAGCACAAGGCGATCCGTTCTAGTCTTCCTCAGACATCAGCAGGTCGCGCATTCCTAACCTAACGTGTGGTGCCTCATGCTTGCAAAGGTCTTGGAGGACGGCCAGTCTAGCTGCCCGGGATGGGTGACTGGCCTCTGACACCCGGGCCACCTGGAGGAGCACCTTTCTGTGGAGTTAGGAAGTTCTCTTGTAAACCCTCCGTGCACCCATCTCTTCCTGTCGTTTTGCGGTCATGCAACACCAGTGCCAGCTCCTTCCAGCGAGGGAGATCTTCAAATATTTGAAGGCAGCCTTTCATAGGAAGTTGTGCCGAGTTCCTCGGGTCATTCCTCATATCATGCTGGCGCCTGCATGCTCTGGAATCTCTGCTCGTCCGTCCGAACATTACCTGGCTAAGTAAGATGACTCAAGCTTATGAAGACTAAAAATGTATCTGCCACATTACTGGGATGAATTTAGTGATGGCAAAACTGGTCACAAATCCTACTTAAAGTGTGTGTGCCGGTCCCTGTAAAGTTCCATTCTAGGGAGAAACTCTTCGGTTCCTCAAATGATTTAACATTCATTCCAGCGGTTTGATTAGGGGAATAATGTTTCCCATTAGCCGGAATCTGGAACTAGACACGGCCCCGTGTGTAAGACAACGGCTGTCATTTACTTAGTGCTAAGCAAGTGCTAGGCATGCATGCATAATTTTTAGATTGTCATGAGCTAAAGTATTTTAGGAAGAATGCGAGCTTTAATTGTGTCGAAGTCTCCTTGTGAGGGCTTCAGGGTGTAAGTTTCATACATTCAAAGACCTACAGCTCTATTCGCCGGAAAAGGCGGCCGTTTCTTCATTCTCAGCGGCACCGCGCTCCTGAGTAACACGCTCTTGGTTGGTGCGTTGTGTAATTAAGTCAGTCCATTGCTTTCCGTTATCTTATCTGGAAAGATAACGCTGGCTATATTTTCAGGCTGTTTCTTCTAAATTTTCTGGGTCTGTATTGCTGTTGATAAGGGCTTAAGTTAAAAATGAACTAGAAAGTTCCACGGGAAGGCATTGGCACAGCTGTGAAATACTGCAGACTTTCAGTTTGCCTCGTGACTAAGGCTGTGATGACATTTTAGACGTATCTCTTAAAAATACGAGGCTTTTGCTGTTCGTTAGAGGGGAGTTTCATACTCTGGATAGAAATGGAATGCGTCCTAACGGGCGAGGTCGTGGGGCTTTACTACACACCTTTAACGGGCCACACTTGTTTCACCTACCTTTGCTACGGTCTTTTCTTATAACTGGGAAAGGAATTATGCAGTGACTCTTGCCATGATAGCAGTATGGAGTGTCAAGTTCTTATGCTCTTTGTATTTCTTTTCTTATGTTATAATGACGCCCTGACTGGGAAAGAAATTGTACAGTGACATGACAACGCAAATTATGGAGTGTCAAGTTTTTGTTTTCCATTTAGGACTTGCTTCCTCCTGTTTTGTTTCCAGTGGCAGTGGAGGGAGACTTATTATTTATGCAAAACTTCTCAAATAGAATTGTTCTAGAAGGGAAAGGTGTTTTCTGCACAACAGCAATTTCTAAGTAATGAATGAGAAGCTACTATGTCAATAATCTTCCCTCCCCTCCCCGCACCCCCGGAAAAAAAGAAAAGAAAAGAAAAGAAAAACTGAGTTTTTGTGGTGAGGCATTTCTTAGGGTTTAGTCATTGAGTTGATTGTTTTGTTTTTTGTTTTTTTAAAGTTTCGTGTGGAAAACCACTTTGTGTTTCTGTCCTTTAAATCAAGCGGACTGTATCGGGGATTGGTATTTTAAATTATTTTTTAAAATCAGGCTATTTTATATAAAAATATTAGCATATTTTTCTCTAGTCATTTCATCCTGGAAAAGTTTAATGAGGTAGATGGTGGAAACTCCTTCAGATGAGATTGGAGTTACCTCATGCCCCTGTGGGGTCGGATATATGATGACAGAACAGACAGCAAAGCAAGACTCTCTATCCTGAAGTGCCTGGGTGATCCACACTCCCTTTCTCCCGCCTCAGGAAACTCTCTGGAAACCGGGGTATAACTTGGATCGGTATTGACACGATCACGATGGGAGATCAACGTTTGGACTTAATATTTAGATCTGTGTGTGGATATAACTTACTAGACCCAGTGACATCTGATACCCTATTTTATATTTATGTGATAGGTTTAAATTTAGAGGGGGGGAAAACATCCACTAATACTTGTATGTAGTATTTTTTAAAAAAATTTTTTTTAATTGATTTCAAAGAGGAAGGGAGAGGGAGGGAGAGAGAGAGACAGAAACATCCACGATGAGAGAGAATCCTTGATCGGCTGCCTCCTGCACATCCCACACTGGGGATCGAGCCCGCCACCTGGGCATGTGCCCCGACCGGGAATAGAACTGTGACCCCCTGGTTCATAAGTCGACACTCAACCACTGAGCCACGCTGGCCGGGCTATAGTGCTTTATAGCTTTACACATATTAACTCTTTTTAGTTCTTACAATTCTCTGTAGTAAGGAGAAATTAAAAAAAAAGACAGATTTATTCTAGACTTGTCCTCGATGTGGAGATGTTGAAAGGCATGTTTTGCTTATGGGGGGGGGGGGGGACTGGCTGTCTCCTCACACACTAGTGTCTTTCCTGTGGTCTTGGAGGCGACCCCCAGCCTTTCAGCCTCAGGAACTAGATTTTTCTCGCTGTCCCGAGCATCTCTCTGTCTCTTATTGTGAAATTCACGTCCATCAGCCAAGTCGGCCTGACCAACCCATTCTCTTCTTAGAGGCTGGTGGTTATTGTTTTAAAATCAAAGACCCCTTTGAGACTCTATGAAGCTAGGGGCTCCCACCCCCCAGAACGCATGAACTCACATGGGAGATGACCTGAAAGCCAAACTAGAACGAAAATGTCAAATCTGCTACTTTCCGCTCGACGCTAACTCTCCCAGGAGCCCAGATGCCCCAGGTCTGAGGGAGCAGAGCCTGCTGCGCCCCAGGTTGTCCCCTGGACGTGGCGCGGCCTACAGAAGGTGGCACAGCCAGCACGGGCTGGGCCGGGACCCATGGATGGGTCAGAAGGTGGCTTTGTGGCTTTCAGCTCCAGCTGTGAGCAAGTCATCCCTCCCCGGTGGCCTTCCACTGGGCGTGGAATACTCTGCCAGCCCGCGGCTCTGGTGTCACTTGTCTTTCCGTATTCCTCTGCTTCCTGTTCTCACTGGTGGCCGGCCTCCGCTGGGCTTGGGGATACAGTCACTGAAGCCACGGCCAAGGTCAGCCCGCGCCGGAGCCTTTCGCCTTTCTCTGCCCTTTGTTGTTACGTCCCGATGAAAATCTTTTATTCTCTGAGGGCAGGCTTTCCCCCTTATTTTTAGATTCTTGGAAACATCTCCGCAATACTCATCGCCTCCCGATTTAGAAGGAGGAAGTTCAGGTTCAGAGAGAAGCTAATTGCTCAAAGTCACATTGATAGCACAGGGCACAGTGGAGCCTCAGTGGAAATTCTGTGCACGTCAACAGACTATCTTTTGCCACGGAAATCATCTTAGAGAAGGGTTCTTCTATTTGGGTAGCGGAACATTGTCCATTTCAGACGTTAGCAACACAGTTTGCGAATGCATGCATGCATCGTCTTCATTCAATGGAAGGTTACCAGCTACAGGAACCTGAAGTGGTGCTCCAGTAGCTTACATATCATTTCCCTGGAGACTCTGATTTAATAATAAATATACGGACAATTCCTTTAGAGATAAGGTGTCGGCAATTTCATGTTAGGTGGTAGGATAGTTATTGATGATGATGGCAGTGCTATAAACCAGGAGAAGCTACATGTCAAGGGTCCTGAATATTTTCTCACCCCAAACACTGTTTTGTAATTGCACACGCACCCTTATCTTCAAAAACAAAATGCAGATCCCTATCTCTCCCTGACACTAGGCACACGGGTATCCTTGGCTCGAACATACTTGTCAGTTACTCTCAATACAGGAAGGATTTTTTTCCCTGTTGAACTTGATAACGTTGCTAGTGCTGCATTCTACGCTGTGATAGGAGATGAATGAGACAGGTCACGTGTTTAACTTTTTCACAGAAAGGTGGTTGAGGTCATATGGGGGTGGAGCTCTGATTGTCAGGAACTCGTGAGCCTGTTTGCGGCCCGCCCTCTTCACGCAGTGGCACGTGGAGAGATGAGTCTCAGTTGTCTGAATTGCTGCTTGATGTGCCATAAAATTGCGATTTACCCAGCCCCGTGCTCAGAATCACAAGTGCTGTTGCAGTGAATAGCTTACCTGTGTGTCTTTGGACCCGTGTGTTCTGCAGAGTAAATCCCCGCCCCCCCCCCCAATAGAAAGAAGTAAGAAAGATACAGGCATTTTCAGTTTTGCTAGATGATGCCACGTGGTCCTCTAGATTTTTAAGGACAAATAGAACTGCGTTCAGAGGTCTCAATGTTATTATTTCAAGGTGTTTCATATAGACTCTATAGATACCGCTGGGTAATAAGAATTAAGATTTTAACTGTAAATGAAGAGGTACATGAGTACATGACAGGAGCTGAGTAAAAACCCTGGAAGGTTAAAATTTGAATTGGAAAGTCATTTTTAAATTCCTGATTTTTTTCTTTTCTTTTCAAATACATGTCTTCGTCATGTCTAGTCATGGAAAAATCTCATCTCAGTGGGCGACCGCACCACTGCACCTGACTCAAGCAAGGTGTGGTCAGGGGCTGGGCAAGCAGCCAGGGACCTGTGCTTTCTGTTGTATCAGAAGGGATTCTCCTGGCCACAGGCTGGACAGTGTGAACATCCAAAGAACACGCCTGCCGCTGATTAAAATGCTTTGTGTCTGTTCAGACCCTGTGGTGGGCAGAGGAATGGCCTCCTGAAATGTCCACGTCCTAATCCCAGGAGCTGTGACTCTGTTAGTCCATGGGGCAAGAGGGTCGGTTGCAGATGGAGTTCCGGTGGCTAATGTGCTGACGTCATGATAAAGAGATTACCCCGGGTTTCCGGGGGAGGCCACCTGCCGGTGCTGGCCTTGAGGCTGGAATGGGGGCCCTGGGCCCAGGAACGTGGGCCGTAGGGAGATGGGGTCCCCCCTCGCTACACAGCCCTGCTGGCAGTTTGAGCTCAGCCCAGCGAGACCCGTCTCAGGCTTCTAGCCTACACATCCGTTAGATAATTTCTGTTGTTTTAAGCCGCCAAGTGTGCAGTAAAATGTTCCATCAGCAATACATAGGAAGCTACCATACACGTGTTTCTATAGCAGAGATTCCCCAAACAAGTAGGAAAACAAAACTCCTTATTGATCCTCCTCGGCAGTGAAAATAGGCCGCCGGCTCTGTCTAGTGGCCGTCTCTTTCTATCTCAACTGACATCTGATATACACACACACACATATTTACAACATATGTTTGTTTATATGTATATATAGTTCCTATATATTTATATATCATATATTTACTATATGTTTAAATATATATATATGTAAATATATATATATTTGCAGTGCATTGTGGGAAATGATGCCACGGTGCCATTGGACATGCGCTGTAAAGTGAAGTGAGATTTACCTGTGCACGAGCTGGGGAAGGCATCACAGTGTTAGTGAACCCGACCCGGATCCCGGAAGATGTGTAGAAGGTTTTCATGTCAAGAGAAGCATTCAAGGGACTCATACTCACCAGAGTATCGGCAGTGAAAAGAGTCAAGTGCGGCTGCTCTAGAAGCAAGATGGCGGCAGGAGGCGGTTGATGAGCTGGGTGGGGGCCCCTTTGGAACTGCTCCCTATATTGTGCTAAGGAGTTTGGACCTTGGGCCAAAATAGAGGCCCTCAGATATCTTTTAAAATGGGATAATTACATGTAAAATGGCTCTTGGAGGCCAGGAGGACGCTCCAGGCTCCTGCGGACTCCCCCCTCCTGCAGTCTCTCTCCCTGAGCGCTAACTTCACACAGACAGCAACACAGCAGTAAAACGGATTCCAAAGTATTTTGACAATAAGTGAATGGAATCTCAAATGCTTATTGTTACCCATTTGAAGGGAAAGTTTAGAGCCCCAAGTTTTCGTAGCGTTGATTAGGTAAACTGGTGATCCCAACCATTTGTTCACCCTTCAGATTGCAATCTGTTTGGGAATGGCTTTGTGCATGGCGCTTTTTGGCCTGTGAAATTCAAGTATGCTACGTGTCCCTTTAATATCAGTTCATCTCTTGCCAAGAAAATGACATTAAAAACATGATGTGGGTTGTCAAAATGTTGTAGAAAAACGGCAGAGGAATGCACGTTTAGCTTAATTGGGTTGCGATCTTCTGAATGTACATGGTCCCATGCCGAATTGCCTAGCGATATGTAAATTATATGCAAGACTTTTCTGCCAAGGATCTGAGGAACCCCGGAAACTTGAGACGAGTGGATAGCAAGCCGTGCCAGGCACTTCTGCGGACCTCTTCAGAGCCTATCTGGCCGAGTTCTGTGGTTTTGAACCTAGTGGTAAAGTTTTTATTGCGACATTGGATAACACAGCTCTATTTTGAGTGTTTAATGAATAGTTAGTGGAAAATATTTAGTAACTACAAACGAAAGAAAGCAATTTCCTTTTGGGGGAATTGCATCTTGGTCTGACTGCTTAGTCATCTTATCTTTTAAAACAATCTGCCTTTTCGGTTTCTCGGTGGTGGTTCGTGATGATAACAACTCTCGCTGTGTGGTGCTTCTGACGGCGCACCCTTGCCATCTCGCTTGATCCTCACAGCTCTCTTCTGCACTCTGCCTTTTGTAGGTGATATGTTGGTTGCCTCTTGCACGGGCCCGCCCCGGCCAGGGCCCGGGCCAGGGAGGAACCTGCAGCCGAGGTACGTGCCCTTGACTGAAATCGAACCCGGGACCCTTCATTCCACAGGCCGACGCTCTAGCCACTGAGCCAAACCAGCCAGGGCTAAAATATAGAGGCCTTTACTAATGGGAGATATCTAGTTATGTCATACGTACATACTACATACGTACGGTAGTTTCTCTGTTAGTAAGGTGGCAGTACAACTTAGCTCACCCTGTTCTTGGGCCAGGAGAGAGCAGATATCTGGTAGCTAGTATTTCAACCACAATAGTAGTAGTCATTTTTAAAAAATTATGCTACAGTAGTTATTATACTTACCTTGTGTTTATATAGCAAGGCCCCAATAGGTCATGACAAGGAGGGTGAATATATCTCCAGCAAGTTGATAGTAAATAAAAAAAAAAAAACATTAGGCCTCCAATCAGTATATTATTATCACATAATCCGTCCCAGGACTTGTTTCCAGGCTATATGAAGACATTTTACAGCCAAGTAATAAGACAAACAACTCAGTTAAAAGAGAGGCAAAAGATTTCACAACACGCCGCACAAAAGATGATATACGCATTCCAATCGTCGTGTTTAAGCACGCTCAGCGTCGTGGTTCACCAGGGAAATGCAAATGCAAATACAGGTCAATATAAGGTGCCACCACACACCCAACAGGGTGGCTAAAACCAAAAACACTGACAACTGACGTCTTGGGGAGCCAGGGGGACGTCATCCATTGTTGGAATGAACAGTGTACAGCCCGTTTGGAGTATAGCTCAGCACCTCTTCATTATGCGTTAGCTACGATTTAGCACGTGGCCAGCAGTTTCACTTCTAGATATCTACCCGTGACAAACGACAACACGTGTCCATAAAAAAAATAGACTTACAAACGTTTAAAGCGGCTTGATTCGTAATAGCCCCAACATGAAAACAGCCCCTATGTCTGTCAACAGATGAGTGGATAAACAAATGGTGGAATACAAGGCCATACTGTGTGAGAACTACATGCTTATGCACCCAGCCATATGGATGGGGCTCGCTTATGCCCAGCCAAAGAAGACAGACCCAAAAGTCAATGTGTTGTATGAGTTCAACGATATAAAATTCTCCAACTGGAGCGAGTCACCCCGTTTAACAGAAAGGGGATCGATAGTTGCCTGGATCCTAGACTCCGGGGAGAATTGATTGCAAAGAGGCACCTTTTGGGGTGACAGAAATCTTTGATATCTTGGTTAGCAGAGTAGTTATATGTGAAAACTCATTGAATGGGACAATTACATAGACATTTAATTATATTTCGATTATACCTCAATTAGTTTGTTTTATAAAGTAAAAAAAAAAAAAATTACATAAAAAAGCAATGCGCAATTGCTGCCCATCAATGGAAGATAGAGATTCCATTTCTATAACTTTCTATTTGGATACTTTTGGGGTTCACTTCTTGAATAATCCCTCCTTCCCTGATCTTTCTGCCTGGCTGCTTCTGTTACATATCGGAGTTCCGTGTGTGTGTGGCCAGTTTATGTGCTCTCTGGTCCGTTTCACTGTTTATCCTGTCTTAATTCTTCCAGCCTCAGTCGCAGCCCCACTGTCGTCATTCGCTCTCGTCAGCAAATGTTTAGGCTGTTCCTGAGCCCGTGTTGTTTCCTAGACATTCTGCCAAGAGCTCCTCTGTTTCTGTGCTCCGAGCAAAACCCCGCTGGAATATTGACGGGCGGGGTTGGGGTGGGGGTGGGGGGCTGTATTGATTTTATTGATCAACTTGGGTAGACTTTGGATTTTTGCTGCATTAAATTCTTTGGTTTATAACTGCGGTCTATCTTTTGATTTGTTAAGATCTTCATGAATGTCTCCCAGGACAGTTTGTAATTTTCCCTGTAAAGTTTCTGAACATATTTTGTATTTATTTCAAGACATTTGATGGTTTTTTTATTTCATCGTAAGTGAAATCTTTCTCCTAATTATGTTTTCTTGCAGTTTTTTTGTTGTTGATGTGCAGAAATATGATTTTTTTTTTAAAAAAAATGAATCAAATATACAGGTAACTTTAGAATTTGTTTTAAAAAGAAGTCCATTGAACCCAGCCAGCATTGGCTCAGGGGTTGAGCATTGACCTATGAACCAGGAGGTCATGGTTCGATTCCCGGTCAGGGCACATGCCCGCAGGGGTCGTGCAGGAGGCAGCCAGTCAATGATTCTCTCTCATCATTGATGTTGCTCTCTCTCCGTCTCCCTTCCTCTCTGAAATAAAAAAAATATATTTTTTGGGAAAAAGAAGAAGCCCATTGATGGATGAGCAGAATTTGTCGTGTGTGCGCACGCATATTTTGCAGAGCGGTGGTGTTAAGGACACGCTTTCCCCAAGTCCTTAAGTTACTTTTTGGAGGCGACTCTCTGCATGTGAGGTTGGCCCTGGGTCGCAGGAGAGGGGACTGGCTGGAGCTGGGGTGCTCCCAGCTTTACGTCGAGCGCCGTTCGTGCGGCCACGGATGCCAGTGGGAGGGGTCTCTGGCCAGGCCAGCATCCTTGGGTTATCACAGACACCCACGGGTCTCCCGTTGTCGCGATGCTTACGCGTGGCGCAGGCTGTCACCGCCAAAAACGTGTCGCTCTTCTCTTTCAGCATCCGGAGCGTGATGCAGAAGTATCTTGAGGAGAGGAATGAAATCACCTTCGACAAGATTTTCAATCAGAAAATTGGTAAGCCCCGCTTACGCGTTGAGCCTCTGCGCCTTCACTCGTGACGTCGCTGTCGCCACGGCGGTGTCTGCGTGCAGGCCCAACGCTCTGTGTGCTTGACACTGCAGGCGGGGAGGGGAGAGCTCATGCAGTTAACCAGGTGCTTAATGATGGCTTCCATTCTGAGGCACCTGTCCTGTGAATAAGCCCGTGGGAAACAGACGAGTTTGACCCCAGGTCTTAAGGGCGCGTGGGAGGTGGCCAGCATCGGGCACCCGGAACCAGAAAGAAGCTCCCTCTGTTGGGACCCACTTCTGAGGCCCCAGCTGTTCTCGGATTGTACTTTCCAGGACCCCAGGGAGCTTCCCAGACATCACCCCACTCTCGGGGTTGGCTGTCTCTTCCCAGAGCGTGGGGCTGGAGAACTTGATCTTGGCGGTTGTCGTGGGTTGTGTGGGTTCTGTGCGCCATTCATTCGGGTCAGTTCCACATCAGTGCCTTTTACTCCTGTGGCCCCACTCAGCGTCTGCACCCTGCAGGTCACCAGGCCTCCCCCGGTCGTATCCGCAGAGGCCCCGGCTCTGGCTAACGCTGGTCCTGGCCCGTGCGGACCTGTGGTTGTGGGGGGGGTGCTCTGCGGCCGCCACAGCTAGTCCCTGCAGAAGTGAGGACTGACCAGCAATTGCTTTAACGTGGAGCTTCGAGGCCCACGAGGAAGGGAGGTGTTCTCCCTGGCTTTCTGAGGCTGGCGGTGCATTTAGGGGGAACTGTCGGCCGGTGCAGGGAAGAGCTGTAGTCTGCGTGCTTCCCCCCGCCCCTCCATCAGTTCCCGCTGTCCAGAAATTTCCAGAATAACATCTTATTCTCAGCTAGGAGAGACTTCTCATTGGGCCTGCCAGCCGGCTATATTGTTAATCTGCCCATAGCAAGGTGGTAGACAGATGATTCCAGGGTGGTCACGTGACGTCCACAGAGCAGAGTCTGAGCGAATAGCGTGTTCCTTTCCTTTCTTTGCACCTTGCCAGCCCCCCAGAGTTATTCAGGTCAGATTCGCCGAGGAACGGGGTCTTAGTTTGCAAATTATTTTACTATTAAAGGGAGTGACGTTATTGAACTTTCAAGAAATGAAGGTCTTATTACAGTTCCCTGGAACCCTAATTCTACGTTCAGTTCTGTTTCCCTGATTCATAAGCGCAGACTGACCCCTTGAATATATATTTTTACTTATACAAATGTATATTTTCAGTAATATTTTTAATTTTAAAGATATATATTCAGATATATGTAATGTAAAACTCACCTATTATATACAGCTCAGTAGTTTTTTTAGTGTATTTGCAGTGTTGTGTGGTCATTGCCACACTTATTTTATTATTATTATTTATATTGTTTTCAGAGAGAGGGAGCAAGAGGGAGAGAAAGATAGAAACATCAATGATGAGAGAAAATCATTGATTGGCTGCCTCCTGCACACCCCATACTGGGGATCAAGCCTGAAACTCAGGCATGTGGCCTGACCAGGAATCAAATTGTGACCTCCTGGTTCATGGGTCAATGCTCAACCACTGAGCCACACCGACCGGGCACCACACTTTCTTTAGAACATCTTCAAACCTTCCCCCCAAAGAAACTCTATACCCCGTTAGCAGTCACTCCCCATTCTCCCCCTCCCCCAACCCCTGGGCCCCAGTAATCCAGTTTCTGCCTCTGGATTTGCCTGTTGGACACTCCGAATAAATGGAATCCCATAGCATGTGGCCTTTTTTTTTTAAAAAAAATTTTAATCATCACCCGAGGATAGTTTTCCATTGATGTTTAGAGAGTGGAAGAGAGGGAAAGACAGAGAGAAACATCGACGTGAGAGAAACACATCGATTGGTTGCCTCCTGCACAAGCCCCAACCAGGGCCCAGGCCGGGGAGGAGCCTGCAACCGAGGTACATGCCCTTGGCTGGAATCGAACCCGGGACCCTTCGGTCCGCAGGCCGACGCTCTATCCACTGAGCCACACCGGCCAGGGCAGCATGAGGCCTTTGCATTGAGCTCTCAGCATAGCATTTGGAAGGTTCACACGTGGTGTACGTAGCACGTGTCAGGACCTCGTCCTTGGTATGCCCAGCGGTCTTCCGTTGCGTGGCTGTGCCACACTGTGTGTGTCCATTCATTCATCCGTGTGCGGGTGGAGGTCGGGGTTGGTTCCCCTTCCTGGCTGCTGTGCACCATGCTGCCGTGAGAGGAAGGCACGTCTTACACGTCGTTTGTGTGAATGGCTCCCTGTGATAAACATGTGCTGGTAGATGGGCCAACCTGCCCGCCTTGCGGCTCTCACTCCAGTTTCTGAAAGGCATGGAGGGCTCTTTCTCCCTTTGTGTTCTCTGTTCCTCGCTCTCCCTCCTGTACCCCCTTTCCTGTCTGCCCTCCCCCCAACACACATGCAACCCCCAAACATATCCTTCCCACTGTTTCGACCAACACCTTCCCTGACATAGGCTCCGGGAGCCTTGGATCTGAGCGCCTGGTGGCATTACCCTGGCCTTGAACCTTAGCTTCGGCCACACCCACTCTTCCCCAGGAGCCTCTTCGCTGGACACGGATGGTCTGTGAATTGCCTCTCAGTTATGCTGTTAAAAAACTGTCTGAGTGAGTCATTCCTTCTTCCCTTCCTTCTGACGTGTGAGCTTGGAGCTGGTCAAGAGGAGCTGTTTACTCTTGGGAGCTCACGGAGAACAGCCACTGGTGGGGTGGGGGTGGGGTGGGGGTGGGGGTGGGCAGAGGGTAACCAGCCGGACACCGATCTGTCACTACGCTTTGCCGTGGCTGTAGGTTTAATGTGTCGCGTGCTCGCCTGTCTGGGCCCCCCTTTGCTCGGTGGCTTTCTCCTCTGGCTGGTGTTGGGGGTTGGGGAAGCGTGGAAGAGGGGCCGCGGGAGGATAAATGGGTCCTCTCTCCAGCTCTGTATTCCTGTTTCAGCTCCTTCCGCTCTCCCTCTGTCTCTCCCATCTGGTCCACCTGCCCCCTTTCGTGACTGTCTGCGTGTGCTGCCGCCCTGTTGATGTCTGTGTTACCCCTTACGGCTGCTCTGTGCTTCTCTTGCTTCTCTTTGACCCTCTGTCCCCTCGCCTCTCAACCCCCTTTCTCACTGCCCCTTCCCTGCTGGCACCATCCCTGCCTTCGATTTGTGAGCTTGGAGATGGTTAGCACAGGGTTTGGGGGACCCCCCCCCCCCCACCAGTGTGGGCTCTAGGCAGTTGGGAAACATGTTTTGTGAAATGAAAAAAAAATAGGAGCCTTTGCGAGCCTTTGCTTGAGATAACGGGTGATTGGCAGACCTGTTGGCTGCACCCCGAACTGGCTGTTGATTCATTAGTTTTCTTATCGATGAAGGAGGGACAATAACAGCAGCCGCTTCACAGGGCTCGTGGTGAGGATTCAGCAGGAAATGTTTGCGAAGCCCTCGACACAATGATTTGTTCTCAGCAGATGCTCAATGAATGAAAGCTCTTAAATGAAATGGCCTTTAATAAAAACGGTTCATCTTACACAAAAGTGGGCTAGAATAACAATCCCGCACACAGATACATCTCCCGGGTTCAATATTTTTCAACAGTTTGCTATATTTGCTTTCGTCATCCCCTCTTTTTGTGGTTGCCGAAATATTTTAAAGCAATTAGTAAACTCCTCATAGCACCTCAGTCCTATCTGACTGAGAGAGAGAGAGAGAGAGAGAGAAACATCGATGTGAGAGAGACACATCAACTGGTTGCCTCCCGTAGACCTGGGGCAGGGGATTGAGCCTGCAGCCGAGGTACGTGCCCTTGACTGGAATCGAACCTGGGACCCCTTGGGTCCGCAGGCCGACGTTCTATCCACTGAGCCACACCAGCCAGGGTCTTACAGTCTCACAATCAGAGAACTGGATTCCCTGGAGCCTCTGGATGAGACCTCAGCTCGCCAGCACCCGAAGGAGCCCACCTGGACTCGTGCGATAAAGAATGGGGGTTGTTGACAAGTCACGGCGCGTGTGGTAATTTAATACCTGGCAACAGAAAACTAATACAGTGGGATGCGGGGGTGGGGGGGGGGGCTCTTAATTATTTTGTTTTTAATTGCCAATTTTCCGAATAAAAGACTGAGAGCTGCATTTATCCTTCTCATTCTTCCATAGAGATTACGTCCGAATGTTTATTAATTAAGTTGGTTCCTAATTGGCTGTCAGTGAAATTTACACCTTTAGGCAATGACACAATATTCTTGCTTTGGCTCATTGAAAGAACAGCCTTCAAGGGATCCTGGTTATTGAATAGACAGCAAAGTCAGCTTGTCGGCGATGGCTCAGGTGATCCTGTTACAGGTTTCTTCTAGAATATACGTACATGGGAACGGCCGTTGCCCCCTCTGCCAGGGAGGCACATGGCATTTGATGTGTTCCATCTGTCTGTGGGCAATCTATTTAGCTTCTCTGTCTGCGAACCTCTCCCATTAGAGGAGGATGTTTCTGATTAAGAGGAGGCAGAATTCGTGAGGTACGCAAATGCTCCCCGGTATAAAGACCCCCCCTGGTTAATGGAATATTCCATCACCTGGTGCCTGGGAAGACACTTGATTTTATGAGACCGGGGCTTCAGAGCGTAATCCGGAGTTTAAGTACCAACTTCCTGAACTGGTACGAAGTAATGTTGGCGCCTGAAACGTGACTTTTGGTCAAAACAAAACTTTGCAGTTTTTTCTTTAAAAAAAAAGGGGGGGGGGCTCTATTGAGGTATGGTATTACATGCCATAAAACCCGCCCATCGTTAAGTCGTAATTGGACGAGTTACAGTTTGATGAGTTCTAGTGCCTTCGCGGAGTTGCACAGCCGTCACCACACTCTCATTTTACAAACATTTCCACGCCTTAGGGAGACCCCTTGTGCCCACGTGTAGTCACCCGCTTCCAGCTCCCGGCAGCCGCTCATCTGCCGGCTGTCTCCGCAGGAATTTGCCCTTTCTGAACATTTCGTAGAAACGGCATCTCACCGCGTGTAGACTGGAGCCCTCTGCACCTGGCTTCTTTAGCTCAGCGTGAGGTTCTGGACTTCATTCACGTGGCGGGTGTAACCAGTGCTTCATTCACTGCCGAGTAATATTCCATCTTGTGGATAGACCACGTGTTGTTTTTTTTTTGACCCATTCACCAGCTGATGGGCGTTCGGATTCTTCTCACTTTGTGTCGTTATGAACGATGCCGCTGTGGTGTCAGAAGGACATTTACACGAAAAGCATGATTTCAGAGGACGTTTACATGAAAAAGAACGCGCAAATTATTTTCTGGCGTTTAAGATTGAGGCATAAGAAATATACACTTGTCCGGGGATTTTTGACAACAAAAATGAACATTTCATTTTTAAAGCAGTACATTGGAAAAACAGAAATTGTACCAAAAGGCCCTTTCAAAAACATTTCCGCGCAGCCCCTACAGAAATACGCAAAGATGGGCACAAATGTAGGCACCTATCAATAAGCGCTAGCAAGTATGTAAGACCAAAGGAACACTGGAAGACGGAATGAAACAGGTTAGGGTTTTTTGTTGTTGTTGTTGTTGTTTGTCAGTTTCAGAAGAGTAGGCCTGCCAATCTGTTTTCTAATTGGTCAAATTACTTCTTCAACTGTTTGGTTAAAACCTGCAAATATTTAAAACTGCAACTTCCAGCTCAAAGGCGGGGATTAAAGTCTAGTGAAGTCAGCACTTTTGCATGTGGCCCTGGAGGGAGAACTCTTAACCTGGGAGCCAACCGGTGTCCGTGTCCCCGTCTTTGCTTTCCCTTTTGTTTCCCTCTTTGTTTGACTGTGTTAGCTGCTGTGCCCGGCAGGCCTGCCCCTGGCAGATGCTGCCTCGGATTGACAGTCACTGAGCCGGGTTCCCACCCGATCTTGTCTGCACAGCCTTCTCCAGCCAAGAGCACAACCTACCAGGAGGGAGAAGAAAAACCACGGGGCCCCAGGCAGTCCTGCTGCAATTATCCAGGCCTTTGTGGAGACTTTCAGTGAGAGAAGGAGTTGAAGATCCGTTTCAACTTTCAAACTGCTGAGATAAACACTTGACTGAGCGCCGCTAATTGGATTTTCACCCTGGAGAAATGAGGGGCCCAGATTGTGCAGTTTCCACTTGGGCTTCCGAATAAGAATGCTGCCCAGAGAGGAAAGATGCCAGAGAAGAGGGAAGCGCTGGGAGGACTTAAGGACCGATGGGCGGGCAGGCTTCCCAGCTGATTTTTTTTTACCTGTGCGGCTTCAGCAGGCCTGGGTATTTTAAAATCCGAATTTTTAATGGGTATCCACATTTTTAAAATGCGGATTAGCTGTTAACCGGTTAAAAATGCGGATTTTGTAATTAAAAAAATACAATAATTTCAAGAGAAACATCAAATGTGCTTTATTCAAAGTCATGTCCATTGCTAGCTACACATTCCCCCATCTTTCAGGTCATTTGTGGATACCGTCCCAATAGAACTTTTCTTGTTTTGAGGCAGACTTTCAGAGACCCAGTTTTCCACTTCTTCATATGTTCTGAAGTGCTGCTCAGAAAGCGCATGTGCCATCGATCGGAACAATTGGTCATCTGAAGGAGCGAGGTCTGGTGAATACGGCGGGTAGGCTCATACTTCCCAGGCAAGATCTTTTAACGTGTCTTTCACTGGTTTGGAAGTGTGTGATGGTGTGTCATCATGAAGCAAAATTACTTCGCTGTGTCTTCTGGCCCATTGTGGTTGTTTTACGGTCAAAGCGTGGTTCAAATTGATCATTTCTTGTCGGTAGCGTTCAGTATTAACGGTTTCACCAGGTTTTAGAAGCTCATAATACACCACACCTTCCTGATCCCACCAAACGCAGAGCAGTGTCTTCTTTCCAAAGCGATTTGGCCTTGCAGTCGATGTTGATGGTTGACCTGGACCAACCCATGATTTTGTGCGTTTGGGATTCTCAAAATAAATCCACTTTTCACCACCAGTCACAATTCGATGCAAAAAAAAGTTTCTTTCATGCCATTGAAGCAACATGACTTTTACTGGTGTATTTATCTAGGGGAAGCGGGTCCAGGCGGAGGGTTCGGTAGGGCAGAGACCTCAGATCAGAGCTACGTGATGGAGGGGCAGCGAGGAGGCTGTGCCAAGGCGCTGGGCGTGAGTGACAGGTACGGGGCAAGGGTTTCTTACGCCATCTTTTGGCTTTTACTCAGCGTGGGATGGGACGCAGCAGGTGTGAGCACCGGGGTGGCAGGCTCTGACGGAGGGGAGGCCGTCACAGAGCAGCCTCCTGTCTTGGGAGCCTGGGCTGGTGAGGATGCTGGGCCAGCAGCAGCGGAGCTGGCGAGAGATCCCTCAACTCCAGACTGGCAGATGGGATTTGTAATGAATTGTATTGTGGTGCTAAAGCGGGGGTGGGCAGGACACGGCCTTGCAGGGGACACCATGCCCTCAGGTTCAGTTAGGGCGGGGGCCTGCAGGAAAGGCTCAGGTAAGAAGCCCAGGATATGGGCAGTGCTTTCCTTCCTGCATCCTTGAGTTCGGTGACTTGATTTGCATAGTGGGCCATCGGCTGAAGAGAATGGTCACACCCCGTTCTCATTCTGCCTGATGCTTTCAGGTCAGTCCTGTAGCTCGGAGCTTGGCCCCTCCTCTGCACGCTCTCTGCTTGCCAAAGCAGAGAAGATTCTTATGTTTCCGGGTAGACGAGAAATCCCAGCAAAGGTGGGGCAGGGAGAGCTGTTCTCGTCCCTGAAAGAGGCTATTGAAAGCAGTGGCGCCCAAGGAGAGAAACTAGGGCAGCTTCTTAAAGAAGCAAATATTCTTCCCTGGTGGGGATGCACTTACTCGCTAAAGAAATCTTTTATTTTTTAATTGACGTTTTCACGGTAACTTTAAAAAAAAAAAATATCACCGTTGGTCACCAGAGTTCGCGCTGTAGGAATCCGTTTACCTAGCATGTAATTTTAGGACTATTTAAGAAGATTGAACTGAGTTGTTTTGTGGCCTCTACTCATAAACCAACAAGTGCGTTCGGAGTCGGTGACGGAGAAGAACTTGACCCAGATGAGCTGACCGGGAACGGCGAGGGGGCCCTTCTCTCCTCCCTCCCCTTGCTCTTTAGTGCCTGGCTTTCAGAATGTGCCTGAGTGCCTCCCGCGGAGACACCACACAGACTCCAGTTGCTGCTTTTCTTTTTGTTTATCGATTATTATGCTCTGAGCTGCGCTCTTGCATTTGAAGAACGGTTTTATAGAGGTGTGAGATGCTTACACTAACGGGCGTCCGTTTGAAGTGTAGAGGTGGAGCTTTGACCGTGTATGTGCCGTGTATTACCGCACAATCCGCATATAGACCATTTTTCTCCCTTTCAGAGGAACACGCATGGATTTTTACATGCAGCTCACCCAGCCCCAGGCATCCACTGATCTGCCTAAGTCACAGCAGGTTACACTTGGCTTTTCTAGGACTTTATAGAAATAGAATCGAGCAACCAGCACTCGTGTGTGTCTGGCTTCCTGGCCTCAGCACATTGTCCGTCCTTGAGGTTCATGTGTATTATTGCTTATGTGGGGATTTTTGTTTCTTTCATTGAATAGTATCCCACAGTACGGACCTAACACCGGTCACTGGTTCACGGACATTGGGGCTGTTCAGATTTGGGGCAGTTATAAATGGAGCCGCTGCAGACATTTTTACACACGCCTTGTGGGCACACCCTGTCATTTCTCTCGGGTCCGGGCCTGACCCTAGAAGCATCGCGGGATCTCCCAGGAAAGGTGCCCGCACAGTACGCTGGTTACGTCATCTTGATGAATTGACCCCTTTACCATGATGAGTAGTCCTTTATCCTGATAGGGCATTAACTTTGTCTAATATTGATAAGATCGCTTCAGCGTTTGTGATATTAGTGTTTGCGTGACACATCTGTTCTCTAACTCTTTGAAAATATATATATATTTTTATTGGTTTCTGAGAGGAAGGGAGAGGGAGAGAGAGAAACATCAGTGATGAGAGAGCATCATTGATCGGCTGCCTCCTGCTCGCCCCCTACTGGGGGATCGAGTCCGCAAATGGAATCGAACCCTGGCCTCCCGGGTCATAGGCCGACGCTTAACCACCGAGCTGCACCGGCCAGGCTCCTGCTCTAACTCTCAGTTGGATTGTTTGGACCGTTTACAGTTGAGTAATTACCAGTGTAGTTGGATTTAAGGCTCACATCCCCCTGTGTGTTTCCTTATGGCTTTTTTCTTCGTTTCTGTCTTCTTTTGGATCGAGTGTATTCTGGTATGTTATGCTGTTGTCACTACCGGCTTATTAGCTACCCGTCTTCATTTCGTTTATTTATTTGTGGTGTTTCCAGGTACCTCGGTTTCCCTGCACTCCTGGGGCCCTCGCCTCAGCAGGACCGCCCTGGTCCGTGTGGGTCCCCCTCCCAGCACTGCCTTTCAGAAAGTACCTCCCAGCCGAGAGCCGGCCCATCTCGGGGCCCTCCTGGCCTGTTTCCCTTCTCCCAGGCACCCCAGCCCTTTCCAGGCCCGAAAACAGTTATATCCCGTTTTATGTAGAGTTTTCTGGTTGTTGCTGTATCATACCCTGCAAGTGTCATTTTATTTTTGAAATAAGCTATTAGGCACTTGGCAGGCAAACGGGTTAAGCATTTGAAACTGGGGCTACCTGTGAAACCCTAGACATGTAACACCGTGGGTATCGCTTCGCAAAGTGCTAGGAGGATGGTGATCCGTTTCGAGCCTACCCGCGGCTGCGTGGGCAAACCTGGGATGTGCACTCTTTGCAGAAGTCTGTGTGGCACCGTTCGAACGTTGGAGGCCTGATGTGGTCAGTGCTCCACGTCCACATATCACTTAGTCTTCAGAGTAACCCCACGCAGAGGTCACGGGCAGCCCCACTTTACTGGTACAGGTGAGAGGACACCACGCCGAGGTGCAGGGACTTGTCCAGAGTCCTGTGGACAGTGTTGGCCTGAGCGGGAGTGAGCCACACCGAGTTGGGATCGGCCACAGTCCAGACCTCGGGCCCTCAGACTCTGTGCTGAGCTGACCAGTGCGGCCAACGAGGCGGTTTTTCCCGACTCCCTGGAGGAAGTGGCTTCTGGGGCAGCAGGAGACAGAGCTCGGGTTGATAGTGTAGGGACTTCCATGCATGAAGTGCTTCATTGTTTCCTGGAATAGCTGCTGTTGCCAGGACAAAGGATGATTACTTTCCCACCAGAGGTGGTTCTTAGAAACCCTCGCCCTCTCTCTGCCTTCTCTCTTTCTCTTTCCCTCCTCCTTCCTGCCTTTCTTTTCTCACTCTTCCTTTTGTTGATCTCCTTTGCCCCTTCTCCACCTGTCCAACATAGCAGAAGACCAATAGCAAAAAAGAATGAAATGAAAACCGACCACATACACGCACCCCTATGTTCATGGCAGCATTACTTACAGTAGCCAAGAGATGGAAGCACCCTGAGTGCCCGTTGATAGATGAGTGGATAAAGAAGCCGGGGTGCATATATACGACGC
This sequence comes from Myotis daubentonii, assembly GCF_963259705.1. Lineage (NCBI taxonomy): Eukaryota > Metazoa > Chordata > Mammalia > Chiroptera > Vespertilionidae > Myotis > Myotis daubentonii. The sequence goes on from NC_081858.1 coordinate 23,406,858, forward strand.
AATATTATGCAGCCACAAAAAAGGAACGGAGTCTTGCCATTTGTGACAACATGGATGGGCCTAGAGCAGCCGTGGGCAAACTACGGCCCGCGGGCCGGATCCGGCCCATTTGAAATGGATAAAACTAAAAAAAAGAGACCGTACCCTAGCCGAAACCGGTTTGGCTCAGTGGATAGAGCGTCGGCCTGCAGACTGAAAGGTCCCAGGTTCGATTCCGGTCAAGGGCATGTACCTGGGTTGCGGGCACATCCCCAGTAGATGTGCAGGAGGCAGCTGATCGATGTTTCTCTCTCATCGATGTTTCTAACTCTCTATCTCTCTCTCTTCCTCTCTGTAAAAAATCAATAAAATATATTTAAAAAAAAAAAAAAAAGACCGTACCCTTTTATGTAATGATGTTTACTTTGAATTTCTATTCGTTCACACAAACACTCCATCCATGCTTTTGTTCCCGCCCTCTGGTCCAGTTTAAGAACCCATTGCGGCCCTCGAGGCAAAAAGTTTGCCCACCCCTGGCCTAGAGGGTATTATGTTAAGTGAAGTAAGTCCGCTGGAGAAAGAAAGATATCGAATGATTTTGTTTATACGTATTTGAAATCTAAAGAACAAATAGAAACAAACTTAGATACAGAGAACAAATCGACGGTTGCCAGAGGGGAGACGTGTAGGGGGTTGGACAGAAAAAACGAGAAGGGGAACTAATATAATATCGTACGTCAGCTCTAATCGGAAAAAGGTGTAATAACACACTTCTGGTGAGGCCGTGGGTCTGAGCGGGCACTTGCAAGACCATTGCTGGTGGGAGCACGAACAGGGACCCATCCAGCGCGGCTAATCTGTCAGATCGAGTAAAAAACCTCGGCGTGTCTGCATGACCTTTGGCTCCGCAGTTTCACTCTGAGGTGCATCTCCTGCGAACATGCCCGACCACGTGAGACACGATGGGCGGAGAGGGCATGGCAGCGGTTTTGTAAAAGCGAAATATCTGCAACATCTCAAACGTTCATCATTAGGGACCAGGTTACGGAGATTATGACGATGGGATACCCGGCAGCTATAGACGCGGCCGAGCGGTACCTGGCTGGTGCAGGGAGATCTCCAGGTGCCGCGTTGAGGGGCAAAGGCTGGTGCGGGCGGTGTGTCTGGCCTGGTGAAAAGAAGAGTTGGTATTTGAGCCTGGATGGACGTAACACCAGCACCTGTAACGAAGAGATCCAAAACGTCAGAGGCCCTACACACAGACGCTTCGCTCTGGTTCGGTGACAGGACAGGCGTCCCGGGTTCGAGTCGGGCCTCCCCGCCTCCCTGTGCTGAGCTTTTCCCTTGCGGTGGTGCTGGTGTCCCTTAGGACTCGCAGTCCTCCGCATCCACTGGGTGAAAGAGGGCCAAGAGTCCCACCGATTTCTTCACAGCCCTGTGCCCAGAAATGACACACACCCTTTCCCCGAAAAGGTACCAGGAACCAAGAACTGGTTCCCGTGGGGCTGACGGTGGGGGTGCACTGCTGGGGAGGGGAGGGGCGGGGGCAGGAATGGGACTTCTTTCCATGTTTTTTGAACTTTGAACCATTTTCCATTCAAAGACATAGACGTAGATGGTGGCAGTGTAGTGGCAGAATGTCTTGAATGGGGTAAGAACCAGTGCTTATTGGAATAATGTTTCTATTTCACTTGAAATTATTATCATTTTTTAAATATATTTTTATTGATTTCAGGGAGGGAGGAAGAGGGAGAAAGAGAGAGAAACATCAGTGATGGGAGAGAACCATTGATCGGCTGCCTCCTGCATGCCCCCTCCTGGGGATGGAGCCCGCAACCCCGGCATGTGCCCTTGACCAAAATCGAACCCGGGACCCTTCAGCTCGCAGGGTGACACTGTATCCACTGAGCCAAACCAGCCAAGACCACTTGACATAATTTTAAATCTCACTTTATTTTAATTGTCAGTTGGTTTGTTTACAGTTAGATGTTCACAGAACCGTGGATCCAGGAAAACGCTGACCGCCGTCTGGTGACATAGCCAGGATTTTTTTTTTTCCCCTATCATTTCACAATACGATACTTTTGAAAGGCTGAAAGTAATCCAACTATGAGAGGAGTTAAGATAGGATGTTCTTGCCCTGTATTTTCACATCTTCCGTCCAGTTTTCCTTTTTGTTCCCCTTTGAGTTAGGAGCCAGTTGCTCGGAACATTCCGTGAATCTCTCTTTGGCCACATTCATGATCCATTTGTCCTTTTGTCTAACGGACTCTTAATATTCAGGGCCCTACTGTTCTCCATGACCTAAGTGAACGGCGCCATTAATTAGTACAACAATATTCTATTGGGCAGGTCCGTGCTGAATTTAAATTGGGGGGATCGGAACTATTTACAATATCCCTAAATCACTTTCCACTTAGAATTTTCTCTTTCTGTAAAGTTTTAAGCCAAGAAGTGAAGGTTCTAGTTTGTTAAGTAGAGTTCAGTGAAAATAAATATGTTTAAGGTTTATGTGGACTAGATAAATATACAATTAGCTAAACGTTTGTTTTGATTGATATTCATTCTTTCCTGTTGGGGCTTGGAAGAGACGAAAGGGAGTGTTACTCACCGGGAATTTGGGTGAGTGATACGCAGCAAGGAGGGACCCTGACACCCTGTGGGAGTTTTCCGGGTTAGTATTGGTGTGCTTTCGCCCCTTCGTTTATGAGCTGGCTTTTCTGTTTTTATCATTTGAGATTGCCTTTGTTTTCGCGTGTCAAGGAGCCTGTGTGTTCTGGATGTGTCCGAGTCATTGTTTTTGATCTCTGCCTTCCTAGGGACTTTCTCCTTATTTTATCCCACGCCTCTGCGTGGGGATGGTTTTATCTCCCGTGGAAACTTGTGCTTTCCGAGAAACATCCAGTAGCTGTTGAGACCTGTCTAAGGAAGTGATCAGGCCTTGGCTTCTGGAAATTTTAGATCCCAGTTTGCGGCCGCTATTCGTTCAGGAACGTCTTTTGAGCCTTGTACGTGGCTCCGCTGTCTGTACCCAATCTCATGTTTCTCCTTTCATGGTTTCATTTAAAGACATTAAAATGTACCATTCAGGTTGTACAGGCCTATGAGTTTTGACAAATGCGTAACGTTGTACAACCGCCCCCAGAATCTAGATACGGAGCAGTTCATCACCTCCCCAAATTTTCTAGACCACCCCCTGTACCCTAACGCCATCAACCACGGACCTGTTTTCTGTTGCCATGGTTTCTTCTTTTCCAGAATGGCACGTCAGGGGAGCCATTCAGTAGGGAGCTTTGGAGTCTGTTTCCTTTCACTTCGCATCAGGCACTGGAGGTTCACTCACGGTGCTTGGTATCCATAACATTCCTTTTCATTGCAGAGTTCAGTTGTCGGATACGTCGCCGTTTGCAAATGGAAGAACATCTGAGTTGTTTCTAGTTTTTGGATGCTGTGTATAAGGCTGCTATACATACCCATGTGCAGATGCTGGTGTGGATAGCGGGGATCTGTCACCCCCACCAGCACAGTAACTTCCTTATTCGCCTGTTGATTCAGAGGCATGGGGAGTCCAAACCATTGCCCATGCTTCTCAGCCAATGAGAGTTCTGGCCACCAACACTGGGTGTTGTCAGTCTTTTTTTTTTTTTTTTTATTTAATATATTTTTATTGATTGCAGAGAGGAAGGGAGAGGGAGAAAGAGAAACATCAATGGTGAGAGAGAATCGTTGATTGGCTGCCTCCTACATGCCCCCATACTGGGGATTGAGCCAGCAACCCCGGGCATGTGCCCTGACCAGGACTCAAACCGTGACCTCCTGGTTCATAGGTCGACACTCAACCACTGAGCCACGCTGGCTGGGCTGGTGTTGTCAGTCTTTTTAATCCTGCCATTCAAGTCCTTGAGCAGCGGGTATGTCAACGTGATTAAATTTACATGTGCATGAGGACCATGAGCCTGTTTCATGTACCCATTGACCATTCACTTCTCTTCCTCTGTGAAGTGTCCCAGTGTTTTTGCCCATTCTTTAACCGGATGATTTCCTTTTAAACATTCTTTGTAAGAGTTTTTTTAGTGTATGTAGAAATTTTATACAAAGCCTTATTCCGATTTAAGTTTTATAATATTTTATCCGAGTCTGTGTGGAGTCTATTTTCTTGACAGTGTCTTTGGGTGCGCATAAGTTCTAAATTTTTTTTATTTTTTTCTTTAGGAGATCACATTTTCAAATCTCTCTTAGATACCGCTTATATTGAACACTTGCAGAAGTTCTCATTGATATTTTATAAAAAGCCACACAGTTCTTCCTACTAATTTCTGAAAAATATTGTGGTGGGAAATTGGGATAGTTTGCCTTTGCTGGATGTTATAAATACACTCAGAAGTTAATCAGTATGCATGCTGTTTGCAGGGGTTCAAATATGGAAACAAGGTTAGACACATCCACAATTATCTCGGGAGCAGGAGTTGGGTCACTATTTTTTATCCTTTAAAGTCTGGAGAGATCGCACTTATGAAAGGAACCTGTTAGGCAAATTATTTCCCAATTTTTGTCCTTTAGCTTTTGTTCTGATTTGAGAAGTACTTTGTTTGTTTTTTTAAATGTAATTTAAGCTCCATGAAGGTAAATTGCTTTCAGACTGGAACACAATGATCTAGAATTAATCCAACAGGCAGAATACCTTCTGCCTGCTCCATTTTAACAGCTGTTGTGATAGAAAGTCCAGCTTCAGCTTATGGGAAGACATGAGGAAAGCCATGTTTTTTCCCCCCTGTAGTGTGTTACAGTAGTTCTTCGGCCCATCCTACACACCGACAGTGGAAAAATGGCATTAAAGAAGTAGCTAAAAACATACTAAGTTGGATGTTCATTCATTGAACTCCCTTCTCCCTCGTCTTCCTCATTTCCCCTCCCTTCTCCCCTTTCCTCCTCCCTCCTGTTTTCCCTACTTTTTTCTTTTTTTACTTCCCCCCTTCTTCTCCCTCCACCTTCCTCCTTCCTGCCTTTGTTCTTCCTTCTGAGCTCCCTGCGTGCACCAGGCAGTGTGCTTGTCCCTGTCAGGGTAGTAGAGGACAAGACCTCTGTGGCCTGTCCATATGCAGCTCGCCCTGTAGTGGGGAGGTCGACGGTGAAGACGTAAACCTATGCACAGGGCCAGGTTTGGTGGTCATACGTGCAAAACAAAGCGTGTTTGTGTGCGTATGCGTGCGTTTGTGTTTGTGTTTGTGAGAGGGAATGGGTGAGACATGGAAGAGAGAATGAGAAGGAGAATCAGAGAAGGCCTCAGGGCATGGAGTTGAGCTCTGAAGGTGCAGAAGATGCAGGGGAAGCCTGTTGGAGGAAGTGGGGGTAGCAACTTAGGAGCCCCGAGGACAGATTCAGTTTGGTGTTGGAGAAAGTAGAATACAATAACAGTTCTAGGAAACAGGATTCGGTAGTTCTCTGCCCCATCCTGCACGTGGACGGACAATGGAAAAATTGCATGAAAGGAGCAGCTAAAAACCTTTCAAGTTGGATGGTCATTCATTCAACTCCCCTCTTCCTCACCTTCCTCAGTGGCACCCCAAGAAGCCCACTTCCCCAGAGGCACCCCACCGATGACACAGAGAGGTAGAGAGTCCCCTCTCCAACTCTTCCTGCTTGTCCGCTTCTTGAATTTCCCACCTGCTTCCCGTGTCAGCCTCGTCTCAAGACCTGGCCGAGATGAGTGGGGCCGGGTTCCTGCTGCCCATCTGCCTCCAGCCCCAGCGAATCGGCCTTGCTGACTTCACTAAGTAGTCGTCCTAATGCTTTCCTTTCGGTTCCAGGGAACGACCATTTATCATTTTCAAAGGTCACGTTCCTGGAACTATGGAGGGGAACTTACAGAGCAGCATCAGGCTAATTCGAGTCACATGACTCTAACTTTATTTATTTTTTATTTTAATTTTTTAAATTGAAGAGTAGAGACTACATCCTCATTCTTTAAAAAAAATATTTTATTGACTTTTTTACAGAGAGGAAGGGAGAGGAATAGAGTTAGAAACATCGATCAGCTGCCTCCTGCACACCCCCTACTGGGGATGTGCCCGCAACCAAGGTACATGCCCTTGACCGGAATCGAACCTGGGACCCTTCAGTCTGCAGGCCGACGCTTTATCCACTGAGCCACACCGGTTGCAGTGGTTGGCAAACCGCGGCTCGTGAGCCACATGCAGCTCTTTGGCCCCTTGAGTGTGGCTCTTCCACAAAATACCATGTGCCGGGGGCGCATGTACAGTGCGATTGAAACTTTGTGGCCCATGCGTAGAAGTCGGTATTTTGTGGAAGAGCCACACTCAAGGGGCCAAAGAGCCGCATGTGGCTCGCGAGCCGCAGTTTGCCGACCACTGGTAGGGCAATGACTCTAACTTTAATGAAAACCTTGCCAAAGCCGTTTCCTTTGTCTCAGTTCTACCTGGGGGACTCTGGTCTCCCTTCTTTCTTACACTTTTTGTGAGTCCTTCCTTTTTCAGTTCCCTTTTGTGACTTAGTTTCTTCCAGCAATTCTTGGTTGTTGTTGTTAATCCTCACCCGAGGATATTTTTCCCTGGGTTTTTAGAGCGAGGGGAAGAGAGGTGGAGAGGCAGAGAGAGAGAAACATTGATGTGAGAGAGGCACATCAATTGGCTGCCTCCCGTAGGCGCTCTGTCAAGGGCTGGGGATTTAGCCTGCAGCCGAGGTCCTCGCCCTTGACCGGAATCGAACTCGAGACCCTTTAGTCTGAGAGCCTATGCTCTAACCACTGAGCAACCCGGCTAGGGCTCTTCCGGCAATTCTTCAATGATCTTGACTTTTTCATTGTTTTTCACTGCCCTGTTCAACTTCATTCATTCATTTAGGCTTGACGGTGTAATGGGCATTAAGCTAGGCACTAGGTTTGCAAATGGGGTGGGAGACATAGATCGGATAATTAGAGTGTTCTGAGTACTTTGAGAGAGGCGTGTTGGAAAGGTGATGTAAGTAAACATTCATTCGGCAAATACGTATTGACCTCCTACTGTGTGCCAGGCACTGTGCGATGGGGGTAGTATTGTGGCCGTGTAGCGCTGACTGTTTAAAGCTGAGGAGCATCGAGTCGCCAAGGAGCCAAGGATGGTTGGGGGCTGGGTTACCAGGTATGCTCTGCCCGGAGGCATTTGGTGGGGACTCTGAGGTAGGAAGTGGTGAGAGAAAAGGGCTAGAAAGGCTGTGAAAGTCCTTCGGTCTTTTAAGGGAGTTTTGTCCTGTTTCTGAGAACAGAGTGTTTATTAGCCCCGTGACGACCCTTACCGACAGACACACCCATACTCCCCGCCTCTCTAGTTTCTGTGCTCATTCTTCTGCTCGCTGTAGTGACCAGTGGCTCTAGGTCAGCCGTGGGCAAACTACGGCCCGCGGGCCGGATCCAGCCCGTTTGAAATCAATAAAACTAAAAAAAAAAAAAAAAAAAAAAAAAAAAAAAAAAAAAAAGACCGTACCCTTTTATATAATGATGTTTACTTTGAATTTATATTAGTTCACACAAACACTCCATCCATGCTTTTGTTCCGGCCCCCCGGTCCAGTTTAAGAACCCATTGCGGCCCTCGAGTCAAAAAGTTTGCCCACCCCTGGTCTAGGTGGTGGTGACCACTAGCACGGCTGAGCATGCGTTTGTAAAAAGTGGGAGGGGGTGGCCAGTACAGACGGAACCCCAGAGCCAGGAGGCAGGTATGTGGTGCCCTTGCTTTCCCTGGAGTATTGCCCTCTGGGATGTAATTAGCTTCTTGAAGTCTGCATTTTTACTGTTTCTAAGGTAGGGGAGGAAGACGTTAACGTACAAACACATGACTTTGAAAGTACCCTGTGGGGGGTAAGCTTTCCATTTATTGCCCACCCTGAAATTTTTTATTCTTTTCCTTTAGGTTTCTTGCTATTTAAAGATTTTTGTTTGAATGAAATTAATGAAGCTGTACCTCAGGTGAAGTTTTATGAAGAGGTAAGAAGTAACTATTTTACTGCTGCTTTTACTTCAAAAGCACATTTCAACTGTACTTTGGAAAACATTTAAGACGACCCGAGCATCTCGCAGATATTTAGAAACCCACGGAACGCACTTAGTAACACAGGATAAGCTACGCGGTGTATTCGAGATGCTGACATCTACAGGAATCCGATTTGCAAAGGCCCCGGGGTGCTGCGGAAGTGGGGGGGGGCGGGCAGTGGGGCTAAAACCCCAGAGCAGGGCGGCTCCTTCCAAGGTGCCCTAAAGACTCCCGGCCGATTCATTTTCCGCAGAAGCTCGCAGATTCTGGAGACGCAAGCTGATGCGAGGGCTGGCCACCGCTGGGTGAGACAGAATCGGGTGGTTTTCTGGTCACACATCGCTGGAGTGACACAGGGGAGACTTGGTGGAGGAGGGTGGAGGGAGCTGAAGTGATGGGCTGGCATTGAAATGAAGTCCTGCTGTGGGCAGCAATCTGAAACCAGACGGGCACGAAACACCAGCCCCAGGGGACGCTCTGTTGACACGGAATTACCCCCTGGGGCAGCGGTTGGTTCTGGGCATAACAGAGTCCAGGCTGGGGCCGTGGCCGAAAGCTGCTTCTGGGAGAAAAAGAGCCAGAAGAGGTTTCTGGGGCTAAAGTACAAAAAAACAAGTGGGGCTGGAGGAGCCCCAAGCAGGTGGTGAGTCTCGCTCTCAAGACAGATGCCAGGTTTTGAACACGAGTCGGGCAGGAGGCAGAGAGCTGCTCTGAAAGGCAGGAGTAATTTCAGTGAACTCCATGGAGAGCCATCCCTTAGGGCAGCGGTTCTCAACCTGTGGGTCGTGACTCCTTTGGGGGTCGAACGACCCTTTCACAGGGGTCGCCTAAGACCATCGGAAAACACATCCATAATTACATATTGTTTTTGTGATTAATCACTATGCTTTGATGATGTTCAATGTGTAACAATGAAAATACATCCTGCATATCAGATATTTCCATGACGATTCATAACAGTAGCAAAATTACAGTTATGAAGTAGCAGCGAAAATAACTTTAGGGTTGGAGGTCACCACAACATAAGGAACTGTATTAAAGGGTCGCAGCATTAGGAAGGTTGAGAACCACTGCCTTAGGGACTGGGACAAGCAAGAGGCAGACCGAGTTCTACAAAAATGGCAACTCAGACCAATCTCAGCTCCATCTCCCTCTTAAAAAAAATGTTTTTATTGATTTCAGAGAGAGGAAGGGAGAGGGAGAGAGAATCATTGATCGGCTGCCTCCTGCCGCTCCCCACTGGGGATCGAGCCGCAACCCGGGCATGTGCCCTGACTGGGAATCCAACCGTGACCTCCTGGTTCATGGGTTGACGCTCAACCACTGAGCCACGCCGGCCGGGCTCCCCCCGGGTTCCCATAGCTAAGAATGCGTGTGACAGCAGTGCCTGTCTCTTAGGGTTGTCGTGTGTGAATGCAACATACCGGAACGGTACCTGACATGCAGGCACTGCTGCTTTACACACTTGTTCGTTCCAGTTGGATTTGGAGGCAGCGTAGAAAAATACAGATTTGATGCCTAGATTTAGAAATAAATCATAGGAAACAGAAAATAAATGGAAGATCAGAGGCCAAGTTACCATCTAGAAATTTCTTCACTCATTCAACCAGTAGTTCTCAGACACCAGTGCTCGGAGGCACTGGTGGGCTGAACAAGACAGGCAAAGTGCTTGCTCTCCTTTCGCTCCTGTTTTTGTTGAGAGAAGCGACAATAAACAAGTAATAAACAGGAAACACATCAGGAAGTAATGACTGCCGTAGGCAGTGACCCACGGCAGATTGCAAACGTAGGAACTCTATCAGGAAGTAATAACCGTTACACAGAGACTCCGAACAGACTCCGGGCTGATGGCCTGTGCCTGGGTGGCCACGGGGAGAGCCGGGTCAGAGCCTGCCCCTGAGGCGGCGGCATCTAAACTGCGACTCGAATGACGAGGAAGGTAGTCCTTCTGAAGGTGGGAGCAGGGTGGGGGTGGGGAGACCATTTGGGGCTGACGGCATGGCTGAGGTGTAGCCCCCGATGTGTGGGAAAGACCTCGGCGTGCTTGAGGAACTGAGAGACGAGTGTGGCGTGTTGGTCATGGGTGAGAGGGGTGGAGTCGTGTGCGATCAGTCCAGAGACCTGGTTTGGGGGCCAGAGGAACAGATTTAGATTTGATTCTAAAGCCCCATGGGAAATTTAAGGTGAAGAGTCTATAAATATCAATTAGGTCACAGTGGCAGTAATTGGGTATTATAGGTGTCCCCCCTGAACCCCTTCCCTCCCCCCCGCCCTGGGAGGATTGCTCTGTTAGCAGTTAGTTGGCTGTTACCTGAAGCATAGCCTGGGTTTGTGATATATTTTGAGTATAAAGCCAACATGATTGGCCGATGAGTTGGATTTCAGGGGTCGGGGGCATGGGGGGGGTGTGGGGACAGGAGCGTGAGCAAAAGAGCAGAATCAGTGATGACTATTCCTTTTTGGCGGAAGCTACTAGGAGTGTGACTTTCGTACTTTTGTGATAAAGAGGATGAGGGAAGAGCGAGCGTGGCTGGGGTGGGCAGGATGGGGACATGTCAGAGTAGGTAGGCAGCTCCTTCGAACCAGGAGCTCAGGGGGGACAGGTGAGCCCCAGAGATCCACGCTTCGTCAGGGAAGGGCATTGGTCTCTGAATCCGTGGGACCGAGCGGTTGTGCCCGAGGAGAATATTGTGGGTGAAGGGCGCGGCCCCAGCACCCCGCTCCGACTAGGCGAAGTAGAGGCCATTCGCGATGGTGCTGGCCCATCCCACGGGGATGGCCGCGGAACGAACCAGGGGCGAGAACGTTGGAGACCACGGCGCCCGTAGACCAAAAGCGCTTGCTCTTGGGGTCCTGGGTGTTCAGGCTGCTGGGGCGTTTAGGCTGTGAGCGGTGTAACCACCAAAGCCGAAGGGGACCCAGGTGCTCGAGGCTCTTACCTTGCCTACTAAGGGTTTCCTTTTCTGTTGTTCAGGCTGAAGTTTCTGAAGCACAAGGCCCTTAACAAAGGCAGTGCCGTGGTTCAGGTGTCACTTGCCCAGGACGCGAGCCCGTCCGGCGTAGCTGGCTTATTCCGGCTCTCGCCTAGCTTCCATAGACTCAGCGTTCGCGGAACCAGGTGCCACCTGCTTGAAAGGGCCCCTGGAACTCGGACATAGGCGTCACCCCATTTGTTTTCAAGGATACTAATTCCGGGCAGGCTTATTATTCTTCGAGTTTGCTCAGATGTTTAGGCAGAAACACTGGCCTCGGGTTCACCGGCGGGCTACCCGTGTCACCCTCGCATCCTGGCGTTGGCCCGCCCCAAACAGAACAACCGGAGGAAACCCCCCCCCCCCCAAACCAGAAGCCGGCGTTTAATTTCCCGGCTCTGCTTCTGGTGCCGGCGTCTGGTCTCTGTGCCTTGCAGCGGCCCTGGTCGCATCTGGCCTGAAGTTTGACCCTTGAGACTTGCCCTGCCGAGTGAACCGGGGAGGGTGAGCCCAGGCCCTTTGGTCATTGCTGGGTCACGTCTTCATGAAGACCGCCTTTCCCTCTGAGACGGGGCCCGGGCCTACCCCCGCCTGCCTGCCTGCCTCTGTGGCGGGTTTTAGCCTCTGTTCCAAGAAGACCCCGTGGCGGATTTGCGAAGCGCAGCCTTTCGGTGTAACACCGATGGCGCTTCCGGCCAATGGAGAGGACCCCAGGCGCTTCTCGGGGGCCTCGATGGGACCCCAGCCTTTCACATCCCCCCTCTCTCTGCCCTTTCCTCATCAGAAACTCTTACAGGATTGGCTGATCGTGATTTCAGACCTGTCCAACCCTGACAATATAGGAAACGGGTCACGCTTCTTTCCATTGATTCGTACTCTCCCCTGGGAGGACTTAGCCTCACCTCTTACTATTCGAGAATAAAATAAAGAGCTTTTAGTTACTATGGAAGTCAGTGGAACAACTGGCTACCTGGGGGAAACATTTCCCCTCCCTTCTCCCCCCTTAGTAAGTCACACAGAGTACAGTAGGTCCTCAGGTTACGTCGGAGATCCGTTCCTACAGACGGCGCAATGTAACGCAATTTTTAAAAAAATATATATTTTATTGATTTTTTTACAGAGAGGAAGGGAGAGGGATAGAGAGCCAGAAACATCCATGAGAGAGAAACATCGATCAGCTGCCTTCTGCACGCCCCCCACTGGGGATGTGCCCGCAACCCAGGTACATGCCCTTGACCGGAATCGAACCCGGGGACCCTTGAGTCCGTAGGCCGACGCTCTATCCACGGAGCCAAACCGGTTCTGGCACGTAATGCAGTTTTGACTGTAAGTCGGAACCCACTTACATATAAGCACCTACGTCACTCACATGGAGCACACACACAGCAGTAATGAAGTGAAACAGTAAAAAAAATTTAAAAGGAAGATAACAATTCCTGACCTTTCCTTGTGGTAAATACAGTAAATAATAAAAAACACAAAGCACATATGTACATACGTCAAAATGACAGAACTTTTTTTTTTTAAATAAATAAATGGGAGATGGTGACGTAACCACGAAACGACGTGCGTCGAGTCTGACGTAACCCGAGGACTGCCTGAAGTTAGTCATTACAGTGGAGATCTCTGCTAGCCTCCTGCTAGCTCCACATGTCATCTGTGTTTTCATTCTGTTTCTGTCTTTTGGATTAAAAGTATTTCTGTAACTAAATTAAAAAAACGCTTCTCTGACCTAGGAGCTTCCGTTATCAGGTTAGAATGACCAGGGCTGTTTCCACGTGAGGCGCGTATTTCTAAGGCACATTTTATTTTGGGGCCCCTCTCAACACTGGTCGGGTTGCCTTCCCTCAGTTAGCAAGTCCACCCTTTGGGGTGATCTTTCTGTTAATACTTCCATAGTGCGGAAGGGGTTCCAGTGCTTTCATCTACGGCTAACGCCTTTCCAAAATACTTAGTTGATTTAAAAAAAAAATTCCCTCTGCAGGAGCCCTGACCAGATCTATGCATTTTCTCCTGTTAGTTTTGCAATGCTGTCATTGAGCAAGAACGACCTCATAACTCTTAGGCCTGAACTACAGCCAGATGGAACTTGCTCGCGCTTCGGAGAGGAGCGTTGGCAAGCGCGAGGGGCCCGTGGCTGGTAGAGTGTAAGATAATTGTAACCATGGCAGCATTTGTTTCCCAATATTGTGTTGCTAAATTTAAGCGATGAGCTTCATCATTGGAAACATCCCATTGGTCATTTTCCCGTTGACTTTAACGATCCCAGCTTCATTCCGACAACTGTAGGAGCCGTTGTTTCCCGCGGAATAGCCCGGTCCGTAATTTGCGTGGCCTCGCGTTTTCTGCCAAGGCCGGCGATGCCTTGTAATCAAGCGGGTTCCTAGGAGGACGCAGCTAACGACGATCGCTCTTTGAAACCTAGATAAAAGAATACGAAAAGCTTGATAATGAGGAAGATCGCCTGAGTCGAAGTCGGCAGATTTATGACACCTACATCATGAAGGAGCTGCTGTCTTGTTCGCATGTGAGTGTTGCCCGTCGGGCCTGTCACTGCCGTGTGGAGCGGCGCGAGGCAGCCTTCAGGGCCCCGGGTGCGAGTCAGGCAGGCGGAAGGCGTTCACGGGCCAAATGAGGCTCATCCAGGCGGGAACCCGTTCCTTCTGCTCTGTGGTTTGTTTCCTGATAATCCCGACACAGTGCCCATTGCTGCACATACTCCTTTTATTACTGATTTTAGAGGCGGAGGAGAGAGAGAGAAAGAGAGAGAGAGAGAGAAACATTGATGTGAGAGGGTAACATCAATGGGCTGCCTCCTGCGTGCAACCCGTGCCATGTGCCCCGATTGGGAATCGAACCAGCGACCTCTTAGCTCATGGGATAATGCTCAACCAACTAAGCCACACCAGCCAGGGCTCCATGTACTCTTGATATATATATATATATATATATATATATATATATATATATATATATATTTCCAAAAAGTAAATGCTTTCACTGCAAAAATTGATGAATAGCGAATTCAGAGCAATAGGAGAAAAGGGTAGCTCAATTCTAGACTTTCTCAAGAAAATTAAGCTCGAAATAACTACATTATTTTAGTGTAGTTCTACTTTCGCAATTAGACTAATGAGATATTGGCAAATATAAGTCTTAAGTGGCTTCTTTGGATTTATAGGGAGGATTGCAATTATATTAATTGTGTTCATTAATTGTTAAATAATGGTTGAAATTCTTTTTCTTATAAATCAGATAAACAGTTTAATTCGGTCATTAGAATAAACTAGGTTCCTAGGAAATTATTCCACCAGGAGTGAGATTACATGGAAAAATTTACCATGGAATCTCTCTACAGTAAGACTGTCATTTTTTAAAATATGTTTTTATCGATTCCAGAAAGGAAGGGAGAGGGAGAGAGAGATAGAAACATCAATGATGAGAGAGAATCATTGATCTGCTGCCTCCTGCACGCTCTCCACTGGGGATCGATCCCACAACCCGGGCTTGTGCTCTGGTTGGGAATCGAACTGTGACCTCCTGGTTTGTAAGTTGACGCTCAACTACTGAGCCACACCGGCTGGGCCTAAAGCCTTTCTTTCTTCTTCTTTTTTTTTAAAAGTCTTTATTGTTGAAAGTATTATGTATGTCCCCCATTGACCCCCTCCAGCCCGCCCCCACCCCCCGCCCCAGGCCCTCACCGCCCCATCGTCTGTGTCCATGGGCGATGCATATATGTATGTAAAGGTCCTTGTTTGATTACCTTCCACCCACCCACATTTCTTCTTATTGTACATTACTGAAGACGACATAGTTTGGAGTTTGGGGGGAGGACAGAGCTTATAATCCTTGTCGTGTAGTAAGTTTGTTCTTTTAGAGGCAGTTCCCTCCTCTGTGGCTACAGCAGGGCTTTCCCTTGACCTAGAGCCTTTCACCGCCCTGGCTCCGTTTGCAGTCCTGGCATTTAATTCTGAGGCTGTTTGCACGCATTCATTTTCTCTTACATAGATAATTCAGTTTCATAGGAATTGTACATTTGTAAGACCCCATTATCAGCTCATCGAGGGATATTTTCAGTTCATCAGCTGATGATAAGGAAGATTCTCTAAACTTCTTTTTCTCACAGGACTCTTGAATTCTTGTGGGATTCGATATCAGCCAGCTCCCCCCACGCTCACCCATTTTTCCCAACGTGTGGTGTCTAGGAATCCTCAGAGGAACACACTTGTTCAAATCTTTTTTAGCGAATGCACGTTAACTATAAGGTCCTTAGTTATGTTTCTAGGTTACTGTTGAATACATGTTGTGTTAAATTTGCGTTGTGATGTTATATGACACAGAGGTTGGTTATGGTTGATAGTTGTTGAAAACAGTGTTGTTTTTGATTCTTAAAAGCCATTCTCGAAGCAAGCTGTGGACCACGTGCAATATCTTCTGTCCAAGAAACAAGTGACGTCCGCGCTCTTCCAGGTGAGGCGAAAGCGTTTCGCAGTGAGAGCATCGACTTTGCTGAGCAGCTGGACTTGGTGGCGTTTTCTTCCTGTGTGTGTAGCTAGCGGAGGGCCTGACATGCCAGCCTGTTCTTATCTGGAGCAGCTGAAGTTTGATATTGCTTGTCTCCTCATTGAAATGTACTTTTTTTGTGT
The DNA here is from genome assembly GCF_963259705.1 of Myotis daubentonii. NCBI lineage: Eukaryota > Metazoa > Chordata > Mammalia > Chiroptera > Vespertilionidae > Myotis > Myotis daubentonii. The sequence goes on from NC_081858.1 coordinate 23,422,478, forward strand.
TTTCTCCATTGATTTTAGAGAGAGTAGAAGGGAGGGAGGGAGGAAAGGGGAAGAGAAAGAAACATTGATGTGAGAGAGACACATCGACTGATTGTCTCCCGCATGTGCCCCAAACGGAATTTCTCTCCTTTCCTTTCAGCCATACATAGAAGAAATCTGTGAAAGTCTTCGAGGCAACATTTTTCAAAAATTTATGGAAAGGTATGAAACGCTCCCCATATATATGTGTTTGTGTGTGTGTACATATATACATACATAAAATCTTTTATTGTGATATTTGACATGTAACATTATAGTATTAGAATAATATATATATCTACACTAATAAAAGAGAAACATGCAAATTGGTGTCACTCCGCTACAACCACCAGCCAATCAGAGCGGCTATGCAAATTAACCCAACAAAGATGGCGGTTAATTTGCATACGCAGGCTTGGAGTGAAGACTGAAGGCTCCGGCTGGAGTGAAGACTGAAGACTGAAGAGGCTTGGCTTCTCCGCTGCCGCCGGACCAAAGACCTGGGTCCCGGGTGCTGGAGGAAAACCAGTGCCAGCAGCCAGGGAAAGGAAGGCCTATTGCGCGAATCTTAATGCAACGGACTTCTAGTCTATATATAGACTAGACTATATATAGACTGCGTATGCAAATTAACTGCCATCTTTGTTGGGCTAATTTGCATAATTGCTCTGATTGGCTGGTGGGTGTAGTGGAGTGACACCAATTTGCATGTTTCTCTTTTATTAGTGTAGACATATATATTATTCTATACACACACACACACACACACACACACATAAATAAAATCTTGTACTGTGCAGGTGTACCCCACTTAACCCAATAAATGCTGTCCTTAAAATGTATGTTAATTTATTCATTCACCAAGTATTTATTGACCATGACCTATGTGCCAGGCTTTGTGTTAGCCTATTTCCTTGATACTTCACATTATAATTTTGATTTGCCAGGAGGGGATAAAATAAAATAAAAACTTAACTTGGTACTTCGTAAGAGCTCCCCACCCCCTTGCAACTTTTGAGTTCTTCAGCCTCAAGGTGGTCTAATGTTTAAAGAGGCTGGGGAACCTCGATACTGAAAGCTTCTTATAGAGACAGCTTTCCTAACACCTCGCCTAATTCATTTGTTGGGACTTTGAAATCGTGTCCCTCAAAGTGGGACAAGCTCATGCCTGATTCTAATAGAATTTGAAGGGTGTAGGCAAGTGATGTCTGTGATCATATGTATCATTAACATACCTACTAGGTGTGTCCCTTGAGCCATGTACGGGTCTGACACACTTCAGTGGCGTCTCTAAAGCACTCGGCTCCGGGCAGCCAGTCCTTCCGTGCGGGGAGTATATTTGCCTGTGGCCACGCACCGCCGGAGTCCGGCTTTCTAACCCGCATCCCCGCGCGCTCTGGCTGTGCCTTTCTCCGCACACCCGGCTGCGATCCAGACAATCGCCGTGATGATGTGCCCGCTGCCGGGCCGCCTGCAGCTGGGCCGTGATTGCCCTTTAAGAACAAATGCTGCTTCATGGCAGCGTTGCTCTCCACATGTTCCAGGGATTTAGAAAAGAAACAAGCTTGTGTTGTGGTTCCACTGGAGTTCAAGGGATAATTTTATCCTGGAGCGGAGTCAAGAGTTTGGGAAACGAATATGCATACGAATGATTACACTGTTCTGGGTGGGAGCAGGAACTTGGCCAGAAAGCAGCAGCGGCAGCAGCAAACCGAGGGGATGGGCTGCCGGCTCAGGGCTGACTCCACTGCCATGTGTCCTCAGGGCTGGCCTTTCCCACCTCGGGGTCAGCCCAGCTGCTCTGGGATCCTTGGGGTGCAGGGGAGAGATGGGGGTGATCATTTCAGTTGGGGAAGAGGCTCAACCTGTGTGTGGTTTTCAAAATCCGACTGAATCAGTCACCCTGGCTGCGTTTTAGGCGAGCATTTAGAAATTCTGGATTTCCTGAACCATTTACTACTTTGTATAAATGCATTATTTTTAAAGTCAATTCGTTTATTGTTACACCTTTTGGGGTGCTTTTTTTATGTTAATACATTCTCAAATGAGTACCAAAAAAAAAAAAAAAATCCAACTCAGACCAAGCATTTGGTGGTTTGTAATGTGCTAACCACCCCCCCACCCCCTCCACCCCACCCCCCCGCCCCGTGCCAGCTCTGGACTCCAGTGTGAGAGAAGAGTATGAGTTAGCCCAGCCCCCCACGTGAACTTCACAGCAAGTCATCGATTTATAAACACAGAGTACACACACCCAGTGTGGTTTTGCCCTTTGCGCTCCCCATACTTAAAAAAAAAAACACAGTTTGAAATCTCAAAAATAGAGTGTTATTTTGTCAGGAGGATCAACGGAACGCTCGCTAAAAGCCCTTTTAGATTCATTGTAAAAAGATGATGTGTGATTGCATGACACTTTTGAGTCTCAATTTGATTATCAGCCTCAGAAATATTTTTAAAAGGCCCTTAGAAGGCGTATTAGAGGCAAACCCCAGAGAACTGGGTATTTGGATGCCTTACAGCATGTTATTACAACGCTGGTATGATAATACCTATAACTTGTACTTTATATGGACCCTCCCCCCCTTGTGCCTTTTCTGTCTCCCTCCCCTCCCCCTTTATCTTCCTTTCCTTTTTTTTTTTTTTTTTTTACTTCATTCCTTCATTCACTCAAAGAACGCTGAATACTCTGCTTGTGTCTAAGAAATCATAGCAGGGGCGAGATGAGCCCAGCAGTCGGCAAGAATGTTCTTTGCTTAGATACGTTGCTCAGTAACAAAAAAGTAATCAAAACAATGTATTTATTAAATAGATAGTTTTTCTTACTTCGTGGGCGGGAAGAGCCCTTAGCCAGCAGTTGAGTGCTTCGTGAGAGCACACGCCGCACTATGGCCCACGGCATCTTCCGGGTCTAGTGGGGGGAGGGGGGGCGCGCCTGTCCTACGCCCTCTGTGTCTTTGAGAGGCAGTACGTGGTCTGGGTTCAAATCCTGCTCCACCCATTCTCTCACTGTGTGACCTTGGGCAGGCCTTGGTCTCGGCTGTAAAATGGGTATCAGCATAGTCCCTGCCCAGGGAGTTGCTGGGTTGGGTCAACGAGCCTTCAGAACCTGGCCCATCGGAGCGTTCGCCGCTCTTACAATGATTCGTCAGCGGGGAGTTCTTTCGGTCATTAGCGCCGCACTGTCCAGCACCGTAGCCGCGAGCCATAGGTAGCTACTGCGCTCTGAAAACGTGACTGGTCTGAGTAAACAGGGGCTGTAAGTGCAGAGTACACACCAGGATCCAAGACTTAATAGGAAAACAAGAATGTAGACTTTCTCATTAATTTATGCTGATTACATGTTGAAATAGTCGTTTTTGATATATCCGGTGAAACCAATATATTATTAAAATTTGATTACACGTGAGTGGCCAGATTATTATGACCATTAATTCACTTCAGTACAATGAAGTGAATTCGTTATGCAAATAATAATAAGACCTTGAGAGTATTTGCTTAGGAAGTTTTTTTCAATATCCAGTATTTTTGGAAGTGTCAATGAAGTACCGATGGGGTGGTCATAGTAATCTGGCCGGTCGTAATAATCTGGCCACTCAGTGTATATGTGGCTTGTGTTACTCTTCTGTCGAACAACGGTGGTTCCGATGAAGATGTCCCGTAGCATCATGACAGTTAAAGGAAACATGCTGCCTTTCATGTGAGCCACGAAATCAGGCCCACAGGTGAATGCACTGTGAAAAGATGTTTATGAAAACGAACTCTGTTTGAGACGCAAAACAAGCCGCGCGACGCTAGCTTATCTCCCAACTCTTTCTCTCCTCTCTCTCAATGCGCTTACTTTGATATTTAACTTTCTGGCCATTCTTTGTGCTCTCTTTCAGTGACAAGTTCACTCGATTTTGTCAGTGGAAAAATGTAGAATTAAATATCCATGTGAGTATCGTCTTTTTACTTCCTTTTTAAAATTACAAACTCCCCCTGGCTTCCCTTCGTGAGAAAATACTTGGCTTCTGGAGCCTGCTCCCCAGGGTGACACCCTGCCCGCGCAGATGTCCTGGCTGCTCTGCGTACGACAGAGCTGCCCTCCCATCCCAGCTGCAAACAAGTTGAATTTTCATGCTCTCTTTTTAAAAAAAAATATATTTTTATTGACTTCAGAGAGGAAGGGAGAGGGAGAAAGAGGTAGCAACGTCAGCGATGAGAGAGGATCATTGATTGGCTGCCTCCCACACGCCCCACACCGGCGGATGGAGTCCCCAACCCAGGCCTGTGCCCTGACCGGGAAAAGAACCGTGACCTCCTGGTTCATAGGTTGATGCTCAACCGCTGAGCCACACCGGTCGAGCTTAATTTTGTTTTTTTGTTTTTTTGGTTTTTTTTTTTCATATTCCTATAAGCATGTGTTTATTTCTTTAAGAAAGGACATTTGATCACATCTTTTTTAGACCAAAGTTTTACCTTTGTTAAAAAACTATATTTTATTGATTTTTCACAGAGAGGAAGGGAGAGGGATAGAGAATTAGAAACATCGATGAGGAAGAAACATCGATCAGCTGCCTCCTGCACACCTCCTACTGGGGATGTGCCCACAACCAAGGTACATGCCCTTGACTGGAATCGAACCTGGGACCTTTCAGTCCGCAGGCCGAAGCTCTATCCACTGAGCGTTTTTTAAAAGGTTTTTTTACCTTTTAAAAATTTTTAATTTTGAGAATGCTAAGAGCGGTCCTCAAACACTGGCTGCTTTCTAACCTGTATTCATTCCCCTGGCATTCCATCCTCCGTTAGCGTTCAAGGTCAGTGATTACAGGACGTAACCTCTGCTGCACCTGGAGAACATGCCTTCTTGCCCAGCCTCTTATCTCCTCCCTCCCCCTTTCCCTTCATAGAGGCTTGCCGTTGGGGGAAAAAATTATCAACTGGATTTTTTTTGGAGGGAGTTTTTTACTTGAATGGTCCTGCTGGAAGAAGTTATTTTTGTTGTTGTTGTTTGTTTATTGATTTATCGAACCTCTCCTTTTCCATCACATTTCCTGGCGGGATTCAGAAGCAGGAGGCAATAACACACAGTTTAAAAAAATCCCTCTCCTAGCCATTTTTTCTCAGTAGACAGAGCGTCGGCCCTAGGACTTGAAGGGTCCCAGGTTCGATTCCGGTCAAGGGCACGTACCTCGGTTGCAGGCTCAATCCCCGGCCCTGGTCCAGGCGTGTGCGGGAGGCAACCCATCGATGTAGCTCTCTCACATCGATGTTTCTCTCTCTGTGTCCCTCCCCCTCCTTCCACTCTGTCTGAAAATCAATGGGAAAATGACCTCGGGTGAGGATCAGCCAAAAATACATCAGTGAATAAAAAAGCCCTTATATCTGCTGTGGATTTTCCTCACGCTCATGCTCCTCCCACCGGCCTGGTGTCTGTCCTCATGCCCCTTGTCCCATGCCCTCTCAGCATCAGACATGATCAGACATGACGCCTCTGGCCAGCTGCCCCTACCTGGCTGCAGACATGATGTTTTAGGGGGCGGGTAGGGGAACTTTTAAGAATCTGACCCTTAGTCTGCCTAGCAGGCCTTTGCTGTTATCCGAGGGCCTCTTCCCATGACCGTAGGGTTGTCTGTCTGCCTTGGCACCATCGGGTGCTGTTAAAACTCCGTCTGAAGCAGGGCGTTGCTGACACATCCTGACCAAAAGGAAAAGTGCCCATGAATAAAGCCCTCTTTATAGACTTGGCTCACACTTAGCCTTGCTGCGGGCTCACATGCCCAGCACGAGTCCCCTCTCTCTTCACGGATGTGATCGATAAAATCACATGGCCGGCGTCCGCCGGGTTTTCTGATCATACGGCTCGCTCTCTGGGGAACGCGGACGCCCTGGACACGGGCTTATCCTCCCACCACGGCGGTTCCTGGGATCGCCGCGTGGTTGCCAAACTTCGGGCTTCAGAGTGGCCGAAGTTGCTTTGCATTTTGACCAGAAACACACGGCTTCCAGGCGTGTGTCTTGTAGTCTGAGACCGATGAGGTGGGCACAGCGGTCTCCCCGGGCTCCCGCTCCCGTCACCTTCCCATCTGCCTCTGTGCTGGGCCTTTGCGGGTGGAGCAGGCAGAGGTTCTAGAAAGCCCTGCCTCCTCCTGCTGCTCCCCTCTGTTCAAGGAGTCAGTCTCGGGAACGGCAGGTCCCTCCCTCAGAACGGCCGCGTTAATAACTTGTGCGTGTCTTGCCTGAAAAACCCTTAACCCCGTCATCTTTACGCGGCCGTTACGTGTCCCATTTCGTGTTTTGAATTCACAGTTGACCATGAATGATTTCAGCGTACATAGGATCATCGGACGAGGCGGCTTCGGAGAAGTCTATGGCTGCCGGAAAGCAGACACTGGAAAAATGTAAGTTTTTGACGTTCCTACGTTTTCCCGGGACTGTGACGAGGGTCTTGTGCTCGCATCCAAAGACAGCCCCTGCACGGACTTTTGGAAGCCCGTGATTCTCGCTCCCGGACTTGTTTGCCTCGGAAAGAAACAGACATTCTCTCCTGATTAAAGGCCCGTCCACGATTTAGCACATGCAGTTCGGGGCGTCGTAGCATCCAGGCGGCGTGGGTCCCCCAGATGAGGAGCTGGGTGCTGGTGAGGAGGGTGGACGCCCTGCTACGAGGGTCAAGGCCGTGGGCCCCATCGCTCATCTCAGTCACTGGTCTCGCGGGAGGTGGACGTGAGGCAGTTACGTGTGGGACATAAGGGTCTTCTGGGGAGTGAATGGGGGAGTTGTGAAGTGTGGGGAACGTATGTTAATATGGAAGTGGTTTAAGTGAACATGTTTCTGAAGGCAAGAGAAAGGGCAAGTCTGGTGTGATGGACCCAGACCTCCACGTCTGGTTAAGGGGCAGGCACGGGAGAGCAGTGGGCGAGGCGGGACAGTCTGTGAGGGTGGTGCAGACATCAGTCAGTGTGAGACGGAGGAGTTGAGGTCACCCAGCTCGGTGCCCGCCACCCCCGCTGCCCCCGCATCACCTAGGGGGTTGCCGCTCAGCCCCTGCCCGAGTCTGTCCTGGTCCTCCACTTGGCACGTTTCTTATTCTGTGGCGGCTGAAATGTACTTTCACTGGCTTGTGCCCATGGCTCCTCTTCCTGCTATGGGGCCCGGCGCAGGGTGCAGCCGGTGCCTGGCACCCAGGTGACTGGCGTCTGGCGTCCTGCTGAGACGGGATCGCGTAGGGGTCCCGGGTGTGGGTCGCCGGTGCCACCCGGCCAGGTCAGATTCGCTTCCGCACTTTCTCCTTGGCTTGGGCAGAGCCTGTGCCCCTCTGAGCCTCCACATCCTCGTTTGTCAGGTAGGGATGAAAAAGAGCGCCTGTCTCGTTGCAGAATTAAATGAGAGAACACACTGTCAAAACAGAGTCCTGCTATGAAAACTTCCTTTCCCGTCCAGTACTCACCCTGGGGACTTTGATCCTAAATGATACACTTTACTCCTCGCTTATTACATCTCATGAAACGTAGTAGCTTTACTTAATTGCAGCGTGTTGAGGTGTTTAGAATATCTAGGCAGTCACATGATGTGTAGAAGTACATGCTGTCAGTTTGTCTCTTCAGACACATTTGCACGGAGTGGAATGTCTGATGCTCTTTAGGTTTGTCCGATGCTCTTCCCACAGTTGGATGGGGGGTGGTGGGCTTCAGGAAGGAAGACCCAGAGATAAAATGCCCTTCTCATCGCATCAGATCACATCAAGGCTACCTGTTATTAAAGTGACGGATTTCTGTTGACGCGGGTCTTGATCCCTTGACCGAGGTTGTGTGTGTCAGACTTGACCGTGAAGTCACCCTCCGGAAGGAGGTCCCTACGCACAGCCCACACCTGAGGAGTGGGGGGTTGTGCTCCTGCAGAGGGGAGGTGATTTTTTTTCCTTAATCCGTGCAGTAAGACTTTTTTTTGCATGGCACTTGGGTGCCGGTTTGCTTTTTTTAAACACTGCCCAAATCTGTCCGGGTATGGTGTGTCGTGTTGAAATCAGTCTGGGTGTGTTTATGGTGTTGATTTTTCAGCCATATTTCTGTTTCTAGGTATGCGATGAAATGCTTGGATAAGAAGAGGATCAAGATGAAACAAGGAGAAACATTAGCCTTAAATGAAAGGATTATGTTGTCGCTCGTGAGTACAGGAGTAAGTATTCAAATTTTCCTTCCTTCCTCCCTCCCTCCCTCCCTCCCTCCCTCCCTCCCTCCCTTCCTTCCTTCCTTCCTTCCTCTCTCCCTCTCTCCCTCCCTCCCTCCCTTCTTTCCTTTCTCTTATTTATTTATTTATTTTTGCCCTGACTGGTTGTTGAACCCGCAACCTTTTGGTGCTTGGGACCACATTTAACCATCTAACCCACACCGGCCAGGGCGATACTCAATTGTGAGCATTGCTCTTTGTGTGTGGATGTGTTTGTCTGTTTTATATCAGGACGATGTATTTAAAATGCAGGCGTTTTCTGGTTGAGTTATGGGGCCAGCCAGTTCTGGGGTGGGTTGGAATCCATAGCAGGGAACGGCAGCACTGAGCTGATACAGTGTACCATTCAGACATTACCTCTGTTTCCTGGGGGAGGTAGCCAAGTACCAGCAACCTGCACCATGAACGCCCGTGACTTCTCCCAATAGTATGCATTTATGATGAACTTCACTGCGGAATATGGTTGGGGAGAAGGCAGGAAATAATCATTCCAGCAACAACGAAATCCCCTGAGTACGGTTAGGAACTCACTGCATGACCGAGCAGGACTAACCCAGAGAGAGAAAGTGAGAGACCGTCACTCCTGTCCTTCACAAACAAACGGAGAGCAAGCGACTGGGGCTCGCCAGCTCTGCGCTGTCCCCGTGGGGTTGTCCCCAGTCAGTGTCTCCTCGGAAGGTGACCCTGTCTTCTCAGCACTTGCCATGTTTTATCTGCTATGGCCTTTGGCCATTCCCATTCCCCAGGACACCGTGTCCACCTGTTGGGCGTTTTATTTGTGTGTCAGGGCTCGGCACGTGTACAAACAAACCTTGACCCCATGTCTCCACTTGCAGAGCAGTGTCCCGTGCGGATTTCCGCGGATTTCTTTTTCTGGTGACGGCGTTGCCCAGGATCAAAGCCGTGGCTCTTATTGTTTGGGCAGGGGTCTGTAAAGGTACATCCAGAAACCACACCGTCCCGGCGACCTGGCGTGCCTCTGCACGCCCATAGGTCTGTCGTCCAGCGTTCGCGGAAAGGAATGTAACGAGCACGGAATGGCCAGGCCCGTGCTAAGAAGCTCACATGTGACTTTCACGTTAAACAGCAAACCACGTCCTGGCCAGGGTGGCTCCGTGGGCTGGGCCTTGTCTTGGTGGGCTGAAAGGTCACCGGTTTGAGTCCCCGCCAGGGCACAGACTCAGCTTGTGGTTTGATACCCGTGTGGAAAGCAACTGATGGGTGTTTTCTCTCCCTCTCTCCCTCCCTTTCTTTCACTCTCTCCTTGTTTCCCTTCCTCATTCTGTTTCTCACTCTCTCCCTCCCTCCCTTTCCCTTCCTCTCTCTCTCTCAAATCAATAAAAACATAAAATTAACCATTTGTACGCTGTAAGCGTCTATAGACGCAAGCGGTGGACCTTTATATATATATATATATATATATATATATATATATATATATATATAATTGATTTTTACAGAGAGGAAGGGAGCGGGATAGAGAGTTAGAAACATCGATGAGAGAGAAACATCGATCAGCTGCCTCTTGCACACTCCCTACTGGGGATGTGCCCGCAACCAAGGTACATGCCCTTGACCGGAATCGAACCCGGGATCCTTCAGTCCGCAGGCCAACGCTCTCTTCACTGAACCAAACAGGTTAGGGCTAGGTGGACCTTTTTTAATTAAATTCAAAATATCGTGGCAGTTGACTGGTTAAAAACAAAAGCACCAGCCAGGAAGCTTTGTACACAGTGAGACATCCTGCATTTTAATGATTCGTCCAAGAACCCCTCTCACCTCCTCAGCAAGGAGCCAGAGACCCAGGAGGTTAACCCCCTCACCCAGAGGCTCGGGCCTCCCAGGAACACTCCCCGGTTCCTTTCCCACCGTCACTCGATGGGCCGCGCGGTTTGGGTTCATCCCCTGAGTTTGCACCATTATGGTTGATATTGTCCTAGCATTAGTCTGAATGGTTCTAGAAGGGCTACCTGCTGTTGAAGCAAGAGAATAGCCACATCGAGCTCGACTCTACCAAGTGGAAATGCCACGGCTGTAAATAACTGCGCGCCGCTACCTCCCGGCACATGGGCGGTGAGCATTTCCCGTCAGAGTCCCTGTGCGCACGACCACGCCTGCAGCCACCAGGAGCGGAGGCTGAGCGGCCCGTTCCCTGTAGCGGGATCTATATGCCTGGCTCCGGCTCCGCATTTCCCCGGGAAAAGTCTTTGTCTTAAATTCCACACGTGGACGTGCGCTCACTGCAGAGTTTCAGGGCTTATTAAAAGCATTAATTTTTAACGCGTTCTCTTCTACAATTTTCCTGTAGCGATTTCATATTTATTGTATCCAGCTGAGGGGAATGTGGTTAATTAGTTGTGTAGTTCCTCGCCAGTCTCCCCCGAAGGCAATAAATAAAAAAATTGGGCTTTTATTGGGCTACTGCTTTGAACTAATTTAAAAGAATTGTTTATATTTTGTATTCCAGTAGCAAACTGTCTAGATTTTTTTTTTTTTTTACATATAAATACAAAATTTACCCAAAAGAGTTGTAGTCAAACTGTTTGGCATGGCTTTTGCTAATCAGCGGCCACTGTTCATAGGTTTGGAGTGATCTTCAGTTTAAACAGCCTCATTAAAGTGAACTCTCAATCCCCTTCATCAATATGATGCTCTAGGTGCTGGTATGAGACTGAACTGCACTCACTCATCTTTTTTTTTTTTTTTTTTTTTTTTTTACTAGAAGTGTTTTTTTTTTCTTTCAATCTCAAACGGAGTATTCCACCCCTCATCCCCCAGAGAGACAGCAGGAAGTACTGTTGCCAGTTTTCTTGTGTAATTCTTGCCAAGTAACAAGGGAAGGCATGTGCGAGATGCAGGATAAGTCCGCCCACAACTGGAAAGAGCAGTCAGCATCTTCCTTACATAGTCCCTTAGCGTTCCGCTGGTGATATTCCTTCCGTCCTTGAAGCACAATGTAGGGCCTCGACTGAGCCACGCACTCTGCTCTGAGATGGGGGTCCTAGGACTTGACTTTGGCCCTTGCTCTTGCAGAGCTGCATATGGGATGAGAGAGGGAGGTAGTGTTCAGGTCATCTTGGAAGTGCATAGGTGATTGGAACAGGTGGCGAGAGCTGTGAAAGGTGCGCATGCAGGGCTCGGGAGGCACTTACCAGGGTGGAGATGTTGCCAACGAGAGCTCCTGTGACGTCAGAGGGTGCCAGCGCGTGTCTGGCCCTGAGCACGGAAGGTCTGGGGGCCTCGGGGAAAGCCATGGAGCTGGGGTCAGAGGTGATGGGGTGAGGAGCACAAGCCGAAGCTGCAGAGAGAGAAACAGACCGGGCCAGACCCTAAAGAGCTTTCTGGGCCAATATTGAGGGTTTTGAAAAACCTCCCAGCAGTTGGAAGCAAGGCGTGTTAAGTGGGAAGGTAACATGATAAGCCTTGCGGTCTGCGAGGATGCCTCTGGCTGCAATGTGGAGAACTTTCTTGAAAAAATACCCCCGGCCTCTTTTATCCCAGTCCTACACGGAGTTGCTGCAAAGTGAAGCCGTTTCACTCGCTGCCCGTAGGAAACCAGGCAGTTCTCTGCTGAGGAACTTGATTGAAGGGTCTGCTTCTAAAAGTTCACGCGTTCTTATTGGCCCTCGTTTGTAATCAAGGCAGAACATCTTAACAGTAGCCGTGTCAGCATCACGCGTTACATCGCTGCCTGTTTGTCCTTGCTGGTCAGCATTCGGGTCTGGATCTCAGAGTGGACGTGAGACACTGCGCGGATCCGCTCGGCACCTGAGAGGCGAGGCCTCGAGCGCAGTCCGTGGGCTCTGTAGAGGGAACCAAGTCATCTTCACAGCAAAGTGTTGCTGTGGAAACCTGACTGGCAGCCCAACACGGAACTCTGGAGAGGGTCAGGAGGCCTGGGGTTTGGATGTTGGCCGGCCGCCAAGTTTCCTTGTGACCTTTCACAAGTCATTTCCCTTGTTGTGGGGGAGGGTCCCTTAATTTCCTTGTCTTTAAAATAAAGAAGTCGAACCAGGTAATTTCTTATTCAAAAGAGCCCTTTCTACTCAGACAGCCTATGATTCTAAATCTACAGTTGGCGCCCCACCGAATGACGCAGTTTGTGAAGGATCCTTTAACCATTGCACGTCTTCTCGGCGCTGTCATTAGAGGGGTCGTGTGCCATCGGGGTCATGCCCCTGGGCCGGGTCTGCGTGTCCCCTAGCTGTCTCGAGCTGGGGAAGATCTCGACTCTGCTAAGTTCTGGGGCCGCCCACTTCTCCGCGCTACAGATGAACTAACTGCTCATCAGATCAGGAACCAGAGTGGGTGGGGAACCCCATTTAGGGAGGAGCAGCAGGCTATTGGGAAGGTCTGGGGAAACGTGGGTGGGTCCTAAGGGGGAGCGCCCCCCCACCCCCATTCCCCGAAGGTCAAATGGCTTTTAACAGAAAAGTGAGAGCACCCTTACTTTACCTATTTAAAGCAAAATAGATCTTGGCAGCAGGAAACACTAATACTATCTCAACAGAACTCCAAGGAAAACTAGGTAACCGCAAAATGAATTTTGTAATTCACTCGAAAGCAATTTCCCCTGGAAGCTTTGTGGAGATGGGGTCTAACTTCATGAGTCTTTAGCATATAGGAATGTGTGAGCTCAAGTTTAACTGGATGCCCTGAATGCAGCGGTTTGAACAACGTGAATTCTGTTTACAGATTATCCTGCTAAAACTTGAATTTAGTAATTCTTTTTTTTTTTTCCTTCTGTTTAACAAAAGTGGATACAGATGTTCTATGCCGTTTTTTATTTGAATCGGTGGAGGGGCAGGCATTCACTGTACAAAAGGAATCTACATAGACCTGGCTATAGGTCTAGCACAGCACCGGTGCAGTCTCCCCGGGGAGCCCACGTGTGTGTCCAGCACCCAGGTCACGGGATAGAGAGTTACCAGTGTCCCAGAGGCCTCCGCCTGCCCCTCGCGCCACTCACCCCACGCCCAACTAACTACCACCCCGACTCTAGCACCGTAATTTAGCTTTCCCCCGTGTTTGAACTTTATATAAACGCTCCCTTTAGTGTCTGGCTCCTCTCGCTCAGTGTTGCGGGTGACATTTTGTCTGTGTCCCTGCACGTGGCCACAGTGCATCCCGCAGCTAAACATGGGCCGGCACGCTATGTATAGCCTCCGGACCCGATCGGGCGTGTGGCCGGCCTCCTGTTGCGCAGCCCATGAACTCAGAATGGCCCGGATGTTTGTAAAGGGTTGTAGAGAAAATTAGCAGCCTGCCTGGCAGAGGCTGCCTGGGGCCTGCAAAGCCGAAAGTATTTGCTGTCTGGCCCTTGGTAGGAAAAACTTGCTGACCCTTGTTCTCCCATTGCGTCAGGAGGCCACAGTTTAGGGACCCGTTCTCGGGGGGTAGACATTAGGTTGTTTGCTGGTTTGGGCTGTTTTGAACAGTGTTGTGAGGAGCGTTCTCGTGCAGTCCTCTGGGTGCACGGAAGTGCAGATCCCCAGGCGGGGTACAGCCCAGGGCGGAAACGCCGGTCACAGGGTTTTGGACGGTGGTCGGCTCTAGCTTGGGAGAGTGGTGGTTCCGTGGCACGCTCCTGGCAGCCACTTACTCCGTGCCTTTCCGGCACTTGGTATGGCCGGTTTTAGCCGGTTCTTGTGAGTTCAAGTGAAGGCATGTGTGGTTTTGAACTTGCATTTCCTTGGGGACACCTGAGGTTCAGCATCTGCTCATAGGCCTGTGGGTCATTTGATAGCCGCTTATGTGAAGGGCCCATTTCTTCCCGTCATTAGCATTAGCAGTTGATTTTCCATTGAGTGGATGGCTTTCTCTCTCTGTTGACATCCAGGGGTTCTTGATGTATTCTAAGTAAGAGTCCTTATTACGTTTATGGGTTACAGGTATTTTCTCCCATTCTGCACAGGGCAGTGCGTGGCTGCAAAGATCTGGAGCCGGCCCTGGCTGGCGTAGCTCAGTGGTTAGACTATGGCCTGTACACCAGAGGTCGCAGGTTCGATTCCTGGTCAAGGGCATGTACCTCGGTTGCAGGTCCGATCCCTGCCCTGTGTCGGGGCACGTGTGGGAAGCAACGGATCCATGTCTCTCTGCCATATCGATGTTTCTCTGTTTCTCTCTCCTCCTCTCCCCCCTCCCTTCCACTCTCTCTAAAAAGCAGTGGAATAAAGATCCTCACTCCTCGGGTGGGGATTAAAAACAAAATCTGCAGCTGATGTTTGGTAGCAGATGTGCTTTTCAGGGAAGCTTTTGTTTTTCTTACACATTTTCATGTGTTTTTTTCCCCCTTCGTTCTAGGATTGTCCTTTCATTGTCTGCATGACCTACGCCTTCCATACTCCAGATAAACTCTGCTTCATCTTGGACCTGATGAATGGTAAGCGAGGCCTGCGAGGTCGGACTCACTGAAGGACGTGGCCGTGACCCGGCCGACGGGCAGGTTGGGTCTTTCCGATCAGTCGTTTGCCCCTGAAGATGGAGGCAGCCGTTTACTCTTCAACCTAATTAAAATTCATGTAGAATGTTGACCTGGGTTTCCCTCTGCCCCTCCCAGTCTTTCCCTGGAAGTTGCATTTCCTAGAAAAGATTTTCATAAAATACTTACAGCGAGACATCATTTTCTGGAATGCAGCTGGTCTGGGCCTTTAATTTGCTTGCTTCCTGGCCCTCAACTTTTAGGAATGAAATGTCTCATAAGAATATAGGTTATGCCAGAACCGGTTTAGCTCAGTGGATAAAGCTTCGGCCTGCAGACTCAAGGGTCCCGGGTTCGATTCCGGTCAGGGGCATGTACCTTGCTTGCGGGCACATCCCCAGTGGGGGGCGTGCAGGAGGCAGCTGATCCATGTTTCTCTCTCATGGATGTTTCTGGCTCTCTATCCCTCTCCCTTCCTCTCTGTAAGACATCAATAAAATATATTTTTAAAAAAAAGAAAGAAAAAAAAAGAATATAGGTTAAATGTATTTAAAATCCAACTTTAAAGGATGTTCGCCTGATTTTCTGTACCTTTAGCCCAGAACAACTGTACCTTGACCTTTTAAACTGTGGGTGAATGATGGTCTTTAGAATGGCGAACAAGGTTTAGACAGAAAAACGATTTCTAATACTAGACAGCGACACGGGATGGACTGAAAGTCTTCTTGGTAACAAGAGCTGAAATAAAAAGGCACACAATTCAACAAGTAAAGGGCCTTTTCTTGAGGTTCCTGGGATGTTTTATTATGTTTTGAGTGTTTGATTTAAGACTGGATCTGTCGCACGGCATGAAGGAATTTCACAGACATAGTAACGAACAAAAGGGGCCAGACGCAGCGGCCCGCGGTCTGTACGATTCTATTTATGTGACGGTCAGAAATCAAAGTCAGGCATGCAGACTCTTGGGGACGACAGCGACTTTTAAAATAAACCCTGTGCCTCCTACTCCAGGGGGCGACCTGCACTATCACCTGTCACAGCACGGGGTGTTCTCCGAGAAGGAGATGCGCTTCTACGCCACCGAGATCATCCTGGGACTGGAGCACATGCACCATCGCTTCGTCGTGTACAGGGACCTGAAGGTGAGCTGCGCGGCCGGCTCACCGGTCACCGGGTCTGCGCGGGAGGCGTGTGGTCCCGGCGCTCAGACATTCCCTCACTCAGCCCCGACATCCGTGTGATGTCGGTCTCTTCCAGGCTCCAGACTCTGTCCTCGGAGCTCGTGTCTGTCCTAGGGGCCAGTCACCTCGGTGCCTGCTACAGTGCCTGGCGCAGCTCAGACGCTCATTCCAAAATTTTAACCGGTTGATTCGTGCAAAGCAGGGGTGGGCGCTTTCTGGTGTCGCTGCTCATTTTTTACCATTAATTGTAATTCGGTCGATGCTCACTAAGCCACTGCCTTGGCCCTGGCGCTGCGTCAGAGCTAGAGATGTGCAGGGATAGCAAGCGAAGGACTTGCGTCTCACAGGACGCACCCTGGTGAACCAGGACATAGACTGGCCGGTCAGAGTTCATGGGGGGCGAGGCTGCCCAGCCTGCAGAGCTTCACGTTTTGAGGTCACCATAAAAACCACAGATAGATAGATTGTTCTAGATCCCTGAGCTACAGAACCCCGGCGTGCTATGCTAGGGCTTCTGTTCTTGTTTTCTTTAAAAAAATCTCACTGGTGCCCGGCCGGTGTGGCTCAGTGGTTGAGCGTCATCCCATGCACCAAGAGGTCATCAGATCGATTCCCAGTCAGGGCACATGCCCGGGTTGTGGGCTCCCTCCCCAGTAGGGGGCATGCAATTTTAAAGCTTTCTTCAAAGTTAGTAAATTATTCTCTTAATTTTCACAAGAGCATTAAGGAACAATATTGTTCTCATCGAATAGAAATAATGGGACACTGGCTGGTATGTGACATTTTATTTCCTCGTGTGAGTTTTACAGAAGAATAAAATACAAGCCGAAGATCTAGAAAGTACCGTTGTCATGCGTTTCCATTTGCATCTATAACCGGCTTCTGAGCGTCTTTATGCCATGGTTTTGTTTTCTCAGCTATTTAGTAGGCAGTGGTATTATTTCATTTCTATTCCAACTTCATCCTCGTCACTCATGATTATTCATGCTCCGTGGTTATAATAGCATGCCATTATTTTTATTTCAAGCGAAACAATGGTGATCTCCAGCAGAAAACGATTAAGACGACTGTAATTCAATGTATATCGGGGAGAGGAGCTTTTTTTCCCGTGATTATGCTGACCAAATCTAATCTCAGTGGCTGCATTTCATCAGAGCTGCGGTCAAAATTACATTTGGTCATTGGGTGGATCGGGTACCAGTCAACAGAAATGACATTGATGGGGACCCGTGTGGCCCCGTGGAGGACTTTGATTTCTTAGGTCAGCGCCGGTACCACCTTGCAAAAATCCTTTCTGTTCTGTGCCTCCTTCCCAGAAGTTGTTAGGATTCGCAGCGGCACCGTGTCCCAGCTGGAAGGCCGGGAAAAGAACTAGCTTTGTCACGCTGATGAGCTGTGCTCACAGCCCCTCTCTCTTACCTGCACTTCACTTTCTTCAATAGTTGAGTCCTTCGCTCCCATCATTGCCACTCTCAGCGGAAGTTAACGTGCCACGCTCATTCTCAGCATCATGCCCTCCTTGGCTGTGATGTCATAGAGCTAGAATCTGTGTTCAGGAAGGAACTGTGATAAGATCACGAGGTACCCCGTGCCTGCGGTTTTAGACGGCCTCCGAGCCTCCGGGCATCCGGGGAACTCTCGCAGATCACCTTCTCTTTCTCTTCAGCCCGCAAATATCCTCTTGGATGAGTACGGACACGTCAGGATATCAGATCTCGGCCTGGCCTGTGATTTCTCCAAGAAGAAGCCGCACGCGAGTGTGTGAGTAGTGAATCGCCAATGCCCACCATCATTTCTCCACTGCAGCCCGCTTGTTCCCTGGGACCCCGCCCTGGTCACGTGTTACCGTCCACGCCCCTCCCCTCCCCCATTTTTTTCTTGCCAGCAGTCATTTTCTTTTTTTAATATATTTTTATTGAATTCAGAGAGGAAGGGAGAGGGAGAGAGAGAGAGAGAAACATTGATGAGAGAGATCGGCTGCCTCCTGCACGCCCCACACTGGGGATCAAGCCCGCAACCCGGGCGTGTGCCCTGACTGGGAATTGAACCATGACCTCCTGGTTCACAAGTCGACCCTCAGTAATACATCTCTGAAGGTCGTGATAAGGAGAAATGAAATAGTCCGTGGGCTGAGTGCAGAGGCAGCTGTCTGGGGAACTCTCCAAGGACGGCCGGAGGTCAAGTTTCTCTCTCCATCCACCTGTTCCTTCCTTTACAAAATAACTATGTGTTGTTGTTTTTTCTGAAGAGAAATTAGGAATATTTTTTAAATTAAAAACCAAACATCTATACTTGCAGTTAAAGCTGTTGAACGTGGGTCAGTCCTCTAAGTGACTACACAGGGGACCCTCCCGGACACCACAGCCTCCGCCACACCTGGCCCCCCCTGGGCCCCCTGGGCTGCGCGTGGCGGTGGCCATGCGTGATCGGGGCGTGTTGACACTGGCCCCAGGGCGTCTCTATACCCGGGATTATTCAAATGACAGTTGTGAGGGTTCAGTCATCGAATGAACGCAACAGGTGTTCCTTTACACTGGCCGTGTGCTAGGTGCTGGCGGTGCCGCGGCGACCACGACAGAAAGGACCCCTGACCTCCGGAGGTGACCAGGGCGTGGGGCGGCGGTGCCGTCGGTGGGGCCTCAGCTGTCCCAGGCAGGCACCGCTTGCTGCTTTGAGTAGGTTGTTATCTTCCCAGAAGCCCAGGAGCTCGTAGATG
This sequence comes from Myotis daubentonii, assembly GCF_963259705.1. Classification (NCBI taxonomy): domain Eukaryota; kingdom Metazoa; phylum Chordata; class Mammalia; order Chiroptera; family Vespertilionidae; genus Myotis; species Myotis daubentonii. The sequence goes on from NC_081858.1 coordinate 23,441,019, forward strand.
CCATTATCTACTTTCCGTGGTGGAAAAACTAGGCCGCCCACCTGGCACATCCCGGGGCCAGAACTACAGTCCGGTCTGTCTGTCTGACTCCCAGGAAATAGCCCCACCTCAGCATGGGCCACGCGGGTCCGCACAGGGGACCTTCCGCTCTTCATAGCTGTCCCGGTGGAGGAGGGGCTGACCGGATTCAGAGGTCACCTCCTGGACGGAGCACAGGTCTTCACCTTGATTCCGTGGGGTGACCTGTTGCGATTCATTCCTATCCTGGTTAAGACGGAAAGGGGTGCTCCCCCACCGGGTGTCGGGTGGATCATGTCTGTGCAGAGGCTCCATCGCCCCCGCCCCTTGTTCACAGCTGCTGCCGTTTGGTGAGCCATTCATGTCGTATGAGGTGCCCATGTTCCGCTGACGCGCCACCCTTTCTCCTCCCCAGGGGCACGCACGGGTACATGGCCCCCGAGGTGCTGCAGAAGGGGACGGCCTACGACAGCAGTGCCGACTGGTTCTCCCTGGGCTGCATGCTCTTCAAGCTTCTGAGAGGGTGAGTGAGGCGCCCCCTCCCGGCTGGGGTCACAGTCAAGGCTGTTAGACTTGATGCCATTCCGGGTCCCACAGTGATCTGTAAGCTCATCTAAACGAGGACCGTGGCTCGCTCTGCCTCGTGGAAGCGACTGCTCTGTTCCCGTAAGATTATAGAAGAAAGCTTACAGTGTGGTGTTTTTAATTCCATATCCTGTGGGAGTTACAGCATACTTAAATCTGAAATAAGACTGCTGTGAAAGTTTTTTAAAAAATAATAAAATCAGACGGCTTTGAAATATTTCCATCGATACCCCTTATTTGAGAATAAGTGTTATTTGAAAGTGTGGGTAATTGACAAAGGTAGGATTTTTTTCCCCCCCTACAAATGCATTACCCATGATTGTCTTGTGGGCTTAGGTCATTTTCAGGGTTACACACGTGGATGAAGACCCGTGATGAAGCCGTTTTAAACGTGCATTTATTTGTAATCCTGCTGAAAGTAATTTGTCTTTAAAACGCAAAGATGGGATTGTGCAGTCTTGTGTTTTTAATTCATTTGGCTGTAACGGACCCTCAGTCCTAAGCTACCAAACATGGTGAAATCGAGGGGACAGATGACGCCGTGGAAGCGCTCTCAAAACGTGTCCTCATCTCGAATGATTAAACGTCGTTAGCATTTCCACGGAGCTGAAGAACGTTGAGCCAATTTTAATAGGGAGCTTAAGTTCTCAGCATCTAGCGTTGCTTTTTCTTCATTCACAAAGAGGCAAAAAGCGCTCGACAGGAAAATGTCCTCATCCAGGTTCGCCCATTGATGTTTGTTTGCTGACTTTCTCACTTTCCCGTCGGAAAGCCTCCTTGAGCACCACTCATCTTCTTCTCTTCAGCACATCTGGGAGGGGGCTGGCCCCCCACTCGGTCCGGAGCCCCCAGGACTCCGCCGATCCAGCTGATCTCTGCTCCCCCATCCGCTTGGGCACTGAAATTGCATTATTGCCTAGAGAGGCAGGTCTTGTCGGTCCTGAATTGAATTACTGTGTTTGTGGAGCCTGGATGGGCTTAATTCCCGTCATCAGACTAGCTGACCTAATTAGGGAGCTCCTGCCAGGCCAACCAGGGACAGCCGCTCCCACCCGAGACCTCCTTCCACCCCTGGGAGTCAGCGGGCCCGGTGGGCACACGCCGCTTGCCAGGGTCTTTGCCGGGGCCTCCGCTGGAGAGGAGGTTAGAGATGCAGAATGCACACTGACAGGAAGTTCAAGACGATGAAAAACTGCAAAGCAGCTCAAGTGCTGAACGCACCGGTTCAAGATCCGAAAATCTGCCGTAAAATGGTCCAGGGGAACCTGCCAAGGCCTTGCGTTCAGGGCTCTGCGGGCGTCTTTATTTTGTTTCATATTCTTAGTCCGTTTATCATAATGTCCACGCGCGTCCATTAGGGACGATGTGGCACAGCAGTCCTTTGAGGAGATCTGAGGGTTTGGTTTAATAACTCTATAGGATCCAGCATTACCATCTGTGGTTAACAGCGTGAATTCAGCCTTATTTGGCCAGAATTCACGTCCGCAGTGCTGCATCGGGAGGGGGTCACCCCTCTGTGAAGTCCCTGGTCAGGCTCTGGTGAAACGGCACGTTCGGTGTGGCTCCTAGGAGAGGAGTCTTGGCCGACAGGACACACCCAGGGGTTGGTCATGAGGATGGGATGGGATGGGATGGGATGGGATGGGATGGGATGGGATGGGATGGGATGGGTGAGGAGAAGAGAAAGAGCTAGAAGTCATGGCTCACAGGGAAGGTTGAAGGAGCTGGTGCCTTACTGACGGGGCGGAGGTCACACTGCGTAGACCCAGAGGGGAGGCGTTGTGAGCTGGGATAGGAACCCCCATTTCAGCATGGGTTGCCCAGGAAGGCATGTCCTGCCGCCCAGGTAGCCAGCTCCCTGCCGCTGTCCGGGGACCACCTACTGAGCCCAAAGTGGAAAGAGTCCTTCCAGGGTAGGATGGGTCGGACCCGATGGGTCTTCCTCACCGGGATTTATGGCCTAATGCCATCCTGCTGTTCAAAAGCCGTTCCCAGGAAAGGATGTGGCACTAAAACCAAAGAGTAGGGAGTATGTATGGATTGAATGGATTGAAATTAAATTTGCTGAGCATTTATTGAGCACCTACAGCATGCAAGACTGTGCTTGATGCTGTGGGGAAAGGAAGGATGGGGAAGAGAGGGAGGGGCAGGAGGGAAGCCACATCCGGGGATGGGAGAGAATCACGGATCGGCTGCCTCCTGCAGGCCCCACACTGGGGATGGAGCCCGCAACCCAGGCAGGTGCTCTGACTGGTAGTTGAACCCTGACCTCCTGGTTCATAGGTCGAGGCTCAACCACTGAGCCACACCGGGCTGGCTGAGCTTCTGTTCTCTGTGATTGAATACTCCCTGATGGACCAGTGTGTCCCCTGCTTCTGCTTTTGTCTTGCCTCCCTGGAACAATACCCCCTGGGCAGGAGGGAAGGAACCGATGTAAGAACGTTGTGCAGGCCTGAGCACGGGCTTGCATCCCTGAGTCACAGTGACGAGCCGTTCGGAGGCCATGCCTTCAGGGCGGGCGCGGGTCGCCGCTTCCCCTGGAGATGCCGCGGCCAGATGCTTAGGAGCATCTGTGCCTGCGCTGTGTCCACGTGGCAGGTGTGGAACTGCCGTCACGGTCCTCAGTCTGGGTTTCAGGTGTCTCTAGGGGAAAAGAATCGCCCTGTCGCCTGATCTTACGCTTGTCACCATTGATTGTCCCCGAAGGTGTCAGACGCGGGGAGGGAGCCCCGGGGGGGTGGGGGGTGTCTGGGGAGAGTCGAGCTCTGCCTGAGGTTGTTGAGGTGGTTCCGCGTGGAGAAAACAAGGCACGTTTACGAGCATGTTGGCAGCTATTGGCTCAGGTTCAAACTGAGTGTAACACCCTCTTTTTGGCATTTTAAAATTAATTTTCGATGTAAGAGGCTTTAATCACTTGTCATGTTTTTGAACCCATTGTTTCGCTGTGGTGATGGTGTGTGTGTGTCTGGGGGTGGAGCCGCCATTTATCATATTTTGAGTCATTTTCTCACTGGCGGGGAGGGGACTAGGCGGCTCTCCCACTCTGCCTGTGATTCAAAAGCCGCGTCTGGCCGCTGCCCCTGTGAGCTGCTCCCATCACGTTCCCTGGTGCGGTGGGAGCACCGCCTGTGCCGCCGGGGGAACGCGGCTCGCCGGGGAGCAGCTGTGATCACACAGGACCTGGGAGCACCACGCGCCTCGCTCCGCACGGAGATCATTGCTGTTGGGGCCTTTCGTTAACCTTCTCCAAAATAGAAACGGAATCTTCAGTTTTGTTCACAAAGAATAATCGGGACCGGGCGCGCTGGAGGCAGATGTGCGCCGGGCTTTGCGCTGGGAAGACCCACAGCACAGAGCTGAGGAGCCGCCACGCGTCCCCGGCCACGTCCCCCCCAGCCGGACATGGACGATCTCTGTTTATAACGTGGGCTTTGCGGTGCGGGGGCCCGTGTGCCGGAAATGTTTCTGGCGCTCGCCAGCTCTGGCTGCAGTCCCCTTGCAGGCCTCTCTCTGGTCTCATGAGAAGCTTTTTAAATTTAGCCCAGAGCGTCTCTGTGGGGGCACGGCAGGGCAGCCCTTCCCTTCCAGCGGCAGGCGCAGGCAAACCCTGGGGTCAAGGGCGGGGTCAAGGCCGGAGTGGCTCTCTGGCGCTGCACCAGGAGCTGCACCAGGGGGTGGGGGGCCGCAGGAACCCCAAGATCCTCACACAGTCCCCTGCACATGTTCAGAGACTGGGCGGGAAGAGCTGTGCGGAGCAGAAAGACCAAGGTTTTAGTCAGATTTAATAATACACTTTGTTCCCGTCCTTTCGAACCATGAGCGTGCTCATATGTCCCTGTATTTTGCATAGAGGAATGATGCCAGTGTTTTGTTTTTTTTTAACATTAGACTATCTCCTAAGTATCAAAGCAGTACTGTTTGCTGTTATATCCTATTTGATTTTCAAATGTAGTAATTTTACATTTTTGTCCTTGGAAATAATTAGGGTAAAAAAAATACTTGAATTTGCTTGGTACTAATTCTCCTTGTTAATATGTATTTTTTCAAATTAGTGCTTTCAAGAGATGGCAATAACTTTGTATTTCACTTGCACGATGAGAAAGAAAATAAGGTGGGAGAGTGCCCTCTCTTGTACAAAATGAGAATGAAAATATTTCAGATAATAAATGCTCTGAAAAGTAATAACCTCATTACGAGCTGATTCAGTGCATGGCTTCGCTAATTCGGCAGGATGGCCCAATCCGTCCCAGTGAGCGGAAGTGCAAAAATGGGTGGGATTTTAGTGTTTTTGGTAAATCCCGTTGATTTGTGTGTTCGACACGCTAATCTCTCTCATGGCGTTCACTTGAGAATATTTTACATATCTCACCTCAGATGCCTTATAAAAACATCTCTAGGATTAGTAATTCTACAGGCACGTCTTACTGTAGGAAAACGTAATCATTTGTATCCCTTCTTTAATCTTCAAAGAAATAAGCCAATAAGGCAGTGGTTTTCTAATCTGCACGTTAGCTGGTCTCTCCAAATGCGAAGATTGCCTCGAAAAGCCAGCTTCCCCGGAGTTTTAAAAACATGGTGAAGAGTAAGAATGCTTGGTTTGACGGAGTTGATCAAGCCGACGCTCATTTTGTAAAGAAAGGCTCAACTTCACTGATTCCACAAACGGCTTCTCTATTAGATGCCGCCGCTCGCGGCCGCTGTCTTCACTGCTAGCGCGGACGTTGTGGTGGTTCCTTGTTGTGGCTGTCGCGGCACCGTTTCGGTGAAGTGTGTGGCAGTATGCCCGTTTAGCGATGAAGGAGTGGAGGCTGACGTTTTACATGACTGGCGCACAGCCGGTGTACCGCCAGTCCCAGCGTGAGCCCAGGTGGTCCGACTGGGAAGACCGGGTCTCCGGCAGTAAAAAGGGAGTGCGCAGCTCGGGGCTCTCGTTTATCTCCGTTAGCATCAGAGGGATTGATTGCTTACGATGCCTGGCTTCTGGAGAGGAAGCGTGTCATCTTGGGCATGTTTTGATTTGACTATAGTTCCTTGAGGGACTAGTAACCATTTTTCTTAAAAAAAAAAAAAATTATCTCAAACACTTAGCCTGACAAGGGTTTGTATAAATGACTTTCATTTTCGTGACTGCCTACTGGTTAGTCAGTTTTTTTTTAAAAATGTTTTTATTGATTTTTAGAAAGAGAAATACTGATCGGTTGCCTCTCATATGCACCTTGACCAGGGATCGAACCCTCAACCTGGGCATGTGCCCTGGCTGGGAATCAAACCGGCAACCTCCAACCAACCGAGCCCCACTGGCCGGGGCATAATTTTTGCTGATATATTTTAAAACGTCAGTTGGAATATATTTGCTGACGCGTATCCTATTAGGGCCGTGACCTCACTGATGAGAGGCTCAGGCAGAGCAGATAAACATGAGCCTTGCTGTTCCCGGGCCTCACTGTCCGATCACCAGTTTTTCCTCGGAAAACGACCGGTGTGGATGGCTCTGGTATTTCCGTGGTTTTGAATAAACAGCGACAGAACGCAGTCCTTTACCGAATGTTAGCCAGTGGCTGGCGCGAGGTTGGCCGATACCGCGTTATAACAGAGTGTCCTTTCTTCCTGCAGCCACAGCCCTTTCAGACAACACAAAACCAAAGATAAGCACGAAATAGACCGGATGACCCTCACCGTGGTAAGGAGACGAACGACTCTATTTCTGTTCAGTGTCGTGTTTCCTGCGCAACCGATGTAGAATTTTGCTCTCTTAAAAATAAAGAAGCGAAGATACAATCCCTGGAAGAACCCCAAAAAAGAAAAAAATAATAATGGGAATAGATGGTAGGGCAGGAATGAAGATTTGCTAACAATCGGTAAGAAAAAAAAGATATAGAAAAATCAAGAGCGAAACCAAAGCAATCAAATAAGAGGGAAAATGAGATGCAAAGAAGGGAGGAGACGTTCGAATTCTCTTTTGACTGACTTTGAAGATGATTGATACCCGTTTGATGTCTCTTTAGAGGAGATACTAATTGGTGGTGAATCTGTGATTTTGAACACTGTCCGTTGCCCGGAAACGCTCTTTCCGTCTGAGGCGCCTTTCCCATGAACGCGCCTTTGAAATCGTGCTCTCGTTTCCCCCCCCAGAACGTGGACCTTCCGGACGCCTTCTCCCCCGAGCTGAGGTCGCTGCTGGAGGGCTTGCTGCAGCGGGAAGTCAGCAAGCGGCTGGGCTGCCACGGAGGCGGGTAGGCTGCTGCTCGCCTGCCGGGACCGGCACGCGGGGCAGAAAACACTCCTTTTCAGTATTTCATTTCCTTGTCCGTGAACGTCTTCCACTTCCATTCCAGTGGGGCGGGGGCAGGGGGATCACATGGGAAGTAGGTATATTATCTCATGTGTTCCGTAATTAAAGCTGAAGGAGTCGCCAACTTTTTAAAAAGTTTTTTGTTGTTGTTAGTTTTTAGAAAGAGAGACAAAGGGAGAGGGAGAGAGAGAAACAAAGATGTGAGAGTGAAACATTGATCGCTGACTCCTGTGCGCCCCCCACTGGGGGTCGAGCCCACCACCCGGGCATGTGCCCTGACCAGGAATCGAACCGTGACCTCCTGGTTCATCAGCCGACGCTCAACCACCCCAAGCCACACCGGCCGGGCATGGCGAGCGGTATTTCTCAGCGTCACCGTGTTTCCTGTGTTGCTTTGGAAGAGTGTTTTGTACTTGCTTGCTTAAGGAACGGGAACTAGTTGCTCCTCCGTGTTCCTACCAGGAGAGAGTTTTTGCAGAATATTGCTTGGATCTCTCAGTGCGCGCTCACCACTGTCACGGCCTCTCCGCTACAGGTCTCAGGAAGTGAAGGAACACAGCTTCTTCAGGGGCATCGACTGGCATCACGTCTACTTACAAAAGGTACTCCCGGTGGGACCCCACCCTGGGCACCCCTGCGTGCTCCCCGTCTCTGCTTCCTGGCTCTGGCCCCAGCGTCCCCGCCCCCAGCTTCCTGTCCGTAGAGTCCTTCTTGCTCTTCCGTCTAAGGGTGGCTGGATGGCTGGCTCGCCCCTCGGGGGCTGGTCGCTGTGCTGCCTCTTCTTCCCCTAGTTTAAACGTTTTCAGAATATCTCCTGCACAAATTGACAAGTGGCGACATGGAGCTGACATGTAGCGACTTCAAATGCCCACAGGATTGAGGCTTTTTTGCTTTAGCTCACCCACTTGACTTTTTACCTCAGTGCATGACTGACTCTATTTTTATATTTTTTCCATATAAAAATGTACAGGAAACATTCATCGTAAATTGACATACACTTTCTAGCCCCGTACCACGTAATTTAAGAATTCGCGTGATTGCATATCAGCATCATTCCCCTATCTTATTTTAAGGTATTTTTATTTTCTCACTGATACAGGAAAACACCCCAAGTTGGAAGTTTTGTTTGTTTGTTTTTTAATGTTGATTACCAGCTTTGGACTCTTTTTTTTGCATAAACTCACACTGTGGAGGAATAGTGATCTGTTAGCCCTGCCTGCGTAGAATTAGGGTTCCAGCTCCAGTTACATGAATATCGGCCTCAGGACTGTGTGGTGTGGGGTGTTCTGTCTGCCTTGAGGGACCCAGCAAGTGGAATGTGGCCCCCAACCCCCCGAGAAAACCTGCTTGCTTAAAGCCGAGCTGGGAGGATGTGCAGTCCTGAGCCCCCATTCCATGTAATAATTATTTAAGACTTACTCGGACATGAGTGTTGTTGGGTTTTTCCCCCCTTAAATATGTCGAAGATCTGAGGTCTTCCTTTGGGGCCATTAGGGGCAGAAGCTCCTCGGTGAAGCCTGTGACGTGCTCTGTGTGAGCTCGACACCGAGTCCTCTCTGTGGGATGGTGGCTGGGGCAGGCCATCGGGGTGGCTGGCTTCTGACCCTTCCCCCTTTGGGTCCTCCAGTACCCTCCACCCCTGATCCCTCCCCGGGGAGAAGTGAACGCGGCCGACGCCTTCGACATCGGCTCCTTTGACGAAGAGGACACCAGAGGCATCAAGGTGCTCACGTGCTGTTGGCCCTCAATGTTGTCGGAGGGTGCGGGGGGGGGGGGGGAGTTTCTAATCGGAAATCAGACGCTGTGGTTGTCTCAGTGTTGGCCCGCCCGTGGGATGTAACTTACAAAGGCCCATCTGCACATTTGCAGAATGTGGAAGTCTCAGACTGAAACGAGTGAGAAACTGAAAGCTTTTTTTGGGGATAATCACTCTGTTTGGTAAACTGCAAAATGGTCAGATTTTTACTGACCAGGGTAGATTGGTGATTGAAATAAAATTCCAGTGTGTAGGAAGCAGGAAAAACGACCGTGTGAAGGCAAACCTACTTCTCGTGCCCCAGAGACAGTCGTATTGAATTAGAGTCGAGTTACAGTCAGCATTCGACCCGATTCTCCTAAGCCTCAGATCTCTCTGTCGGGGTGAAAGGCGCAAACCGTGTGCATCGTGTTGCATTTGTCAGTCAAAAGTGAAGTAATCACTGTTGTTTAAATATAATCCTCTGCATTTTTCAAACTTTGGCTCCTATCACTATTTTCCCATAGACAGGATATCATTACGGATGGTGAGCCATGAGAGAAAATCACCCTCTTTGGGGTGCAGAGTCACTGCACGTCAGGCTCCCCCCAACCCCACTGTCATCCCAGGACCGCCCCTCCCTCCTGGATGCTCCCGGCCTCCTCTCAGCTGCCTGCTTTTATACCCTTCTTATCTAGCCCCCCACCCCCACCCCCCCATTTTTCCTACCTGGTAGCTCCGCCTCCTAAAGGCCAGGGCACTGTTAACACACACACGCCTGCAAGGTGTACATAAAAGACTGCCACGTGCAATGCCCGGGCCCAGCAGGGGCTGTGACCAGAGACACAGAATGGATCCCATGGGATGTGGGCAAAGACGGGGTGGGGAAGGGGCTGGAGGAAGCGTGACGGCGGCTGGGCAGGGGCGCAGCCAGGGGAGCAGACGTACGGTTTTTCTTGAATGCCTGTCACTTTCACACCACCGTGGAGTCGAATGGTCACCTGAGGTCAGAGGTCAGAGGCCAGCTGTACTCATCTCTCAGGCAGAGGGGTGAGCAGGTCCGGTTCGTATAGGGACGCCTGCTTTTGCAGGCCACCGGTTGCCTCTCGGCAGGCCCACTCCCGTTTCTATCACAAGCCTGCAGCTCCGAGGCCTAAAGCCGTTCTCCTCACGCGGTTCCGGGGTGCGGCCTCACTCAGGGAGAAGGATGAGGAAGCCGGAGTAACGGTCTGGAAAAGAAACACACCATGAGTGTCGTGTTTATCACGGCTCCTCTTAAAGGCCAAGCCGCCCAAACCCTCCCTGTGTCCTGAGCTTTCGCTTCTGCACGGGATGGAGCCTGTTACGCTTGGATTCTCTGGGAGGTTCATGGAGTGAATGATAGGTTTGGCCCCGCCCACATTTTGTTTTCCTCAATTTTCAGAGTCAGTGGAGGCGGCTAGCAGACTCTTCTGGCTTCTCCCTTTTCATTGCTTCTAAAAACGATCGGAGTCTATTTTCCACGTAAATCGTATATCCCCACCACAATGGGAATTTTAGTTTGTTGTCAAAACCTTGTCATACTCCCGATACAGGCCTCTGTGTGCTGGTTTCATCAGCAAAACTGCAGTGACTGTGAAGGACATTTGGGGCGAAGCCACCTGACCCGGGAGGGAGAGTGAAGTGCTCACCAGTGGCAGCCTCTGTGGGTCCCGGCGGCTGGGCGGGCCTCAGCAGGGATTTGTCGCCGCGGAGAACCTGTTCTAAGTGATTGCGCGCCATCGTGCCGCCCGGTTCCTGCGCACCGCCGTGCACCTCTCGCCTCGGTAAGCACGGTCGCTCACAGACGTCTCGCTTTCTCGCCACACGCAGCTTCTGGACTGTGACCAAGAGCTCTACAAGAACTTCCCGCTGGTCATCTCCGAGCGCTGGCAGCAGGAGGTGGTGGAGACCATCTACGAAACAGTGAACTCGGACACGGATAAGATCGAGGCCAGGAAGAGGGCTAAGAACAAGCAGCTGGGACACGAAGAAGGTAAAGTAGCTCGCGTCTCTCAACGGTTTTCAAAGCAGAACGTGTAACATAGAGTAGCACAGTGATCCGTCATTCTTCATGCACTCAGTATGGTTGCTCTTTCAATTGTGTTAAGATTTTGTGGCTTTGGGATATTTAAATGTATTGTGGGCCCGGCCGGCGTGCTTCAGTGGTTGAGCATCGACCTCGGAGCCAGGAGGTCTCAGTTCAACCCCTGGTCAAGGCACATGCCCGGGTTGCAGGCTCGATCCCCAGGGTGGGGCCTGCAGGAGGCAGGCAGTCGATGATTCCCTCTCATCATTGGTGTTTCTGTCCCTCTCCCCCTCTCCCTCCCTCTCTGAAATCAATAATAACGTATTAAAAGTCCCCCGAGCGCCCCTCCCTTCTCTGGGGAGAGGGCTTCGTTCCTAAGGTGCTCTGGAGAGAAAAGGTCCATTGAGATCCCTCTGGGCTGCATTTGCCGTAGCAGATTTTACGTCGAACTGATGACGTTCTATCAGTGGTCATTTGCTCCAAGGAGGGCCATGATGTCTTGACAAATTAGACCCAGGAAAAAAAAAATATATATCCCAATGACCTTGCTGAAGTGTTTCCTTTTCATTAGAGCTGGAATTCGAACTCTTCTAACAAGTTAATGAATCCATCTTCATGTATAAAGAATTAATTTGGGCATATCTAGGTCTTGGTTGAAGACCTCAGAACAAAACACTCGAGGCCAGTGGTCGGCGAACTCATTCGTCAACAGAGCCAAGTATCAACAGCACTTCTTCAAAATAGACTCGCCCAGGCCGAAAACCGACTTCTGCGCAGGGGCCACGAAGTTTCAATCACACTGTACGTGCGCGCCCGCACGTGGTATTCTGTGGAAGAGCCACACTCAAGGGCCCAAAGAGCCGCATGTGGCTCGCGAGCTGCAGTTTGCCGACCACTGGTCTAGGCTTAGATTTCAACTAAAAGCACAAGGTTTCAACCGTAGATATACTCTAGAAATGCAGGCACTTTCTCATGAAAAGGACACCTCCGGGAAGCTCACTCCCTGGTTTCAACCCTCTTTGGCCCCCACCATGGGTGTTGCTTACATGTTTATCGTCCGACCTCCCTCTAGAGCAGTGGTTCTCAACCTTCTGGCCCTTTAAAGACAGTTCCTCATGTTGTGACCCAACCATAAAGTTCTTTTCGTGGCTACTTCATCACTGTCATGTTGCTACTGTGATGAATCGTCATGTCAATATCTGATATGCAGGATGGTCTTAGGCGACCCCCGTGAAAGGGTCGTTCGACCGCCAAAGGGGTCGCGACCCACAGGTTGAGAACCGCTGCTCTAGACTGTGAGCTCCCTGAAGGCGAGGGGTCTTGTCTGTTGCTCACCTCTGAGTCCTCGATGCCTAGAACATGCTCGGCACTTGGCTGCTCACTTAATCTTGTTGAATGAACGAATGAGAGAGGGAATGAATGATTTTAGCGCAATCACCCCAGCTTCTCATGAAGGCAAAGCAAGCCACTGAAAATGAACCTGTTTTTGTTTTAAGAGACAACACTTTTCTGTAAAAGGTCATCAGGACTCAGGGTGAATGAATGAGCTTGATCTCTCTACATAGCCATGCATCTGAGAGAGAAATATAACCTCAAGCCAAGGAATAAACAGTTTTGACCCTTGTGTTACTTTGGCTTAGTCAGCCACGGAAATCCCTGCTTGGTTATTATATAGAAAACAAGAAGTAGGAGAAAAGGAGCGGCCCAGTGCCACATAGAGGCAAAGGTGCTTGGGGCTTGCATTCATTTACCCTCTGTTCTTCCGTTGTCGTTATATACAACTAGAGGCCCGATGCACGAAATTCGTGCAAGAGCAGGCCTTCGCAGCTGTGGTGGCTGCCTGGATCCGTCCCTCCCAGCTGAGGGCCAGCTGCCTGGATCCATCCCAGGGGCTACGTTCGGAGGATGTCTGGTCTCATTAGCATTTTACGCTTTTATTATTACAGATGAAAAGGTCGTTTCAGAACAAACTTTTGCCCTCTCAGAGCAATAAGTGGCCACTGTGAATTTATCAGGAAGTTGAGAAGCAATTATTATTGTCAGCAGGGAAAGAGCTAAAGAAACCTCTATTTTTTCAATTCCCAGTTCCCATGTGTTTAAAGACTGAAATAATGATTTCTGCAACAAATGACCAAACAAGACAAACCAGCAAAAGCGCAGAGACACAGACACCAGTGTGGTGGTTACCAGAGTAAAAGGGGGTGCGGGGAGGTGGTGGAGGGCAAAGGGGGGGACAAGCACATGGTGATGGACGGAAATCTGACTTTGGGCGGTAAACACAATGAAGTATACAGGTGACGTATTGTACAGTTCTACACGTGAAACCTATATAATTTTTATATAGGTTTAATTTAAATTAAAATTTAATTTAAAATTTAAGTATTGTCAAAATTCAATTTAAAATTTTATTTTAATTTAATTTAAAATTTTTAAGAAAGAAGTAATGATTTCTGTAATGTCGCATACTGCTGTCGCATACTGCTAGAAACTTGATTTTTCCAGAAAGTGTGTACTTCTCTTTTCCTGAGGCACATCTACATGAAGACATTCTGTTTCAGACCCTATTGAACTTACAGTGACTTTCTGTTTCTCAGATTACGCCATGGGAAAGGACTGTATTATGCATGGGTACATGCTGAAACTGGGAAACCCGTTTCTGACTCAGTGGCAGCGTCGATATTTTTACCTCTTTCCAAACAGACTTGAATGGAGAGGAGAGGGGGAGTCCCGGGTAAGTCTGACGCCCGTTACCAAGCACTTGCTGTCGTTAACGTTGAATGGATAGCACGTGGTTATCGCATCGTGAGGACGCGTTTTGTAAAACAGCCTCTGAAGCACTGTGCACCTGTTTAACTTGTGTGCATGCGATTTTGATGTTCAGACTGTGACTTTTAGACTTCCGAGTCAAGGAAGGATTTTGTAATATCAGAAAATAGAATGTGCTGTTCTGTGAGGTCCAAAGCAGACAGGAAATTGTCCCACTTTTCAGGGTATTTGAAAATTAAACAAAAACAAAACGAAAAAAACTTTCTTTGTTTAACATCAGGAATCTTCTTATATATTATCCTATATAATAAAAGGCTAATATGCAAATCAACCGAACCGCGGAACAACAATTCGCTATGACATGCACTGACCACCAGGGGGCAGGCGCTCAATGCAGGAGCTGCCCCCTGGTGGTCAGTGTGCTCAGCCCAAAGCCCTGAGCGGGGCTCACGGCTGGCGAGCACAGCGGTGGTGGCAGGAGCCTCTCCCGCCTCCGTGGCAGCACTAAGGATGTCCAACTGCAGGCTCCTGTGCTGCTAAAGGGCGCAGGCCAGGCTGAGGAGACTCCCCCACTGAGTGCACAAATGTCATGCACCAGGCCTCTAATATATATATATGGCTAATATGCAAAGTGTCCCCTCGGGAGTTCAACCAGGAGACCGGGAGTTGGATTGCTTGCTATGACGTGCGCTGACCACCAGGGGGTGGCATGGAATGAAGGAAGGCCCTGGCTGGCAGCCAGGGAAGGAAGGCCCCCATCGGCCCTAATCGCCGGCCAGGCCTAGGGACCCGACCCGTACACGAATTTTGCGCACCGGGCCTCTAGTATGCAATAAAAAGAGTCAGTGTTTAATGGCCCGTTTGAGAAGCTGCTTGGATTCGTAGGCACCAATGAGTTAAAAGCAAACATGCGCGTTTATGATGTCGTTTCTCATTTAGGACTCCTGGAGTATTTATCCAAAAAAACATAAAATGGTAAGGTCCTCCGGACGCTATGGCATTCACCCTAAGCAATACTGCTATAGACCTAGCACGCGGGGCAGTCCTTTAAGGACGTCGCCTGTGTTTATAGCATCGTCTGGATGTGATCGAAATAGCGTCAGCCGACAAGCTTGCATCGCCCGGCATTTACGGAGCTGCTGGGTGAAAGCTCAGCCTCCCGCCTCTGGCTCCTGTGAATCGCCCTCGGCGCCCCCGTGTTCCCTCCCGGCTTTACTGATGGCATTTAGATGAGTGCGTGGTGCAAAAAGCACGTGACTCACAGTCACTCAGACATCAGTCCCGTGTGGAGGGAACAGCTTTGCTATTTGGCCTTAGAGACATTCCTTTCTTTGCAGGTTTTTTTGTTTATTTGTTTGTTTTTGAGATGGTATAGTTTGCACTTTTGTAGCCATCTCCCCCACTTGTAGAATATCAGCAAAGAAAGACAAATGCCAAGTTTTTTGTTTGTTTACTTTTCCTAAGTGGGTAGTTTTCCGTACTAGTTAGTAATTTAACTTCAGAAATCATGAATGATGTGAAGTAATCGGTCGTTTTTATTTTTATGATCAGCAAAATTTACTGACCATGGAACAGATTATGTCTGTGGAAGAAACTCAGTTTAAAGACAAAAAATGCATTTTGTTGAGGATAAAAGGAGGGAAGCAATTTGTCTTACAATGTGAGGTGAGTTTTTGTTATTCTTTTCATAGATGCAGTTTAGAACAATCCTTCCTGTCTGTCTGTCTGTCTGTCCCTCTCTCTCTCTCTCTCTTCAGCCACGAGGGCTGCTTGGTTAGAGAGCATTCTCTTACTCCACGCTTTGCCACTTGCATACTTAGAAAGAAAGCCCTAAGGTTCAAGGTTTTCAGCAAATTCAGTTATTTCAGAGAAGCAAATATTAGCGCGTGTGCGGAGGAAGCAGGTGACATAATCTGATTGCATAACTCGTCTGATATTTTGCCGGGTCCTACAATAGTACTTGTGCCATAATTTCCCCGCTCTTCCAGCGTGTTTGAGTTTGAGTTTGGAATAACTAAGTAAATGCAAGATACCAAAGTGACCCTGCGAAGGGAAATGCCATGCTTCTCTCCCTAAAACTCTATTGTAGTCCCAGTTTAATTCCTGAATCCTTTTCCATTGGGGCACTGGAGAGAGAGAGAGAGAGAGAGAGAGAGAGAGAGAGAGAGAGAGAGAGAGAGAAGCATATTTATTTATTTATGTATTAAATATATTTTATTGATTTTTTACAGAGAGGAAGGGAGAGAGATAGAGAGTTAGAAACATCGATGAGAGAGAAACATCGATCAGCCGATTAGCTGCCTCCTGCACATCTCCTACTGGGGATATGCCCGCAACCCAGGTACATGCCCTTGACCGGAATCAAACCTGGGACCTTTCAGTCTGCAGGCTGACGCTCTATCCACTGAGCCAAACCGGTTTCGGCGAGAAGCATATTTAGAGAGATAACCAGTAGTAGATACAAAAGTGTGTTTAATTCATCATTACGTGGATAGGAAGGATCGTTAAACTTGTCAAATCTATTCCTGTTATTTGAACTTGAGCTGTTTTGTTAGCGTCCTCAGTGGATGTGGGGGTCACGGCAGGGCTGGCAGGGCCCTCCTTCCCCTCTGGGGGCAGAAGAGTCGAGTGTTCGTTCGCTGGGTTGGGGGGGGGGGGACAGGTGTCGGGACCCGGGCATTGCCAGCGATGCCCACGTCTGTTGGCACAGTGGGCGCAGCTGTCACACCTTCTCGTGCGTTTCCCTGCAGAGCGACCCCGAGTTTGTGCAGTGGAAGAAGGAGCTGACGGAGACGTTTACCGAGGCCCAGCGGCTGCTGCGACGCGCGCCCAAGTTCCTCAACAAGTCCCGCGCGGGCGCCGTGGAGCTCTCGAAGCCGCCCCTCTGCCACCGGAGCAGCAACGGCCTCTGACAGCCGGGAGGGACGCCGGTGACAGCCGGGACGAGGGTCCCGGGGAAGACGGTGCCTGGGGGACGTCCTCACGGGTGTTCTCGGCCCCGGACGCGGAGCCTTTCAGAGGAGGAGGAGGCCTAGAGGATGGATCGCTCATCCCGGCCGCCGGGATGCTCCTGCTCGCGGTCGTGACCATGCTCGGCCCGGGCGGCCTCCCTCCCGTCCTGGGGGCCCCCCCGCCGGCCTCATATTTGTCCGCAGTCGAAACTACTGAGGAAAAGGAAGTTTTTTCTCCGCCACACACTCATTTTGGTACCTACGAACCTAGAACTTGAGGCGATCACTACTCACCAGTTTTTACGTCTGCTATCAAACGTATCTTGGACTTGCCCGGACGGAAGGTACCCGTCCACAGTGTGGGCTCACAGGTCGTCCGGGGTCGCCATGTTTTACCCAGAAACAGTCACTGCGGATTTTCTGCGTCGTTGCTCCGTGCGTCTGGGGATGGGAGGCCAGCCGTGTGATTCTTCTGTGCATCTCAGACCCGGCTCCGTGCTGTCCTGAGGTCGAAAGCTGAAGATGCTTTCTGGGACGGCTGTGCTTGGGCCCCTCACCGTGTGGCTGCACCCCCAGCTGCGGGTCTGCCCCCCCCCCTCCCCCCCGGGAGCGCTCGGTGCACTGGGCACGGAGGGCGCGGCCCCCGAGGACACGGGAGCCCGTGGGAACTGCAGGCGCTCAACCACTAGAGACGTTGACAGCGATTCCGAAGGCGAGGCCGGCGCGGGGTTTTAAACTTCAGGGTAATGACGATCGTCAGAAATCTTCCAGCACACGAGCCGCACTTTCACGTGTCCGGGTGCACAGGGACGTTTGGGGGCGAGTCCATTGGGTTTCAACAGCAGGCCGTGGTATGACGCGTCAGAGAACATATCAGCGATGGATGTGTGAAGGAAGGAAACTGTTGTACCTTTTGGTGTAATTTAAATGAATTTTATTGAAAAAAAAATGACTTGTGTCCCAATGGGTTCCTTGTGTATTTGGATCTATGTTGTCATTCGTGAGTGACCCCCGTGCCCTGGGCGGGTCGTCCCGTGACCGGGACGTTAGAGCGTGAAGACTCTTCGCCTGATCCCAGCGGCGTCCTTTCCCCGTGGTTTTCCCCTGGCGAGTTCCAGGCCCTTCTCACGCCCCAAGTAAACGCTGGGTTATAAGAACCAGTGCGTTTGCCAGCAAAGCCCTCCTCCGTGTCATCAGACTAAAAATAATAACAGCAATTTCAAAAGTCCACTTGTTGGTCCTGTTCCCAGCGCACTTTTATTGTTCGTTTCTAAGTTAATAACAATATACAAAACTTGACATCGTAATTATCTGCATCCTGTCCCTGATCTTTTTAGTGGCTCCAAATCTGCGTTTTCACATTCGTGTCCTGTGTTCATTGGGAAAGAAAGTGCTTTTTAAATGAAATTCTATTTGGGGGATTGGGAAGATAATTACTGGCGGAGTCTTTCATTTCCTAGGAGTTACTTCGGGAAAGGAATCGGGAGGGTCGCTGTCCATCTCAAGTCTTAACTGGAGTTTAAATTAACACGCATGTTCCACTGCCTGCTATTTCCAGTATTTCCAATGCACGCTATGCACATGCATTCTCGAGTTTAAAAGGGAAGGGCAATTAAGTCGCTTAAAAAAACCACCAAGACAGACACGCAGTTGTTCACAAAGAGGGAGCGTCTCCCCGGGCCGGCTAAGTGCAGCTGTTATTGCTCTCGCCACCGCCAACACGCATGCTCAGCACGGAGAGCCAGAAACCCTGGGGCCTCGTGTGCCGAAGGCAGGCGGACCCCTCCGGGTCTGGGCTTAGCGGCTCACGTCTCACACCTAGGGCCGTACCTCCTGTGATTCGCATCTCTTCGAGAAATATGATTTTTGCTCTGGGCTGGAAGGTAAAGTCAATCCCTCTCTTCGAAATTTAGGAATTGCCCCTAAGAGAGATGAATGGGAAGGCAGCCTGAGAGAGCCCTGTTGCCTCAGGCTTATCCTAAGTAAACTTTTATATTCCCCCAACTCACACTTGACTTACAATGGCATGGCCGAGGAGGGCCTCGCATGGATGGACTTTACTGATGGCCCTCTGTGGTCTCCGGTTGTGTTGGGGTCTGGGTAGGCAGTCCCTGGGGAGGCCCGTCTTCTGCCTGAACTTGTGCCCACAGCCCCTCTGATGGGGTGTCCACGGAAGGTCCTAGAAGGTCAAAGAGGTTCATTGGTATATGTGGCTATTCTAGACAGTTTTGAAAGTGTTACGTCATTTCTAGATGTTTGACCCTTCCTGTGTTTGGACCATTTAAAAAGACAAAATTCTGCACAAGTTTTCTCATTTTAGATATACAGAGATGGTTGGGGTATTTTAACATTGTCGAAGATTTAGTTGTGGTATAATGAGCCTTGATTTCATAATTCAAAGGAATCAATAAAGCAAAGTCTAAAAATAATAGTTTAAGCTGCTATAGACGGAGTAAATTTAAAACTTTTATGAACCCAAAGTTATTTTCTTGTTTAACCTAAAACTCTCTCTTTGGTGCATTTACCCCTTCCTGTCATTGGGACTCACGATTTTTTTTATTCTCTATCATGTTTAAGGGTGGTTTTTCAGCAAGACTTCTAGAAATTAGCTGTCATGTCACTGCGAAGGCAAAGGTTTCATAACTCGTGCCTCTGATTGGTCAGTTCAAGGAAATGAAAGCCTCGTGTTCCAGGTGCACCGAGGAACAGAAGCATCCTGCTCAGAAAGACAGCAGCAAACCTGGAAAAAATAACCAAAAGAAGGAAGAAGGACAACAACAAACAAGCAAGACTTACCTTGATTTGCAGTTTGAAATATACCATAAGATACTTGAAACCATCGTTTTAAGGCCTTCCCCGGCCATTAAAAAATGTATCATTTACCAATTGACAATAGGATTTAACAAGATTAAAAAGATCAAAGTGTAGTTTTTCTCTAATGATTTTTTTAAAAATTTCAGTCAGAATCCTAGTCGGGCCAATTCAATTCCATTTTTAAAATTTTGTCCTAATATAAAATGTAAGGGTAGGGTATGGAGAAATAATTATGATCGTGTATTCATATTACAAAGGACTTGACCCTGGATTTGCTTCTCAGTTGGTTACGTTCCATGATGTATATATTATATGTAGTTTGTGAGCGAAACACTGGCCATTTTTAGTTTTATTGTTAAACTAGAGGCCTGATGCACGAAATTGTTGCAAGAGTAGGCCTTCCTTCCCCTGGCTGCTGGCACCGGCTTCCCTTGAAGTCCGGGCTTCGTCCGGAAGGTCATCCGGAAGGACGTCTGGTCTAATTAGCATATTACGCTTTTATTATTATAGATTGAGTTTTTCTGTGTTTTAACGAATTACAACAAATAGATTTGGCTTTTTCTGGGTAACACAAAGATTGCTCATCACATATATATAAAACAAAGAGTTCTATTTTAGCACAAAAGCATTTTACATTATTTATTGACTCCTTCCATTTGTTTTCATCAACGACCTTCCTTATGATGTCTGTTCCTTTTTATTTGTATAGCTCATTATTTAAAGAAATGGCAGTCCTTCCTATTTTTTCACAAGATAAAATCAAAACGAGGCGCCCAGCAATGCGGGGCACACACCTCCTCACCGCCACGGCCTGTTTCTGCAATAGCCATCCTCTGGTCTGAGCGAGGAGGAGGGCGACGAACTTTTTAGTAACACCGGGCAGCGACCTCGCTGTGAGTTACTGCTTTCATCTACCTCCTCCGAAGGCCTCCAGATGCTTTATTGGCTACAGGATGAAAGAACTCCAGTGAAGCATTGCGCCTCACTCCCTGGTGATGTCGATTTGGCCGTAAAGCCCCAGCCTGGGTAAGGGCCCCAGTGAGCGGGACAGGCAGTTTCCCCGTGGTCACGGCCATCCCTCAGGAGCCGAATTCGCCTGCAACGCCTCCTCCATTTCCTGCTCTTCTTGTGCCAAATCCCCACCCTCAGTCTTGCCATCGCCTTGAGATTCGATTATTGCCCTTGATTTATCGAGCACTTACTCTTGACGAATCCGCAGTGTTTGAAAACACCGTTTCCGGGAGTAGCCCTTCTGAAGTGACCTTCTCCCCCGTTGCTGTTCCCAGATGGTTCGAAAAATGGGGTCACAATAGCCAATGCCTTTGTGTATGATTGAAACTTGGCGAGAGGCTGGCTTTGCGAGCGGACCCCTGAGGATTTACGTGAACCAGAATGAAGAGCCATCCATGAAGTGACAAGTTTGCTGAATTCTTGGCAACGTGTAATACCCTTCCTGAAAGAAGTCCGTTTTGCACTGGGCATTGCTATACACAGGGAAGCCAGTGAGCTGGACCTTGTAAATCTAGATGTCGTACCTATGAAGTCACTTGTTTTCGCATTGATTGTGCCCGTGGGAGTTTCTGGGCCTGTCTCAGGATGCTCACTAGGGCACGTCAGACGTAGGGCCCCGCCAAGACGCTGTTTCTCATTCGTGGTCGCCGCCCTTGTGTGGCGTGTCACCGTCAGTATCGCCATCTCTTACCGTCACTCTGGAGCAGCGAGGCTGGCTCTTCTGTGCTGAGAAATTACTTCTGTGCATCTCAATCAACAGGACCTGTGCAAAGACACCTCCGTGGACGTGCTGTTTCTCTATCTCCCCCCTCCCCCCTTTAAAAACTGCATTTATCCAGTTGTGGAGACATCAGGAGTGATTCGTTTTGCAGAATCCTGACTTGGGGGGGCTGGAGGGGGGATTTGTGCAAAGGCCGATTTTATAAAGGGAACGGGAGTGGCTGCCCACGAGCAGGTCTGTTGATTCCGTGGGTTGGAGCACAGCCAGCTTCACGGTGTCAGGGGTGTGGAGACTGACTGCTTGAGCCTCCTGCCAGATCCATTACAACAGTGGTTCTCAACCTTCTGGCCCTTTAAATACAGTCCCTCATGGTGTGACCCAACCATAAAATTCTTTTCGTTGCTACTTCCTAACTGTCATGTTGCTACTGTTATGAATCGTCATGTAAATATCTGACATGCAGGATGGTCTTAGGCGACCCCTGTGAAAGGGTCGTTCGACCGCCAAAGGGGTCGCGACCCACAGGTTGAGAACCGCTGCATTACAAGGAAAGTCCGTTAGAGCCAGGGCCCCGGGGAAACCCAGGAGGTCCATCTCATCTCCCGTGTGCCCCACAGCTATGCCAGGCTCCCCAGCTTACTCTGCGGGCAGGTGGTGGTGGTGGGGTGGGGGGCGGGGGGCAGTTACTGCTTTCTGTGAGTTACTGCTTTCATCTACTTCTTCCCAAGGCCTCACAGATGCTTTCCTAGGGGATTAAAGTCCCTCACAGCAGCCTGGGCAGAACTGTCTGCTTGTGGGTCGACAGGCCGGAGGGGTATAGTGGGTACTTGCCAACCGTGAGCTGGGCGCTGGTTCAGGAAAGAAGGCAGCCACCGTGTGGCCACGTGGCCAGCGAGTTTTCCTGGAACGTGTGTGTTTTGTGCTTCCTGATCTGACCCATGCAGTCAAATGGGCGCGGGGAAGCCCTACCTCATGGGGTTGTCAGGAATAGTAAAGAGTGAGATGGTGTGGCTCAGCGGTTGAGTATCGACCTATGAACCAGGAGGTCAGGGTGCCATTCCCAGTCAGGGCACATCCCCGGGTTGAAGCCTCGATCCCAGTGTGGGGCGTGCAGGAGGCAGCCGCTCAATGATTTTCTCATCATCGATGTTTCTCTCTCTTTACCTCTCCCTTCCTCCCTGAAATCAATAAAATTAATGTGTTTATTTTTTAAAAAAAGAAATAGTAAATGAGTCCGTGAGAGCCCTCAGGTGGGTGTGATAACTGCTGCCTGCCTATCAGGCACATGTCCTGCACGGATTGTTGGCTAAGGGGCAGCAGCTATAGTTGACGGTATTTCCTCCCAGAATCCAGCAGGAACGGAGACCCGGGCTCCCCTGGCCCAATTCCTGTGGCGTCCAGGTACCTGCTTGGGGCCGAGGGAGGCAGGAGTGTGGGTGCATGGCCTGGCCCGGACAGGGATGACGGGTGAGAATGTGCTTGCGTCGGGAGCTGTCCCCTCCCCTGCTCTGTGCCACCAAATATGTCCATGCTCTCCGGTGCCTGGTCAACGGCCACCCCGGGCTGCTGTCCCCTGGCCAGACCTGGAGCTCACCGGCTAATTTTAGAAATGACTCGGGCATTCAGCTGCTGCTATCACACTGGCGCAGAGGGAGGGTGGGGGAGGGCCGGAGGAGCAGGCCGAGGGGCTGTGTGGGGAGCGTGGGGAGGGGTGCCTGTGACATTGGTCCTTTGCCCCTGCATTGCCGGCCTGCTGGGCTCTCTGCGCCACCACCTGGGGAGACCTCTCGGGTGGGAGAGGTGCCTGTGACCCGAGGCCTCGTGTGGACAAGGTACTGTCAGCCTGGGTTTTACGATGGGCACCTTGGGAGCTGATGGGCCAGTTTTCATTCTCCGGAACGTGTTTTTGGGGGGCCGTGGCGGCAGGCCTCTGGTCTTTCGGCCTCTGGTAGGCCTTTCTGGGGTGGACGTCACTTTCTCAGAACACAAGAGTGTTTTGTGGGTGGATTTTAGAACAAAACGCTGGGCGTGGGCTCTATTAAGAATCAGGCTTGTCAGGACCCAGCTGTTTGCGAATCATTTTTTAAAAAAATATGTTTCGGGTCACGGGCCGCTGCGGAATCTCGGCCCGCAGACAATGGGGTTCCTACTTCCAAGGGCTGGTGATTTCTGCTCGCTGTCCACAGCCGCTTGTCTGTTTATGGTCAGGGGGCCAAACCCTTCCTCTTTCACCTTCCCAACCCTGTGGAGGATCAGCCTTACGGCTAACGGTTTTTTAATTCCAAATGGAGCCCCGTGTGTGGTGGGGGAGGGGTGGTGGCGGTTCAGGGACGGAGGTTTGAATTTCATGCGGTGCTGACTCGATTCTCCGTCTTAGAGGAGTGGTTGTACCTGGCACCCCGGGTACCAGGCATTGCTTTGAATGGAGACGATTCACAGGCCTCGGTGGTGGGGGTCGGGGTGGGGACAGCGAGGGGGCTGTGCTTTGGACATGGAGCTCCCTCTCTGAGCTCCGAAGACCTCCCCAGCTGCAGGCCTCGGAGCCCTGCTTGAGGGCAGCTTTCCCGTTCCGGTGCTCAGGTGGCTGGGTGGGAAAAGTCCCGTGGGTCCCAGGCTGCCCGGTCTGGCCTTGACCCGGCAGGGGCCTGGGTTTCTGTCCCACAGGATCCGGAAACCTGGGCTACTACTCTCACTCTGTGGCCAGCTGAGACCATGCCTGCCCGGGTCAGGGCACCAGCGGGCTTCCTGTGCCAGGCAGGATGGTGGTTCCCGTGGGAACTGTCTTTGCTGCTGACCTGAGTCCAGACCTCCTGTATCTGAGCAACCTGCCCAGGGTGGGCTAGGGGAGGGCCTGTGTGGTTTAGGCTGTGGATGAGTTCTAGAAAACAATGACGGAGAGAAAGTGGGGGAGGGGGGGGAGGGGAGGAGGGAAAGGAGGAATAGGAGATGGAGGAGGTTGAGTCTCCTGGTCTCCTGACTTTTGAGGGTCTGTATGTCACCAGTGAATAGATATCTGGTGCCACCTGCACATAGGCCTGGTCACCTTGAGTAGTCTCGTTTGGGCTCTGCTGTGACCTCTGTGACCTTGGACAAATCCTTCCTGGTCTGAGCTTTAGTCTCCCCTCCAACACCTGTGGGGATGGGGCCAGGCCATCCCACAGGTGTCCTCCAGGATTTAGCCCCAGGGCAGTGTTTCCCCAGTGTGGGTCCTTGATGACCTACATCAGCCTCCACCTTCTGAAATGCAGGTTCCCGGGCCTGTCTCGGAACTACTAACCCGTCCTGGGGGCAGGAGCCCAGAAATCCACAGACTTCAAATCTCACGGAGGCTGGAGGACAGCCTCAGAGGGCTGCCACTCAGCACCCACCTTGTCCAAACTCACCGGGGTGGGACACAGACAGGGACTGAGTATGGATGGCAAAGTTTCATAGGGAGAACCAGCAAGCCCTTCTGGTGGCATTTTGAGATGAGAACAGAAGGCCCAAGAGCTGAAGAGACCCTTCTCTCAATGCCAAAAGAATGGAAACTCTGGCTGGGTCTCTACCCTGAGGCAGGTCTTGAGTGTCTTGCTTTCCCTAGTAGATAAAAACAACTATCCGAATGGCCCAGTTTAAGCAGGTGGTTCGTTGATGTGGTATATGGCATATGCTGAATTTTTTTTTTAATTAATAAACTTTATTTTTTAAGTTCACAGCAAAATGGAGGGGAAGGTGCAGAGAGGTTCCATATACCCACCCCCTGACCTCACACAGGCCTAGCTTCCCCCATGGTCAACATCCCCCATCGGATGGTATGTTTGTTACACTGAGGAACCGGCATGGACACATCATAACCACTCAAAGTCCAGCGTTTACATCAGGGGTCACTCCTGGTTGTGTTACATTCTGTGGGTTTGGACAAATGTGTAAGGACAGGTATCCATCACTGTAGTCTCATACGGAATAGTTTCATTGCCCTAAAAACCTCTGAGCTCTGCCTATTCATCCCTCCCCATCCTCCCTACACCCTGACCACCAATGATCTTTTTATTGTCTCCATAGTTTTGCCTTTTCCAGAATGTTATTCAGTTGGAATCATATAGAATGTAGCCTTGACAGATGGGCCTCTTTCACTTCACCACATGCATTTAAAGCTCCACCAGGACTTTTCACGGTCCCCTTAATGTTCAAACCACATGAAATGGAATTATTTGAAAAGATGTCGAAAGTGGGTTTGAGACAACGTGAAGGGCCCCTGGGTGCTGTCAAGTCTAACCCCGTTTGCAAACAGCTGCGGCACAACTTGCTCAAGGATACACCCCCTCGTCGTGAGGGCATTCGTCTTAGAACAGCTTCCGCCTTCCAGGCTGGCATTCAGAGAGCCCTGCGGGGCTCCCCATTTAAGGAATAATATCCCAATTTCCCCACTTACCCCTGCCCCCCGACCCGTCCATCATCATTCTCCAAGCCTCCAAGGAAAGGACTGAATAGCTTCGGATGAACTCCTCCCCCAGGGATATGACTCACTCATATCCGTAATTTTCTTTTTCTGCTCCACTTCTCACGGAGCCTCTCCCTGATGACTTTTTAAAGGACTCTAGTTTCTGACAACACGGGAAAGATCCCCGAGAAGCGGCTACATGGGTTCACCAAATAGGCAGCCAGTGCTCACACCTGGAAAGGCAGGAATTTCAAGGCTCGAGATCCCCAGGGAATTTCTCTCCGCCCATGGAGGATGGAGTGCATTGTCAGTTGTGCTGAATACTGGCGGGGGGGTTGCGTTTCCATTTCAGGGAAGGCGACTGGATTACCCCTTGAGTTGAGAGACAGATGGTTGCCCAATGGGATTAGATGTCTCATTCTCGCTGATTATGCCTGGGAGCTTGGGTGGGAGTTACTAGTCCCACTGGACAGATCAGGAAGGGAGATTGAGAGGCTTACGTGGCCCGAGGTCATGGAGAGTGACATGAAACGGGCCAGGCGCCTTTTTGCTAAAGACCAGTCTAGTCTAATAAGCAACATGAACCAAGGTAGTCAATTGTGCGACACTGCTTCACAGGCACAGGTGACAAACCCACCACACTCATCACCTTGTTTTTAATACCCGGAGAAGCCAGGGGGTGCACGGTTCCGATTTTATGGAGGGGGAAATGGAGAGTCAGAGAGGTTTATAACCTGCCCAAGGGCACAGCGCTACTAACTGGGCGATGGGTCCCGGAATTCCTTCTTTTTCTGTTCTATCAGAGTGGTGTCGGCTCATTTTCTATTCTTCTTCTATGTATTATTGGAAGCACCTTTTCCCCCATACCCGGTCTTGTGCAGCTCTTCCATCTGGCTGTTCCCGAGTCCTATCCTATCTAATAAAAGAGAAAAATGGTAATTGGCGTACGACGATACCCTTTTCATTGGCTAATCAGGGCTATATGCAAATTAACTGCCAACTAAGATTGGCAGTTAACTGCCAACAAGATGGCGGTTAATTTGCATATGTAGGCACAATGCAGGGAGGCTAAAGGGAAAGCAGGAAGAAGCCCCCTGCCACTGACAGTGATCAGAAACCCGCCTTTGCCCTGCCCCCCAGCCATGATTGGAGAATCAGGTGCCTTTGCCGCCCTGGCCAGTGATAGCAGGAAGTAGGGGTGGAGCCAGCGATGGGAGCTGGGCACGGTCAAAGCTGGCAGTCCCGGGAGCTAGGGGTCCCTTGCCTGGGCCTAAAGCGAAGCCCACGATCGTGGGGCCGCTGCAGCTGCGGGTCCCCGCTGCCCGGGCCGGACGCCTAGGCCAGAGGTGTTAGGCCTGGGCAGGGGCGGAGCCTGCAACCACGGGGAGCTGGGGGTCCCCTGCCCAGGCCTGACACCTCTGCCGGAGGCCTCAGGCCTGGTCAAGGGGCCGATCCGGTGATTGGTGATCGGAGGGTGATGAGGGTCAACTCCTCTGGCCGAGGCATCAGGCCTGGGCGGGGGGCGGAGCTGGGGATTGGAGGGATATGATGGTCCCCTTGCCCAGGCCTGAAGCCTGGGTCAGAGGCGTCAGGCTTGGGCGGGGGGTGGAGCAAGCGATCAGAGGGAGATGGGGGTCCCCTGCCCAGGCATGATTCCTGGGCCAGAGGCCTCAGGCCTGGGCGGGGGCCAGAGCCAGTGATCAGGGGGAGATGGGAGTCCCCTGTCCAAGCCTGACACCTCTGGCAGAAGCGTCAGGCCGGGGTAAGGGGCCGATCCTGCGATTGGAGGGTGATGGGGGTCAACGCCTGAGGGCTCCCAGTATGTGAGAGGGGGCAGGCTGGGCTGAGGGACACTCCCCCCCCACACACATACACACCCAGTGCACGAATTTCGTGCACCGGGCCCCTAGTTCATTTATAATAAACCCACAACCTAGTAAGTAACATGTTTCTGAATTATGTGAGCTCTTCTAGCAAATTGATCGAATCCAAGGCAGGGGGTCACAGGAACCTCTGACTTGCAGCCAGTGGGTCCGAAGGTCAGTAAAGTCCCCTTTTAACTGTGGTTTCCCTTTCCAAGACTTCAGTTATCCGCATTGGAAAATATTAAGTGGAAAATTGCAGAAATAAACAATTTTTAGGTTTAAATTGGGCGCCGTTCGGAGTCTCGTTATGAAATCTCGCGGGATAAAAATCTCTTGGGATACAATCGCGCCCGATAAAATCTCACGTGTTCTGCCCTGTCCAGTCCCGGAAGTGAGTCATCCCTTTGCCTGATAGGTATCGGGATCTGCTGTCTCAGAGGTTATCTCAATGCTTGTGTTCAAGTCACCCCCCTTATTTTACTTAGTAATGTCCCCAGGGCTCAAAAGTCGTGATGCTGGCAATTTGGATCTGCCAAAGAGAAGCCGTAAAGTGTTTCCTGTAAGTGGGAAGGTATGTGTGTATGGGAAAAATAGCATAAATAGGGTGTGGTACTACCCACGGTTTCAGGCTTCCAATAGGTCAGTGGTCGGCAAACTCGTTAGTCAACAGAGCCAAATATCAACAGTACAACGATTGAAATTTCTTTTGAGAGCCAAATTTTTTAAACTTAAACTATATAGGTAGGTACATTGTTACTAACTTAATTAGGGTACTCCTAAGCTGACCTTTGCTAAAAACGTTCTTAGTCTGATTGAGGTACGTTCGCTGAGGTCGACCCCTTTCAACTCTCCCATCCACACTCGTCTTGTATACTTGTTTCGTCTATCTCCTTTCGTTCATCCTCTCTATGTGTCCAAACCATCTCAACATACCTTTCTCAATCCTCGACACTACATCTTCTTTCACTCCACAACGTTCCCTAAAATTAACTTAATAAACTTTACTTAAAGTTTTAAGTCAACTTTGCACTGTACGTGTGCACCCGCACGTGGTATTTTGTGGAAGAGCCACACTCAAGGGGCCAAAGAGCCGCATGTAGCTCACGAGCTGCGGTTTGCCGACCACTGCACTAGGGGGTCTGTGAATGTATCCCCCATAGATGAGGGGGGGCTACTGTACCGGGAACAACCTGGACTTGCTGTTGGCATTGTAGCTGGTTCGTTGGACAGAGGCACAGGTAACAACCTGGATTTGCAGGGGGTGTCTGAAGTAGAGGGTGGTTTTGTGGGACTGAGCCCTTTACCTGTGGGATCTGATGCTATCTCCGTGAGATAATGTCAGAATTGAGTTCCCGGACCCCTACAAGACTGGGCCTCAACCTGCGTCCATGGGGGACAGCATAACACAGGGCAGTGCGATCAAGCTGGGGGAATAAACACACTCACAACCAAACGGTGGGAAAGAGAATCCTAAATGAAAATGGAAATGAGCAAGGACCCAGGAGTGACCTAAGACATGTGGTCGCAGCGCGAAGTGGGTGATTGGATGGAGAAGGTGGGAGGCCATGAGAGAGCCCTGTGAGGGGGGCTGGGGCTGGAACCTGGGAGGGCAGTGTCACTGAAGTGGAGGAGCAAGGGGGAGAGGTGCTAGGGCAGGTGGTCATGAGGGCCCTGGCGGCCACTAAAAGACTTGACAATGTTCTATGAGACTAGAGAAGTCACAGGCTGCTGTGTCAGTACCGCACGTTGTGGGGGGTTGCGGGGAGCCTTGAGAACCCCCTGGGGCCACTCAGATCTAGCATGTGTGCACGGAAAACTCCAAACCATCCCTGGCTTTGGGGGCTGCCTTTCCTTTCACCAGCTTCCCTCACCCTGCAGGGGAGACTTGAGACTTTCTACCATGAATTCTGAGCATCTGGGGCCTCCTCGTGGGCTTAAAACAGCTGCCGAGGAGGCAGGTGTGAGTTTCAGGCCTGGAAGGGAATGTGGTGGTAAGAACACTTGCTTAAATTAAGGCTTGACAGCGGGATTGGCTCCTGGCCCTGGGTCAGTGGGGCTGGCCCGGAGCCTCTGAGGGGCAGGACTGGGGGAGTGAAGGACCCACACTGAGCTCCCTCTCATTGTCATCCGTGTCTTCCGGGCATGGCCAGCAGCCCCTGAGGACAGCCCAGACTGACAGCCAGGATTCCCCCTGGAGCCTTGAAGCTGAGGGCGATTCTTGGGAAGCAGCCACTGAGCAGGCCTGGCTGGGCTGGATGGGAAGGGGGGCGGGCGGTGGCCAGGGCAGCCTCCTCGCACCAGGCCTATTCATAACCTGGGCTCCGCTCCCCAGGCGTGGAGCAGAGTGGCTTCTGGCCGTGTGTCACTCAGGGGCATCCCCAGGGTCTTCCCAGGGGATGGGTGGGGAGGGGCTGAGAGCCCTCCTGTAGCCCTCTCCCCGGAGATCTGGCTTTCTGCGGATCTGGCTCCCCTGCCTTTGCTAGATGGACAGCCCACACTGCGGGGGCTTTTCCTGAAGCCAGAGCCTTGGCTGTTTGCACTTGGAAATGTTTTCAGGGTCTCCGCATGGGCATCTGACTTCCTCAGAGCCGAACTGTCCCTTCTTGGAACTTTGGATCTTGAGATTCCCTGCACGCCAGGCCCGGTAGGAGTGCTGGGGTCTCAGCCAGTGGCGGCGTCCTGGTAAATACTGAACGGCCAGCTCCTTGAATAAAAACCCTGATTAGTAGTATTTGCCAATTTCAGCGGCGTAAACTCTCTGATTGTAAGCTACTAACGTGGCACCGCCCTACGCAGAGCTGGAAAGAGGTGCTCGCTCCGAGGAGCTCTCGCGAGAAGCTCTCGCGAGACGAGAACTGGTTTTACGCTCGGGCGCCAGGTGGGCTGGCTCACCAGCTTCCGGGATGTGCCGCTGCCCCTACCAGGCGAGGAGAGCTCACCTGGAACGCTGGCCTAGGCGTCTTCTTAGGCCTAAGTCACTGAGAACGGTAACTCCCAGTCCAGCAAGCCTTCGAAAACCCCCTGGATGATGGTGGCTCTGACAGCAGGGGAGGCGGTGGCACCTTGCAGGAGGGGCCTGGGTGGGGTGGGGGTCCGTGAGGGACAGTGCCCTCCGAGCTAGAAGGGAGAAGAAAGGGACTGATGCCAAGATCCTGGTGTGTCTCCTCCCAGCCTTCATTTTCTATGTGCCGTGTTGTTCATCGGCCCATTGGCATAGTTTCCGTGTGTGCAAAATCGCGCCGTACTTTCCTTCACTTTAAAGGCCAATACAGAGCCCCCTCCTGCTTTCCTGCTCGTGCTTCCTACGAGCCTCCTCGTGCCCTGCGGGCGGGACGGGAAATAGTGCAGCCGCTTTGGAAACCCGTTTCCAACAGGTCAAACACAAGGGCACCGTGCGACCCAGCAGTGCATCTCCCAGGAATCCATCTGCCCAAGGGAAATGGCAACAGAGGGGCACACTAAGATTTCCGTGACTGTTCATAGCATTATTCATAACGGCCCCCAATTGGAAGCAATCCAAGATGTCCATCAGCTGGTGAATGGATAACCGGAGACGTGGTCCATTTTATACGATGGAACGCTATTTAGTGGACAGGAAGGCACGGGGGCACTGATACGTACAACAGTGTGGGCGAACCTCACAAATATGCAAACTGGAAGAAGCCAGATGCACTTCCTGATTCCATTTATATTAAATGTTCTGAAAAGGCAAGGATAGCGGTAGAAAGTAGATGAGTGGTTGGTTGCCTGGGGCTGAGGTTGGGAATGGGCATGAAGAGGTTTGGGGGGTGGGGGGTGGGGCGAAGGTGGGGTGGGGTTGGTTGTAAAAATCTGTAGGTTTATTTTTAAAACTGTAAATTTATATTAAAAAAAACTATCATCAAATTGTATACTTACAATGGGCGAATTGTATAGCTGGCATAGAATTTATACCTCAATGTAACTGTTTAACCATGTTTCCTAAATACCCTTTTCAACAAATTTATAATATTCCTTTAAGTTAGATGCACTTCAATTTATTTGACATTCTCTAGTTATTGGACACTTGGCTGTGTCTTTTTTTTTTTTTTTTTTTTTGGTTTTTACATTACAATCAACATAGCGATGACATTTTCTGGTTTTGGATTACTTCTTCCATCTTGTTTTCAGAAGAGGGCTTTTTAGGTCCAAAGTTATGAACATTTGATAAGACTCTCAATATGATGCTAAATTGTCTCCCCAACCTGCTGGGGCAGTTAATTGCCTTGGTTTCCTGCCCTTTTCCTAATTTGCATGGCCACACTGAGGAGCCCACTGCTCCCTCACAAAAGGAAAAAGCACTATTTTATGGTATTAGAAGTCAGTTTGGTGGTTGCCCTTGGGAGAATGGTAACTAGAAGGGGCCATGAGGGAGGATCAAGGGGGCTGGTCATGGTCTTTTTTATTTCTTGAATTGATATATGACTTACATACAGTTAAATATTCAATCCTATTTGTATATTACATTACATCCTAATTGAGTATTTACATATGATAATACTTCTGTAGCCATCACCCAGATCAAGCTGTAGGACATTTCCATAACCCCATCATTCCCTTGTGTCCCCTCCCAGCCCAAAGTTAATAGCCCTTCTGACCTCCATCACCATAGATTAGATTTGCCTGTTCTTGAACTTCTTAAATAAAATAATGTCTTAAATTTTATTTGATTAAAATTTATTTTTTAACAGTTTAAATTAAAGTAATTACCCTATTTTAAATGTTATTTAAATAAATTTTATTTTTAGTATTTTAATTGAAATTATTTTAAATTTAATTTATAGTTTAAAATAAAATGTTTTTACTTAAAAAATCTAAAATAATATTCGATCAGGGTGTTGGTTATAGAGGTATGTTCTTTCTGTGAGAGCTGCTGAGCTATACATTTATGATTATGTACCTTTCTGATTGTGTGCTATATTTCAATAAAAGGTTACAGGGTGGGGTCAAGAGAAAAAGGATTTCAGGGCACTGCAGCCTCCATCTGACCACACTCCTCCCAGGTGTACATGACTGGGTTGTGCCTGGCTGTGTGGACTTGGTTCTTGGCATCAGTGGGGGTTGGCGTGGGACAGTGTCTGTGAGCTAACCTGTCTCTCTCTTCTCTCCCCCACTGTGTCTCCTTGTCTCAGTCTTGTGTCCATTCACCTCATGCGCTGTGTTCAGTGTCTGTAGCCTCATTCTCTGCTGGTGACAGAGTTGCATCTCGTCTCGTCTCATCTCATCTCATCTCATCAGTTGGCCCTGGCAGTGTCTCAGCATGGCCATCTCATCTCGCCTCGCCCTGTGGGAGCAGAAGGAAAGTAACGCTCGGAGCTCGGGCTGCAGCTGCAGGACCCGTCACACTCAGCATGGGTGGCCCAGGCTGCACACTCCCACCTCGGGCAGAGGGTCTGACATCCATTGCCTCCCTGTCGCATGTCCAGCCCCACCGTCCATCTTCTCCCCGGCAGCTTGGTTAGCCTGGGACTGTCCAACCCAGCTGGTCTGTAGTGACCATGCCCTTGGCTCCACCCATGACTGCCTCGTCTTTCCTGTTCCTCAGTTGGCAGTGAGGGAACGAGGGTAGACCAGCTGTCCCATTTCCATCCTCCTGGCAGTTTTGATGAGCACAGGGGTTGGTGTGGGAGGAAGAGTGTGGGCAGTGGGGAAGGGGCCCAGCTGTTGGTTGCCAGGCTCATGCCAGGGGGACGGGTGTCTGTGGTCCCTGCCTCTTGTCACCATGGGAAACTGGAAAGGAGCTCTTCTCCCCAGTTATTCCTCTTTTCTTTTTTTGATGCCTATTACGTCCTCCGCCCCTCATCCCACCCTCATGCTTAGGACTTGATGAATCGGAGGCCGAAGGGTGGGGTGGGTGAGAAGCTCCTTTCCTGGTGCCTCCTGGCTGCTGCCTCCACCACTGAGCATAGTCCTGAAAGAAGCAGAGTTTGCACCAGCTGAATTGCCTTAGGAGTCACTCACGTGGGTTTCAGGCAGGAGAGGGAGAGGCGTGACGTAAACGTGAGCCCGGCCTCACATGGCCCTGCTGCTCTCTAGCTGGGCAGAGGTCAGCAGTGACCTGCCTTGCCCTGTGGCCCCTGCGTTGTCTCCTTATCTTCTTTGGAGTCCCTGTCTTATCAGCCTGGCTGCGAGTCCTGGCCAGCCACACACAGAGGGCCTTGATAAGCAGCTTATTTTAAACCAGTGTGGAGCTCTTCCATAGAAAGCACTGGAGATTTTTGTTTTTTTCTCATGAGCTGTCACAGTGTTACAGGTTAAAGACACAGCGCAGGGGGCCATGGCCAGTCCCATGCATGCCTCAGCTCCCAAAGGTCGCTGTGACCAAGGAAGCCGTCTTAACTGCACCCCAACTCCAGTCAGCACTGGCCTGGGCCATGCTTCTGCGGTAAAATGCTGGCGTCCAGCCTGCCAGCGTTATGGCCCAGAGCTGGGGGCCCTGGCTGCCCAGGTCCTTGTTTAAGGACCATTAAGAAGCCACAGCACCGGGTGAGCGGAGTGGGCTGTAGTCATGGGGTTGGACCCTTCTATAAATCATGGCTGCAGGCCCTTCTCTACTTTGACTTGTTCCTGGCACACAGTGAGTGGTTATGTGATTAGTTAATTGATTAATCTATTAAGTACAAGCTAGATGGTTCCCTGTGATCCAGCCCCTTCTGGAAACAGGAAAAGCTCCTTATGGACATGGGTCTGTCCCACACCCAGGAAGGGGGCTAGTGGCCTTGACGATCCAGATCCATATTCTGAGGACACTGGATCCAGGCTGGAGTAACCTCTGCTGCACATGCATTGCATTTTCACGGGGGGCCCTCCCAGCGCCCCGCTGAGCCTCACCTGCTTTGCTGTGGCTTCTCATACATGGGCTTGGTCATGTATGTCCTCCTCAGCCCCCTCCCAGGCTTCTTTGCAAAGCATTGAAAGGGCAACTTGCCCCTGTCGGTTCACTCACTGAGCTCTTCCCTTTCTTCTGCAAAACAGATTCGGGAAGAGGAGAAGAGTCCTCCGCCGTCCTCGCCCCCTCCCCTCTTCTCTGTCATCCCAGGCGGCTTCATTAAGCAGCTGGTCCGGGAGACTGAGAAAGAGTCCAAGGAAGCAAGACGGAAGAAACAGGCGGTGCTCGCCTCGCCAGAGCAAGAGGTAAGTGGCCCTGCAGGAAGGGGCCAGGTGCCTGTCACCCGCCTTCCTGTCCCGCGCACCTCCTGAGTCACTTGCCATCTTGCCTTGGCTCTTACTATCCCCACTGGTTCCTGTTTTCAGCTTGGTCTGTGGAACTCCTTTGCATCCTTCAAAACCCAGCTTAGAGAGTTCCTCTCTGGAAAGCTCTCCCATTGGCTGCCTTCCTCTGATTCCCACTGCACCTGCACCCTCTGTGCCTGTCTCAGTTGTGGTCGGCGTAGTAATTACTTGACCATATGACTTCTTTGACCAGGAATTCCTTAAGAGCAACCACTCTCTCATTCAACCTTGTATCTTGAGCAGCTCTCATAGTATTTGGCCCATCGGGAGTGCTCAACGCCTGTTTGTTTCATGAATGAATGGTATTAGTTGATGATGATTGTGGGCATCATTTTATCTCACTTTTGCAGAAAGAGAAGCCTGGGTATTAGTGAAGGATGTATGGTTAGCTCAGTTTAATTTAGGCAGGAAAGATATTCATTTGCTACTCACGGTTTATAGCTGTATTGATTGTTCAAACTCTGAAACCCTTCCATATCATGTATGTCCTCCTTGGCCCCCTCCCAGGCTTCTTTGCAACCAGGGCCCCAAGTCCCCCAAGTACCTCCAGCTGCTATGCTTATCTAGGCCCCTTTCCTTAGTTCCTTGGAATGGCCACAATCCAGTAATTAAAGGGTTAATGTGTGGCACAGGCAGGGACTTCAGTACCCTGTTCCAGCTGGCTTCCCTTCTGATTGGTTGGTGTCTATTAAAAATCCTTAATTATTCTGAATAGCACAGCTGGATTGAAGCAGTAGTTGGCCAAGATGCGCTCCCTATGCTTTAGGGGCTTGCAGATGTATTCCTGAGGGTGGCCACTGCTGTCTCCCTCCTTTTCCCCAGCTCCTTGGCCAGGGAACCTGGATGGGATAATGGGGCTAGACACCAGGGAGGTAGGCTTAGAGCACAGTGCACCTAGAGGAATGTTCTTTTTTTCAGCTTGGGCTATTGAACTCCTATGCATCCTTCAAAACCCAGCTCACGTAGAGTAGCTCGGGAAATAGTCCATCTGTGTTAGGCAAAAAGGGCATCACCTCATGAACTCCAGTGGCCCCTTGAAGTGAGGTGGATGCTGCAATGTTTAGGCTGAGAAACTAGCAGCCTCAGGACCTAGTGTTGGCTTGAGCCCAGGGGCCATCCTGGCTCTGCCCCCCACTCCCCTTCAGCTGCTGTTTGCTCGGCGGCCCCCACGTGCCTGCACCTGTCCAATGACGATGACTTGGCTGCATCAGAGAAGTCCTCCGGCAGCTGAACAGCAGCAGCTGCTGAGACACTCCTGCCAAGTCTTTGTCGGGAGGATGACAGGGAGGACAGGCTCTGTCCCCACCCCCGCCCGGCCCAGGCATGAGTGGGAGCTAAAGTCAACCCCATAGGCTGTTGTTAGGTCATGATGAGATGCTGCTGTGTGCCATTTATGACTAGACAATGTCACTGTGCTGCTCATGGGCTTATTTGAAACCCTGTGTGGCATTGGGGTAGATGGGATTATACCCACTTATCAGAGGTGGAGACTGAGGCTCAGAGAGGTCAAGAGACTTGCTCAAGGTCATGAGGTTAGATAGAGGCAGAGTAAGGGTGTGAGTCTGTGTGTTCTCTGCTCTGGTGAGCTGCCTAGGGGAGGGCCAGTTTGGGGAGTGAGGTGGCTGGTGTGGGTCACAGAGGCCTGGGAGGAAAGGACTCCATGAGGCTGCCGGCCTTGCTGGCGTCACCGTGCACAAGTAAAGGAGCAGAGCCGAGCAGAGGCTGGGGACACCCTGTCACTGCTGGGCCTGGATGGAGACTCAGAGCCAAGATGCAGGATGGACAGGCCTCAGACCACAACAGGTGGCTGGACCATGCGCCAAGATGCTCCAGAGCCTGGAGCAGGGCAGCCTCAGGACATGCTTCTGCGAGGCAGCAGGTTATGGCTATTCCTGCCAATTCCATTTTCTTGTCCCAATCAGTAAATAAGTATGGACACCCTCCTCTTCCCAGCACAGCGTTTTATTTGGCCCTCATATAATCCTTGCAGGGAGCGATTAGAATCCATCACTGTTTTGTAGGGATAAAAAACAAGGCTCAGGGAGGTAACTTGGTTTTCCCAGGGCCAGTGAGGGACAGCAAGAGGCCAGGACAACACTTGGGTAGAGAGAGACCCTTATCAAATGCCAGGAGAGCTGGGTTCCAGTTCTGGCCTCGCCACTGTGTGGTTCAGGCCAAAACCCTTTCCCTTCTTGGCCTCAGTTTGCTCCTCTGTAAAATGGATGTGTGTGAGTTTAAGAAAGCTGCAGAGGGCTAGGCCTTTGGTGTTTATGAAAGAAAAATAACCAATCTGATCTTTCGTCCTCTGCCCCATAAACCTCATCCTTTAGGGTGGGGTGGGGGTGGGAGGATGGGATTGGTGATCTTACTCGGCCCCTCCCATGTTAGTCTCCCCCGTGGTGGTTTGGTTAAAAATAAGGCACTGACTCATTTTTCAAACTGGTATAGACAGTGGTGATACTTGCCAAGTGCAGCCGGTCCCTTTCCAAGGCGTACCCTGCTGGTTTCAGAAGGTCAGGCTGAGCCACTTGGCCTGGGCACTGGAGTTGGGGTTCTTAGTCCCGGTTGTACATAGGAACCACCTGGGGGGACCACAACCCAGACCAAATCCATCAGACTCTCTGGGAGGGGGGCCTAAGCATCAGTATTTTAAAAATACCCCAGAAGATTCCAGTGAGCCCTAGAAAGACAAGTAAGGCCATTAATATGCAGAGGTTACAGGCACTGGCTTTAGACTCAGAGAGGCTGGCATGGCTTTATAGTTTCTCTGTCTTTTGGGCCACCTACCGTCTTTGTGTTTGCTTCCTTGTCTGTAGCGTGTGGAGATGTTCAGAACCTCCTTCATGGTGTTCTCATGAGGGTAGAGTAAGATATTGCATAACGGCGGTATAGGGCTCATTTTGAGGGATCTATATAGGGCAGCTATTATTATCAATATTATTGTCGTTTTTACAAAGATGAAGGTAGAGACTGTTCTGGAGGCATCCACCATCTAAAACAGGAGAGAGACACAGTTGGAGCTGGAATGAGATGCACAGTGTGGTCGGTGCTGCAGATGGTGAGCTAGCACAGGGCTCTGGGACTCCATGGATGTATGAGACATTTTCTGATCGAGGTCTCCAGGGGAAGATTTGCAGAGGCAGTGGCATTTGAGCTGGGTATAGAAAGCTGAGAAGCACACGGGTGAGTGAGGAGGGGAAAGGGCATTCCAGGCAGCAAGCTCAACATGAACAAAAGCGTGGAAGCAGGGAAGTGTCTGGTGTGGCTGAAGCATGGGGATAAACAGGGACAAAAGAACCAGAATGGGGGCGAGGGCTCCTGGTTGAAGACTTGAAATGGAAGGTGGTGGTGGTGAATGATTTTCCGGTAGTCTGTGGCAACTGGCAAAACCTTTTGATTGGTTTTGAAATGACTGGCAGCACGTTGAAGGGCTACCAGTTCAGGGGCTTGGGAAATAGACCTGGATTCGGAACAAGAGACACAGATGTGAAGCTTTGCAGGGCGGAATCGGCACGATCCTGGGGCTGGTTCAGTTGCAGGAGGAGGGTGAGAACCCTAGATCCCAGGCTCAGATGTGTGGCAGGCTGGCATTGGCACGGTCCGTGATGGAAAAACCCAGACTAGGGCAGCCGGGGATGCCTGGCACCAGGCTGGAACTGCCTATGAGAGGCAAAGCTGGCTGTGCGAGAAGTTAGGGCACAGCCAGCCTGTTTGAGGATGGAGGGCTCGGGAGGGCTGACATCACTAGGCAGTAAAAGGGCCCAGCAGAAGAGCAGGCAGCGGAGACCCCATGGATGTGACGTGGCCCAAATGTCCACATCAGGCGAGAGCGGAGGACCTCAGGGCCAGAAACCAGGGCCCTCACCTGGTATGGGGGTTGGGGCACGGGACAAGGGCAGCAGAAGTAGCAGCAGCTCAGTTTGTTCAGTTCCCTGCGATTTCCAAAGTGCTTTTCCGCATCTCATCCTGCAAAACATCTGAATGGGCAGGTGGTTTCTACCTGCCCTGAGGGAAGACGGAAGCTCAGAGAGGATGGACCATGGTGTTCATGGTCACCCAGGTGGAGAGTGTGTGAGCCAAGACTAGAACAGGTCATCTGATGTCAGGCCCAGTCCTTTCCCCGTCCTGGCAGGAAGCGAGGCCAAAGCAAAAAAAACAAACGGTGCCAACAGCGGTAACAATGGCCGCAGTGGCAGCTACTGTTACTGAGGACTCACTATGTGCTGGGCCCAGTTTCTGCATATTATCATGGATCCTCATGCCCATCTGCTAGGTAGGCCATTATGGTCCTCATTAGGAAACAGGCTCAGAGACGGGAAGTAATTTACCTAAGGCCACACAGCTAGTGAGTTAGGAGTTGAATTTGGAGTTGAGTCTGTTGAATTCCAAAGTCCACTCTCTTTTCACTCTGTCACTTGGCCTCCAGGCTCTGGGCCAACGTCCACAGTGCGGGGGTTTGGTTCATTGCCCAGCACAGTAGCCATCAGATGTCATAGGTGCTTGAGGGTCTTTGGATGAATGAGTGGCTGGGTGGACAAATCAATGAACGAATGAGTGAGGGAATGAGCGAAGGACAAAGCTGTCAGGTAAGCAAGCAGCTAAGGATGGTTGTGGTCTCTCTCCTAGACTCCAGAAATTTCCACTAGCCAACCCAACAGCAAGTCCAACAGTGGCACCAAGTCTGGAAGCCAAAAGATTTCCCAGGACAACCAGGCAAGCTCTCCCCAGAACACAGACATTCCGGGCCAGCAGAGCCAGGGGGCCGGCCCCACGGAGCCCATGCAGAAGACCACCATCAACGGCGAGAAGGCCCAGGAATCGGGCCCCAGTGCGGCTCCAGCCAAAAAACCTCTGCCCTTGAAGAGGGGCGTGAGGAGGGGCGATGTGCTGCTGATGGTAGCCAAGCTGGACCCGGACTCAGCCAAGCCAGAGCAGAGGACCCAGCCCCGTGACGCCCCCGCCTGCAAGACCCCCTCCCCGGCCACAGACCCTGGAGGGGGAAAGGAGGGGAAGGCCCCACCAGCTCCTCGTGGTCCCCAGGCCAGCACTGAGGACGCAGCCCCGAAGGCTGAGAAGACCCAGACTGGGGGTCCTAGGGACCCAGGAACTGTGCCAGTGACAAAAGGCGAGAAAGATCAAGGCACAGCAGGGAAAGGGGGTGAGGTCCCCCAGACCAAAGGGCTGAAAGGGGATGAGCCCCAGGGCAAAGAGGGGCCAGGTGAGGGGGGGCGACCAGGGACAGTGGAGAAGGGGGGAGCGGACTCCACAAACAAGATGGCAAAGGGGAATCTCTCCAAGGATGCAGGGGGCGAAGGGAAGTTGGCCGAAGGGAAGTTGGCTGAAGGGAAGTTGGCCGGGGCTCAAACCCAGGTGAAAAAGTGGGGAGGTTCCCTGGGCAGAAGGAGCAGGTGGGATGGTCCCCAGAAGAAGGACAAAGAAGGTGCCCTCCTGAGTAAGGCGGAGAAGACAGGCGAATCGCAGGTCAAGGCGGAGAAGGTGAACAAAGTGCAGGGGAAGGTGGGGGAGGCTCCCCGAGTGAAGGAGGAAGCACGTGGGCCTCACAGTGAGTCTGGGGAGGCAGGGGAGGCTGCGGCTAAGACACAGAAGGGCTGTGAAGCCCCCAAGGAGGTGGGTGCAGCCGGGAAGGAGAGCCACCAAGTGCAGGGGAAGGTGGAGGAGGCTCCCAGAGGGATGGAGGAAGCACGTGGGCCTCACAGCGAGTCTGGGGCTAAGACACAGGGCTGTGAAGCCCCCAAGGAGGTGAGTGCAGCTGGGAAGGAGAGCCGGCCAGACAGCAGAGGGCAGGAAGCAGAGGGGCCCTGCACCAGTGTGAATGCCAGGGCCGGGGCCCTGGAGGCGGAGCTGCAAGCACCCAGACCACCTGCTCCGGAGAGCCGCACAGAGAGGCCTCAGAGGCAGGAGAACCAAGAGGGACCAGCCCTGCAGGAGGGAAGTGAAGGAAGCCAGAGTGGAGACTTGGACCAGGTGAGGGGCTGCAGCCCGGAGTGGGGAGCAGTAGCCAGACCTTCCAGAGAGAGGGATGGAAAAGACTTGCCCCTGGAGGTGAAGAGGGTGGGGCAGGAGATGGACATCCCTTGGAGAGGGGTGGCCACGTGGCCAGCTCAGAGGAAGGGATAAGCACTTCCTCCTTGACAAGGAAGGGTCTTGAGGTGCCCACTGCACCTTTCCCACAGCGTGAGGGAGATGCCCCCGCATGGCTGAGCTTACAGTGCCACACGGCAGTTCTCACAGGCTGTGTAAATAGCTGGTTGCTGGAAATGCAGAGCCCAGGCCCCCCTGGAGCTTTCATTCCAAAGGCCAGGGGTGGAGCCAAGGCATCTGCATGGAAATCAGCACCCTCCCACCCCTTAGATTCTGATTGAGGTGGTCCCATGAACTCTCATGGAAGGGGTTCGCCCCTCACATTGGGGTGGGGAGCAGTGTCATCCTGGTTTAATTTTTGTGACCTTTGCTCTCAGGCTCCGGAGGACAGATGGTACGAGGCAGAGAAAGTCTGGCTGGTTCAGAAGGATGGATTTACTCTTGGTAATTAGGGGTTTTAGCACATTCACTCTTGGTAATTAGGGGGTGAGGGCTGGTGGCAGTGGTCTAAGTCTGTTCCTCGTGCGCCCCCTGCTGCTGGTAGCCATGTTTGCAGGTCCTGAGCGTGGTCTGGGGAGCAAGGTGAGCAGTAAGGAGCCCCTGAGACCAGGAAGGGGATATACGGCTCTTTGGGGTGGGAATAGTTAAGTGTCATTTCACTTCTGGCAGCTGGTCTATTGGGTTCTGTTTTCAAAGACATCGGAGCCTTGGTAATTAGTTATTTAATCCATTAATGTCACCCACAAGCCTGGTTTGGTTCCTGCAGTGTTCCTCAAGGAACCTGGAATTGAGTGCCGGTGGGCAAATAGCTTTCATCTCACAAGCCCACTTTTGTCCATTGGTTGTGACCATACTCTACAGAGAAGCGATTCTGAGTCTCAGTCGGATGCTGCTGGGATGAGTGATTGATTAGTAATGTCTGTCTTGGGTACTGGAAGGGGAATGGCAGCCCGTATGCCATTATCTGCCATCCCGGGACTAGGTATGAGATGGATTGTGCACCCAGCCATCTGGATTCCTACCCTCTGCCTGGCACGGTGCCAGCTGATAACAGCCTCTGTCCTTAAAGGGCTTAGGCTCACAATTCAGGACCCTCCGTGTGAATTGGCCCCGAGGGGAGAGGCGGCTGTCCCTCGCTGACCTGTGCCAGGCCCCCTCCGCAGCTCCCTGGCCTGGCTCAGCAGCTCAGAGCCTGTCTCTTCTCCCCTCCCCTCTCTCCTCTCCCCTTGGCTGGCCACCAGCAACGGTGCTTAAGCCAGATGAGGGAACAGCCGACCTGCCGGCAGGAAGGGTGCGACTGTGCATTGACGCGGACAAAACCGTCACCGAGGTGGACGAGGAGCGTGTTCATCGGGTGAGTCCCCGCCCCCTCCCTGCCTGCTCCGCGCTGTCCCGCTCATCTGGCTGGAGATTTCCGTGTACCGACTGCAGACACTGCTTTGGCTTGATGCCCTGGAGGATAAAGCATTGAACTTGTTGCTCTGCTGGAGATATATTGCTAGGGGGTCATTACTCTGTCCCACGGTGTCCCCTTTTATGAAGACATGTTAACAGACATGTTCGTTAGGTTAGGACTGAGAGTTCTGCTTGACCCAAGAACGCAATTGCTCTTCTTTTTGTGGGCATTGCAAATCATGCTACAAAACTTGTCTCCTTTCTCACCTTGGCTGCCAGGGGACTCAGAGCCCAATGTGCTGCCTGCCACGGACCATAGCGTAGGGTATAATGGCATATATTTGGGGTATTAATCGTTCTTTTGGTTTTTGCTTTTTCAGTTGTTTTGCACAATTTTTTCAATGTGCCATCAACCTTTTTGAGGGGAAATCAGCAAATAATCATAGAAAAATAGGCCCTGAGCCCTTTCCACCCTTCAAAGCCTAGTAATGAAGGAAGAGTTTCCTCCGGGAGCCCCATGTGGGCCTTGGTCATCTTCATTCCTCTCTGCACTCCTCTGCCCACCCCTGACCCTCCAGTCCCAATAGTGTTGGGAGTTTGCAGAGGGCCAGTGTTCTCAGAAGAAAGGCTGACCCGTCGGCGAGCTCAGGGTTGGCCCTAACCGCAGAGCCTTAGGCCCAGAAAACTCCTCGGAGCTGGAATGAATGGTAGGAAGCCCTTTAGGATGGATGCCTGGGAGACGCTGCAGTCATCCTTGGCTTCTCGAAGGGCCGGGGAATGACTCCAAGGGCCAGTGCACGAGGGGCTGTCAGAGAAACGGGCGGTGTGGCCATTGGCCTGCGTTCTGAGTGTCACAGCACATGCAGCGCTCCCCGCGAGACTCGGGACCGGAGAGCTCAGGGGACACTGCCTGACTCGGGACACCGCCACTTTTTACGGTGTTTGAGATGCAGAAGGCACTCGGAGTCTTGCCGCGTCTCTGTTCTGAGCATCTCCCCTCACGGTACAGGAAGGAGGGTCGGGTGTGAACAGAGGGGTGGCTCTTGGGCCTCACCAAGGGCAAAGGAGAAGGGAGCCCTATTTCACTTGTAGGGTTTGCAACTCTCTCCAGAGTCCTTGCTTTCTGTCCTGTCTTTGGCCCACGGCTCTCCCAGGACAGGGCCAGCAGGGCTGTGTGCGAAGGGGTGTGGTGGTGGTGTGGGGACCCCAGAAGCCACAGGACACTCTGCGATGGTTCACAGGCCAACCCCCCTGAGCTGGACCAGGCCGAGGACCTGGCCTCTCTGGTCAGTGTCAATGAATCGAGTGTCCTGAACACGCTCCTGCACCGCTACCGGGCTCAGCTGCCACACACCGCCACCGGGCCGGACCTGATCGTCCTCCAGCCCCGCGGGCCGTCGGCACCCTCTGCAGGCAAGGTGAGGGGGACCAGGGCAAGGGGGTAGGGGACAGGCACAGGAGGGGTGGGGTGGGGGTCCCTCTGCATCTCAGGGGAGAACAGAGCAGCCAAAGCCCCCTGCAAACCAGGCTGCAGATGAGAAACAGCAATAGGAGGATTAAATATAATAATTATAATAATGAGAGAAAATATTGAATGAGAGTCAACTCTGTACCAAGCACTGCTTCAAGCACCTTTACATGTTATCGCAGTTAATTTTCACACCCCCTGAAAGGACAGACACCATGACTACCCCATTTTACAGA
Organism: Myotis daubentonii; assembly: GCF_963259705.1. Classification (NCBI taxonomy): domain Eukaryota; kingdom Metazoa; phylum Chordata; class Mammalia; order Chiroptera; family Vespertilionidae; genus Myotis; species Myotis daubentonii. Next base: position 23,484,696 of record NC_081858.1, read on the forward strand.
TGGAACTGGCTGGGCCAGCTGCCAGACTCTCACATTCAGCAAGCGGAGGAGCTGGGATAAGACCCAGGGCGCCGGCTCCTCTGTGCTCTGAGCCCCGTGGTGGTCTGGGGAGTCCCGAACACCCACATAAATCAGGAAACAGAAGTCTCTGTTCTGCTTTTATTTCTTTCCCCCTGGAAGTGCAGAAATGGCTGCTTTTTGTCAGGACAGTCAAAGCAAAGGCAAGCTCTCAGCGCCACCTTGTGGAAGGGCCTAGCCACCACCGGGTGATTGGAGCCCGATCCCTTTCATTCACTCATCCAGGGGCTATTGATTTAGATAGGATTCCCCTCCCCTGTGTGCCAGGCACAGGGGAGGGAGCAGGGGAGGAGCCGGTCATAAGCCTGCCCCGTGGAGTGCCCAGTCTAGTGGGGAAGATAGGCCGAGAATAATAAAGATAAGGTGGGCGGAGCAGGTGAGTGTGGAAAAGGAGCCTGAGGAGGTCAGGGGACACGGGACCGGCCTTAGTTATACCTGGTCATACTGATGTTGCTTTACTCTGAGCCTGAGGGATGTCCAGCAGAGCAGTGACGGTTTGACTTACGTTGTAAGAGGATGCCCTTGGCTGCCGGGTGGAGGATGGATGGAAGGGGGCGAAGGGACAGGCAGGGAGCCCTGTTAGAGGTCAGACGTCTTGTCCTGAACATGTGTTGCTCTGGGAAGGCGCGGCCTCTGGACTCCTGCCGGCACACAGCAGGTGCCTTGGAAAGATCACGATGCCTCTGGCCTCGGTTTTCTCATCTGTCAATGGGGATGAAAAGCCCTCTGGAGTCCCATGGGACATTCCTGCCCCCCCCCCCCCAACAATGCTAAGTCCGTTGAAGAGGGGACGGTGGCCCTGCACCCCTCCTCCCCTAGACTTGACTTCTCCAGGACTCCCCACCTCACCCCTTCAGTCACCTCTCCGGCCCCTCTCCAGCCTGGCCATCCACGGCCAGGGGTCTGGGAGGATGACCGCTCGGCTGTGCACTCTCCCTCCCTTGCTGTGGGGGCCATGCTTCTGATACCGCAGCCCAAGGCCGCTGAGCCCCCTGAGAAGCCGAGTGGCTCCTCTGGCTCCCTAGGAGCCCCTGGGAGGGACTTTTGTCCAGACCCTAAGGCAGTGATGGCGAACCTTTTGAGCTCGGCGTGTCAGCATTTTGAAAAACCCTAACTTAACTCTGGTGCCGTGTCACATAGAGAAATTTTTTGATATTTGCAACCATAGTAAAACAAAGACTTATATTTTTGATATTTATTTCCTGTATTTAAATGCCATTTAACAAAGAAAAATCAACCAAAAGAAAGAGTTCGCGTGTCACCTCTGACACGCGTGTCATAGGTTCGCCATCACTGCCCCAAGGCAAGCGGACTCGCGCAGGTTTTCCCGGATTGAAGCTTCTGTATAGAACCCGGACGAAAGGGCCTGAAAGTATCGGCATTGGGCAGTCCTGTAAGGAGGAATTTGCGTCTTGAGATCTTCCTATGCTCCCGAGTCTCTTGATCCCCCACACCCTTAACTCAGTGCCCCACCCTTCCCTCCAATCCTCAGCTGCCCACACCCAAACCCACCACCTCCTTCTGTTCTTTGTCTGAGTCACATCTGGTTCCTCAAATGGCCACCAGGTGGGAGCACAGACCTGCGGTGAGGCTGGGACTGGGCCACCTTGAAGATGGCCTGGGTGAGGTATGGGGCAGTGTGGGCCCCTCCAGAGGCTGCGAGCTGGGTGTGACCATGTCAGGGGTCGATGGGCCTGCCTCTGTGTGCAGGGCCTCGGCACCTATTGAATGCATGTGCCTGTGAGCACACCTGTGTGCAAGCACGCAAGAGTGCACAAGCACAATGCAAGGACATATGTGCATGCACGCAGCTGTGTGTGTACACAGGAGCCTAGAGCTGCAGAATTCTCCCTTCTGTGGTCTGGTCAGTGGGCCGGAGGGAGCTGATGGATGAGGGAGCTGTCCCTTGAACTTCAGTGTTTCCTGAGGAGGGGGCTTCAGGACTCAGACCTTTGGTTGCCTCATGACCTAGAGCTGTGCCCAGGCAGCATAGGCAACGTGTCCCACCTTTGCCAACTGTGGGGTCCTGCTGAGCCCAGGATAGGGATTCATTACTACTCCTCGGGGTTTGGGGCACAAAGGCCAACGGGGGACTGGAGGCACCTGGCTGGAGGGCCATGCCAGGGGGAGGGCCACCACACTGCGATTGGTGTCCCTGGTCCCCAAGGCATGGGAGATGCAGATGAGGCCTTGCTGGGGCCACTGGTTGCCCACTTAGCATCCCCGGCTCCCAGTGTCCTCCTCCGGCTGGGCCCATCCACTGTTCCCTTTGGTGCCCTTCCCTGATCTCCGTCTCCGATGCCTCTTCCCTTTTCCCTGAAGGCTACGCAAAGCCGACTTTTGTCAAGGCCACCACCGAGCCTCATGCTGCCAGTTCCGTGGGTCTGGACTTGAGGCGGGGTGGGCACTGTTTTGGAGTGCTCCCAGCTGGGGTGGGAAGGCTGATGCCGGCATCTTCCTGCAGGTGCCCAAGGGCCGCCGGGATGGCCTGCCCGCCCACATTGTCTCCCTGGCCCAGCGGGCATACTGGGCACTGCTGAGCCAGCGGAGGGACCAGAGCATCGTGGCCCTGGGCCGGAGCGGCGCCGGGAAGACCACCTGCTGTGAGCAGGTCCTGGAGCACCTCGTGGGGATGGCAGGGAGTGTGGATGGCAGCGTCTCAGGTACAGTGGGCTCTGGGGGCCATGGAGCAGGATTGTGGGGCGGGAGGGAGGCCTGGAGGGGGTGCCGGGCTGCTCCTCCTTATATCCACTCACCTCGTGTTCACTCAGCGTAGGTGCAGACCCTGTGCTTGCTACATGGCAGGGCTGCCTCAGTCCATGGCACCCCTCTGTGTGAATTAGAAAAGGTACCCCTTCCTCCAGACGCTCGCAGCCACGTGTGGAACAGTCATCCCGCACCGCCACTGTTAGAACTGAACACTCGACTGCCAGGCTCTAGAAAGTCATCCTGATGTGTATACAGACCCATGACGGGGTGCTGCAGGTGCAGCCCCTTTGATGTGGGGGCCTTGTGCGTGCGCCCGCTCAGCCGCGCAGAGGACCCTCCAGTGAAGGCAGAGGGCGGGGCTGTGTCCTGGAGGCGCTGGCACCAGAGGGCACCTGTGCCGCTTCTATGTGCTGAACTTGAATGCTCTGTGCAGAGTGCAGGCAGAGCTGGTTAGGGGAGGTGTCGGGAACACGAGGAGGGGGCAGGAGCTTCCAGGGAGAGATGGTGTCTGAGCAAGGCCAATTAGTAATAATAATAATTACACTATTAGTAATGGTCACAGTCAACACTGGCTGAGGACTTATATGCCAGGCCTCATATAATTTTCAAAGATGTAAGCTTATTTGTTATTTAGAACAGCTCTATAAGGTAGATATTATTTATTTAAGTTTTATAGATGAGGATGTTAAGACCCGGAGAAATTAACTAGCTTGCTTAAGGCCACACAACTAATCTGTTCTAGAGCTGGATTCAAACCAGGCAGCCTGGCTCAGGAGCTGTAATCCCTGGGCCAGTGTTCTCAGTGGGGTTTTGTTTTTCATTTTTGCTCCCTTAAGGAGTCTTTTTAAACATTTAATCCCTTAATCATCTCCCCACTATGAAATTTCAATGCCATAGATATGCCGTGATCTGTTTATATATGTATATCTGTGCTCTATATGTAAGAGAGCAAAATACCCCACCCCCAAAATCAGTTTCTGCCCTCTCGGGGGCAGTGTTCTCCCTGCTGAGAATACATGGCCTCGGCAGCATTGCTCTTCTAGTGGTAAGAAATAAAATACTAACAGCACCCCCTGACCCCCACAGTGGAGAAGATTCGAGCCACCTTCACTCTCCTCCGGGCCTTTGGCTCCGTGTCCACGGGCCACAGCCGCAGCGCCACCCGCTTCACCATGGTGATGTCACTGGACTTCAATGCCACAGGCCGAGTCACCGCTGCCCAGCTCCAGGTGAGGCTCTGGGTGGAAGGAAGAGGGGAGTCCTTGGGGCTGCAGGATCCCCATTCCCACTTAGCAGAGCCCACGCCTCCTGGGACCCTGGAATGTGTCTAAATATTTGGTCAAAGTTCCCCCAGCCTTTGCCAGCTCCTTCCCACCTCACTCAGTGGCCCAAAAAGTCCCCTCCTAGAGCAGTCTGGCCCGTTTGCACCTCAGAATATTGTGAGGATGAAATATTCATGAATAAATATATTATCCAGCCGCTCATTGTTTGGGTCTTAGTAGCATAAGCTGAAATGAAACAGACAAACACAGGCCTGCTTGCTCCTATCTCCCAAGGCACTGCATCCCTCCCCTGCCCCCTCAAACATTCTGTTTGAACAGAAAATAGGATTAAGTTATTAGAAGCCGTGTTTGTATGTGGAGCTGGGGTAATACACAGACTCGGGGAAACTCATCGATGCCCACCCCGAGCCTGAGACCCTGTCATGCATGACCGTCTGGGTCATGTTACTAAAGGCTTCTGTGAAATAAGAATATGGCGGAGGGCGGATCCAGGTCATCCTTCTTCCTTTCGGATGCTTTCCTTGGAATGAGTCGATTGCATTAGTCCCCAGGTGGACTCTGAGTTAGTGAGACAGGGACTTATTAGTTCTGAGACGCAGGTGTCCAGCAGGGTTCGAACCTGAGATGTTGCCTCATAGGGTGGGCCAGGGCAGGGCTCCCTTCTGGGGCCTCAGGGTAGCTGGGCACCGGGCAGGGGGCCGATGCAGCCCAAGTGCTGACCAGGGGCCCGTCCTTTCCTCTCGCAGACCATGCTTTTGGAGAAGAGCCGTGTGGCACGGCAGCCGGAAGGGGAAGGCACCTTCGAGGTTTTCTCCCAGATGCTCGCGGGGTTGGACCTGGATCTCAGGTGAGCGACTGGGCCAGGCAGGGACAGCTGAGGGCAGTAGTGCAAAGGGCATCTGCTCCCCGGGGCCCAGCCTTAGCTCTGCCCAGAGCTGAGAGGAATGGACCCAGTGGCCAGGAACCTGGCCTCCGATCCCGACTGCTGGTACTGCTCACGGGCTGTGTGACCTCGGCTGGGGTCATCCGCTCTGAACCCCGGTTTCTTTTCCTCTGTAAGGTGGAAACAATACCATGGCTAACCTCACAGGGTTAAGTGAGATGATTCACACGTAGCTCTTCATAAATGCTGGGGGTGGCGGAGGCCGTCTGCTGTGATGGGGGCCTGTCAGTACAGGGCTGACAGCAGCGTGGGAGGAGGGCAAGACCAGCAGACCCCAAGTCTTCTAGAAGTTTCTGAATTTTGTGGGGGCCTTGAGTTTGCCTGAATGGGCACTTCAGAACAAGCGGGCACTGGGTGGAGTGACTCATCTTGGGGGGCCTCCTGGGGGCCACCCTCCTTCGATCCTGACAGTTGTGCTCTGTAAAGGACCAACTTTAGAGTCAGAAGGATGTGTGTTTAGATCCAGGCTTTCCCCATGTGGTCCTCTCTGAACCTCGGTTTCCTTTTCTGTAGAATGGGTACCTTCTAGTGCCAGTCTGTGGGTATTTAAATCAGACCACCTGTCCGGGCAGCAGGCCCCGTGTGCAGTGCATAGTGGGGTGTAACATGGGAGAGTATAACATGTAAGCTCTGCACCTGGAGTTTGAATCCTCTTCTGCAGCCTCTGTTTCCTCCACTTCCTAATCTCAGAACACTGAAGGGCAGGCTCGTCTCCCTGGTGACCCCCCACATTGGGGTTGTCAGTTCTGTACCCCTGCATGGAGCTGGGTTCTGGGCATGGAGCTATTGCCTGGAAGGGGCTCCCCGCGGGATAGACTGGGAAGGACGGGGCAGACCGCTGCCGGCAGAGGATTCCAGGCCTCCTCGCCAGGCCCAGCCCAGTCCAGGGAGCTCTGTGTTGGTGGGCCTGACCCAGGCGAGTGTGGCATCCTTAGGAGCCAGGATAAAGCTGTGTGTGAGGAGATGAGGCTGCCCCAAATGAGTTTCAGAGGCCCCGGGAGAGTGGAGAAAAGTGCTTGGAACATCTCAGACTCCTCGGGAGGTCAGGGTCATGCGGGGGACTGGCCTCCAGTGACCTCCTAAGCCACCTGCCTTTCGTTACTGCTATTGCTACCAGGCTGTTCCCTCATCCACCGTGAAGCTTCCAAGGGACAAAAACTGGTGTCCGCTTTCACAAATGCCCTTCCTTTCTCCCAGGTATTCATATGGCAAACTCCTATTCATCCTTCAAAACCCTGCTCTGAATCCCTTCCTTAGAGGAGTGCTGCCTGGTGCCTGGCCCCTCGGTCTCTCCTTTGTTCTATTCTGGCTCATCACTGGGGTCTGCTGGCCTCTCTTCCTCACCAGAATGCCCATGAGATCTTTGAATCAGGGGCCCTGCCTTTTTCCTTTCTGCCTCCCCAGCATTAACATAGGGCTTGGCACTGGGTAGATGGTCAATTATTTGTCAAGTTGAACTTCCAAATAATGGAATACAGATCAGGTCACGTGCACTTCTGGTCCCTTCTCTGCTTCTAGGACGGAGCTGTACCTGCACCAGATGGCAGACAGCAGCTCCTTCGGCATGGGCACTTGGTCTAAGGTAAGGACGGGGTCCTTCTGGGGTGCGTGTCGGGGTCTGTGACCCTGTGGCCAGGATGGGAGGGTGATGGAGAGATCTCCTATGTGACTCGTCTCCTTTGCCACTGGGGTTTGTAGTTGGCAAAGGCTGGTCATGTGGGGAGGGAGGGGTTCCTTTGTAGGGTCTGGGCGTGCCAGGATGAGACATACAAAAAATAACCAGGAAGTGATTTAGGTAAAGGTAAGCGTGTGGGCTCTGGCAACAGGCTATCTGGGTTCAAACCCCAGCTCTGACACTCATTAGACATGTGACCTCAGGCATGGAACCGAGCCTCTCTGAACGTCTGTATCCTCTTTGGTAAAATAATGACAGTAGTTGTGTCTGCCTCATGCGTTTATTGTGAGGATTAAATGAAATGACAAGGCTTGGCCTAAATCAGTCACTCAATCAGGTATTCTTAGTAAATATTATTGGTGAGTCGCGTGGGTAGGTGTAGTCAGAGATGGCTTCCTGGAAGCTGTGGCCTCTGATAGGACATTGAGCGATGATACTCAGCTGTGTAAGAAAACCAATTTTGTTCACTTGTTTGTTTATTCTTTTGTTCATTTGTTTATATTTTAACACATTTTTCTGAGTGACCCCCTTCCCGTCCCCACCCCTCGCATCTATAGCAGGCCTATGGGAAGTGCTGGGACTAGGGTCCTCATCCGTGAATTTTTGCTCTAGCAGGAGAGACAGACATGGGAATTAATGCAATCACACGGGCAGAGAATATGCCCAAGGTTGCAAGGATACAGTGGAGAGGAGAGGATAGATGAAAGGAGGAACTGCTTGGCTTCAGTCAGGGGAGGCTTCTCAGACTCCACTGGGCACCACCCACAGATTTGCCAACTCAGTAGGTCTGAGGTGGACCTGAGACTACGCGTTTCTCACAAGTTCTCAGGTGTTGCTGATGCTGCTGGTCCAGGGACCCCACTTTGAGAACCGCTGCAGTGGAGTCTCTGCAGTGGGTGGGTGGGATGGAGTGAGCCGATGTGGCTCCCCTATCGTTAAATTCGGGTTTAATCCACCCTTCTCCTTCCTGATGCCCCTTCATGGGGTGGGGTGGGGTTGGAATGTGCAGTACATTCTTCTTTCAGACCCTTCCTCCCATGATCGCGTCGGGGGTGGGGAGTTAGGAGCCCAGACCTCAACCTCGATGGCAGGGGAGGCGAGCCTGTCCCAGCATCTGGTTTTCTTGTTCAGCTCATGAGTTCTGGCCAAGGTATCCATTTGCAGGGGGAGAGAGAAACATCAATGATGAGAGAGAATCAGTGGGTTGGTCAGTTTTGAGCACGGGGCAGAGCCACTTGGATGGGGAGCTCCTGGCTCTGAGTGACACCGTCCTGCCCTCCCTCTCCATGGTCTCCACGAGGTTCACCCAGTTCTTCAGGCACCGACGTTCCTTTTGCCATTTTGCCATTGAATCCAGTCAGTGTTCAGCATTTGACTCCCATAGCGCCAGTCCTGGCCCCTGAGTGCTCTAGACACAGTCCAGTTTAATGTGGACAGAACATTTGGGATTTCATTTTTTTCCCCACTAAATTACCTGCAGCCTTTGGTTGACCTTGAGTCTTTGATTGCATCAGATAAACCCTGGGCATGTTGTGTGTTGAATATATATATTTTTTTGGTTGAGTAAAACATAGTAAAAGGTATCAAGTGCCCTAATTTTAAGTGTACAATTCGATGATGATTATATTCTTAAACCTACAAGATCAAGATCTAGAATATTCCTCATCCTGAGGAAAGCTCCTTCCAGCCCCCTCCCCATCAGGGGTTTATTTCCCACCCCAGGATCACCATCCTGACTTCTCTAACTGTAGGTTAGTTTTGCCCACAAAGATGGGATCACGCAGCGTGTTGGTCTTTTGTACCCAACAGTCGTGACTCACGTTGGGTCTCTGGGATTCATACATGTGGTTGCATGTATCAGTGGCTCGTTCTTTTTCATTGCTGCGTAGCACTCCATACCTGTACCACCCTTTGTCTATCATTCGCCCGTGGATAGGCATTTGGGCTCTGAGTTTATTCCACTGATTTGACCGATTTCTCTTTTCATGAGTTCAGTGCAAGGACTGGCTTTATCAGGGCGCAGTGCAGAGATGTTGGCTCTCTAGAAGTTTAAGGAATGGTCACCATCTTCCTGATCCTAGTCGTTTTTGTCCCTCCATGTCTTCGGTCGCATCCGAGACGTGGGGTGGGGCTGGAGAGAAAAAGCAGCAAATTAGCTTTATTGGAAGTTTTCTCATTCTTCTCTTCACATGAGCTAAGTGACAGAGGATGGAGCCTGGCTGTAATTTAAAGTCAAGTGCTCAGGGCTGACAGTGGGAGCCATAATAAATGTGTTCCTACTGTTCTTTGGTGCCCTTTCACGGCTACTTTGAAATCTCATAAATAACCATGTTGGTAAGATGCCTTCCTTCCCTCTGTTTGCTCCAGTGGAGCAGCTGCGGTTGCTAGGTTGAGCTCCTGGTTGCTAGGGATTTTGTGGTCCTGTGGTGGCCCGGAAATATGATGGATCAGTGGAACATGCTTTTGCTATTAATCGAAATGTTTCCACAGCGAATCTTTCAATGTCCCTGCATGCTTTGATGTCGTCCCACTTGGTCAGTGATCCTTACAGGATTCTTTCCGAGTTAGAAGTGGCTCGAATGGATGGGACAGGTGGTCTGGATGGGGAATCAGGAAAGCTTGATTCTAGTCCTGTGTATCTGGTACTAATTTGCTGTGTGACTTGGGCAAGCGTCGCCACCTCTCTGGGCACCAGACTCCACCAAATTCAAGGACCTGACAGGTTTAACAGCCCACAGTTTATCACCTGAGCTCTGTCCAAGTGCAAATCAGTTCTTCACTATGGGCTGGTGGGTTTCTGACAAAAGAATTCTCCTCCCCAGCTTACTTTCTCTCAGCCTTGCAGGCTTCTGGGCTGAGTCTCCTTGGCCAGATGGTGTGTGAGCGGGAGTTTCAGACTAATTTTAATATTCAATCAAACATAATTGGGATCATAAATCTAAAAAAGAAAAATAACGCTCTACAACCCATTAGCATCAGATCATGCCATTTTCTCATTCCTCCAGCTTAAAAATCTCGGCGGTGTCCTGTCGCTCGCACTGGGGGTGGCGCACAGGTTCCCTTTCGGTTGCTGCGGTAGCTTAGTCAGTGGTGGCTGCAAGGGGTGATGTCCCGAAAAGAAGCTGGACTCACGGGCTTCCTGTGGGATCTTGATCGATTAGTGATGTCTGCCACAGGTCCAGGCGTGTAGGGAGGGGTGTGTATTTGCCAGTCAAGGCTGGAGTGTAGAGCTCATGCCCTTTAATATTGCGTTGGAGGCCTCCCCATGCTCAGCTCCTCCCCTCTCTGTTGGCCCCACCTCCAAAAGTGCCTGTTCCGTGTCCACGTTCAGGGACCATCTGTTGTCTCCAGAGATCTCCTTTGTTCGTCGTGTTGCTCCTTGTACGTGTCAGGGCCTTTATTACATGAGGTGGGTCAACCCTGCCTGTTTATCTTTCGAACTCCAATCACAGTTTGGTCTCATCTTCTGTGACATTCCCTTTGGCCCCCCTGGGTGGGATTCATTAGTGCGTTCCTGCCTCCGATGTCCCGTAGCTCCCCACGTATACCCGTATCCTACCACTTAGCCTGTTTCACACTGAGTTGCTTTTTAAAATCTCTTTCCACTTCTACCTTGAGAGGCCCTCAAAGTCAAGTTCTGGGTTTTGCTCATCTTTGCCTTCCCGGAGGCTGGCACAGAGCAGAGCCTCGCTAAATCTGCTGAATGGACACATGAATGAACAAGAATCATATCGCCTTCCAAAGTCAGACAGAAATGACTGCCAACCGTCCTCGGCTTAATTGTGGCCAAAAAGTGACCACACACTTCCCCCGAGACCGAGCGTGGCTTCGCATTGTGAGTTTGCGTTTTCTCCACCACGATGACCTCTTTTTCTTCTCTCCCTTTGCCCTCAGCCCGAAGACAAGCAGAGGGCGGCGGCCGCCTTCGCCCAGCTCCAGGGTGCCATGGCGACGCTGGGCATTTCGGAGAGCGAGCAGCGAGCCATTTGGCGGGTGTTGGCAGCTATCTACCACCTGGGCGCAGCGGGGGCCTGCAAAGGTACGTCCTTCCTGCCCCGCTCCCCTGGGCCGCTGGCTGTCTCTCCATGAAATGGGGCGGGGGAGTCTACCATCGTCTGCGTGTCAGGGGCTGCTCTGTGGGAGGCTGCCGGGCAAAGCCCAGGGAGAAGGCAGTGGCTGGGTTTCTCCAGCAAACCTTCCAGAGCAGCGCCGGCCAGCAGGACCTTCTGCGGTGATGGGGATGCTCTCTGTCCGCGCCGTCCAGCACAGGAGCCACTGCCCGCATGTGGCTGCCGAGCACTTGAAACGCAGCTAGTGCGACTGAGAAAGTGACCTTTAAGTGCATTAAGTTTTAATTAGCACAAATTTAAATGGTCACACCTAGCCAGTGGCTACTGTACCAAGCAGAGAGGCTCTAGAACATGGGAGAGAAGGTTAGGCCCACAGAGTAAAGGTGACGTCTTCTATCTAGACATCTGGGAGGTGCTCCCCACTGCCTGTACCCAGTTATCGCGTTGTTGAGCCTGAGTAGGCGACGGTCCCAAGGCGGCCCCGCTCACATGGGCTCGTTCCCTCCAGCACTCTGCAGGTTGAGGAAGAGAGTGAGTCTTGCAAGTAGATGGCACCTGCCTTTCTATTTCTGTTGTCGCACTTGAACCCCCTCTGCCTCCAATGCCACTAGAGGCCAAGGGAGCCCCGCCCCTCACCCCCACCTATTGACCTGTCAGCAGAGAAGTTTGATGCCTCAGTTCCTCCTCCTGGGCAGGTGGGACGTCCCCTCTGCTGTGGGCTCAGGGACCTGACTTATACCTGTCACCACCAGTGACGATAAAGGAGAAAGTCATATTTATAAATATTTTATTAATACATGATTATGGCGATAATTCCTCCAGCCTCCCCCCATCCCAGCATATAAATTACTTTAAGAGGAGCTGCCGTCAGTCTGCCTGGGAGGCCTGCTTGATGATTTACTTACTATATATTCTGCTTTGGAAGATTTCATAATAGGTTGCTCTAAAATCAGCTATTAAGAATTTCAAAGTCATATATAAATGTCTTCGCTTTGTGTCATAACAGATCATTTTGAAATATTCCATTAATCAGGGTGTGTGTGTTTTTTAATGATCTCCTTTTAGAGAGCCTGGCTTCCTTATTTCGAGAGCCCCGATCCTATTTTTATGCTTTTTGAGCCAATGAGATTCATGCAATAATCTGGTGAGGAAGAAGAACGCCATGGGCAGGCGTCGGGACTCAGCCTGCTGGGTGTGAATCCTGGGTTGGCCTTTCTCAGCCTCAGTTTCTTCCTCTATAAAATGGGGTTAATGATGGCACCAACTTTGTAGGCTTATTGTGGGGATCAAGTGAGTCAAGGCCCAAACATGTGGAGCACAGGACTTGGCTCATGGTGTGTGGGGGGTGTGTGTGTGTGTGTGTGTGTGTGTGTTGTTAGAAAATGGAGGCTCAGAGAGGGTGATTTACAGAGATCACACAGCTAGAATGTTTCAGGGTGAGGTTTGAAACCTCGGCTCTCTTCCTGACAAGATTGCTCCACTGACCTAGACTTTGCAATGGGCCACTCACCCATCCCCTGTGTTCTCTCTTCATTCCCACAGCAACCCTGACAGGAAGGTAGGGAAGGAATTCCCTAGTTTTGGTTCAGGATGCTGAGGCCCAGAGAGGTTGTGCAACTTTTCCAGGGTCACACAGCATTGTATAGTGGAGCTGAGGTTCGAATCAGTGCCTGTCTTCCTCCAAAGCCTCTGCTTTTCTCCTCTATGAGGCGACCCAGCTGGCCCAGTCCTTGGGTGCATTCTGGGTGCCTGGATCTTCGCCTCACTCCTAACAGCTCCGTCTAATTTCCACCCAATCCTCCCATCTCCGTTCAACCTCTGGTCTCTGTTCCTCCATCTGGAAGGTCATCCTGATGAGCAGAATAGAGGCAGGAGAGCTCACAATCGGGGGTAAAGGCCAGGCCTCCGGGACCAGGGTGACCTGTGTTCAGTTCTGGTTCTCCTGCATCATTAGTGAGTCTCCTGACCTCTGAGACTCAGTCTCCTCACCTGTAAAATGGGGGTGATGGTGACTGCTTCTTAGGGTTCTGGAGGCTTACAACATTTAATATAAATACACTATATAAAGCTCTGCTATCGTGATGATTATTGCTATCATTGCTATCGTTATTAATAGAACATCCGTCCACCATCCAGGGGGGTTTTCCTTGGTGAAGCTTGGGTCTGCAAGACTGACTGAGGCGGGTCTCGAATCCTCTCCTGCCCTGCGGTCCTGTCGCTGTCAGGGATGATGTGGACTTTCCCCGGAAGTCTGAGACTATTTGTCACTCTGCCCGCTGTCCATCATCACGTCACAAAAATGACAGTAACGTTCAGAACCAAGAGTAACAAGGATGAGCAATGCCTGCCTTGATGGCCGCGTCGCTTTGCTTTCGTTTTTCTCGGAAGGCTGGTGGGAGGTTTGATTCATGTGTCTTTCACTCAGTTTGCCGTTTTGCTTGCTGCTGACCCCATTGCCTGATGTATGACGCAGTCAGGCCCATACATAACCCAACGCGGGGCCGCGTAATGGGCTGATGAAGGGAGGCTGCCAGTCGGCCCGGCAACTCCCCCCCTGCCGTAATAAAGATGTCAGCCCCCAAATGGATGGGGCTGTAACCCGGGGAGCCCCGGGGGACCTGCAGGAAGGAGAGACAGCGGCAATAATGACAAGAGCCCAGCCCCCTGCTTTCTGCTGGGGGCACCCCGCCAGCCAGCAACCAGGGCACTCCAGCCAAGGATAGGAGGAGGTGGCCAGTCGCTCCCCGAGCTGGAGGAAGACCCCGTGTGCCAAAGGCCAGTGGGAATGGCAACAGTGATGCCACCAACATCAGGCAATGACTGTATATTCAAGTGGCACTTTGCAAAGTGTTTTACTGTCTTTATTGTCTTAAAGCCCCTGCATATGCAACACTGCGAAGTTGTCTTCCTGTGAAAAATGGAGACAATAGAGAAGAATATAGAATGAACAACGTCTCCCCTCAGCCCCCAGATCCCTGCGTCCTCAGAGGCGGCCATTGTTAATGTTTATAGGTGACATGTATTACAACGGAAGAGCCAATATGGATACACTGCTCTTAACTAAAGTCTGTAGTTTACACAAGGGTTCGCTCTTGGACTTGTACATTCCATGGGTGTTGCCAGATGCATATGACAGGTCCACCATGACATGGTCACGCAGGAGAGTGTCACTGCCTGGACAGGCTGGATTTTTCCCTGTTAAAATTTGTTTCTAAATTTTTATCAATTTAGAGAGAACGGGAGGGAGAGAGAGAGAAACATTGATCGGCCGCTTCCTGCATGTACCCCAACCCGGAATCAAAGCTGCAACCCGGGCGTGCCCCCTGACTGAGAACCAAACTGGCGACCCTTCAGCGCACGGGACTAAGCTCCACCAACTGACTCGCACTATCCGGGGCTCTGATCCACGTTTTGATTTGAAGTAATTACAGACTCACAGGAAGCCGGAACAGCAGTCCATGGAGCCCCGTGAGCTTTCCCGTGGTGGCACTGTACCCAGCTGTAGTTAGCACGTTATTAACACCAGGAAATGAGATGGGTGTATTACTGCAACCTAAATGATAGGCTTATATTCAGGCCTTTAAAATGTCATTTGGCTACATTGCACACATAACAAATATTTGGTTGGTTGTTTGGTTGGTGTCTTTACACAGATGGGTCCACACCATCTCCATTTCTATGCCGTTTGCTCTTCTCATCTCACAGCGAGTCTTGGCCTCTTTGCACTTGGGGTCATCATGATTCTCTTTGTGGACGGCAAGGGCTTGCCTGGAGTGGGTGGGCCTCTGCCTAGGTAACAGTCCTGCCAATCATTCAGGGTGCTTCCTGCTCTTTGGTGTCTAAGCCACCACACTGAGCATCCCTGTCTGTGGAGGTTGTGCCCATGAGGGAGGGTTTGAAGGCGTGGCTTCCTGGACATGGAACTCCTGGGTCAGAAGTCTAACATTTGCATTTTCCTGGGTGTTTACACGGGTTGACTCATTTAACCCTCCCAAGTCTCTAGGGTAGGCACTGCTGTTATCATTCCTGTTTGTAGGTGGAGAAACCCAGGCTCAGAGAGGTGCAGTCACTAACTCAGGGTCACACAGCTCTAAGTGGCAGGAAACTGGACCTCTGCCTGCCGTGCACTGGGTCACTGAGGGTCAGAGGAAGGCGTGGCACTTCACAGTGGACCTGCGGTCTCCACTTTGGGGCCGCCATCTCTGTCTGCCACTCCAAAACAGACGCTTGGCCTGTCCTCTCTTCTCTTTATACGTGGAGCAGGCAGGGCTCGGGGGAGCAGAGGTCAGTCCTCCATCTGGCGCTCGGCAACTGAGAGGGGCATCTCCCCCCCCCCCCACCCCAGCTGCTTCCTGGCTCTAATGAGACGACTGCACACCTGTCCCAGGTGCTCAGCACTCAGCGCACACCTCCATTTTCCCCAGGAGTGTGGAGTAGGGTTGGTGTCTGGGACCCAGCTGGTGGGACCAGCCTTCTTTCTTTGGGCCCTGGGTTAAGAGACATTGAGAGCCATTGAGTCAGAAGAAGCAGGACAGCTGCAGTCTGGGCGAGATGGCTTCTCTGTGCAGAGGGCCTCAGATAGCAAGCTCAGCTCCCCAGAGCCTCAGCTGCCCCGGGGGGACCTCCCGGCTGATGGCGGAAGCCAGGGACCATCTCCCATCTGTCTGGCCCTGGGACCTCCCTGCAGAGCTGCAGAGTCGACATGCTGAGCAGGGGCTGAGACTGGCAGGCCTGACTGAGCCCCTCTTTGTCCAGGGCAGGAGCCAAGGCCCAGGGAGGGGAAGGGACTTGCTCAGCGAGGCTGCAGGAGAAGTGCAGGGACTGGAATCTGAGTCTCTGGACTCCTGGGCCTTTGCTGTTTATTCGGCTCAGCCCGCTCCTGCCCAACCCCCTTCATCTTCCTCCACCTCTCCTCCCTCTTTCTTTCCTTCTTCTCTCCTTTTATCACTTCCTTTCTGTCTCAGCTAGTCTCTCTCCACTTTCTCCTCTCTTTCTTCCTTATCTCTCTTCTATGCCTATTGGTTGGCAGGTCCTCAGCTGTCCTGGGATACCAACCTTAATTTTCAAGACAGGATTTCAGTCTGATCAATGGAGAGGAACCCAGACAAGGGCATTGGTGATGCCAAGAGAAAATCCTAGCCAGGAGACACCCCACATTCAGAATGGTCAGCCCCACCCCAGGGCCTGGGACCCTTGAGCTCAATCTCGAAAACTGAGAAAAAATTGCTCCAGGCAGAGGAACCCCATTGGGCAAGGCCTGGGGCCTCCATGTTCCCATCAGCAAGGCACCAACATAAAGACCCCTGCTCTGGCCCCTCAAGACTGACACAGATCTCTGAGTAAGAGAGGATTAGCACTCGGCCCTACAACCTGGAGATTTCATTGCTCTGTCCTTGGACCCAGCAACCCCGAAAGCCTGTCTCCTCCTGAGCCCAGCCCCACCCTTCTGCCTTCCTGTAACCACAGACCCCACAGCCTCCGCCCTCCCCCAGCTGGTGGCTTGGCTCCCTGCCCGACAGCTGGTGCAGCCAGGCCTATTCTGGGCCACAAGCAAGGATTTATTCGCTGTTTTCTAAGCATATTGAATTCATTCATTAAGCTGAAATGGCTGCTCTGGGATGTAAACAATTATATTTTTTAAAAAAAGCAAAACCGTGGAGTGGCTGATGCTAAAAGGCGGCACTCTCTGGCAGCCCCATGCCTCTGGAACAAGGGCAGCGACCGGGTTTCAGGTTGGCCAAGCCACTCACTCACAGGCTGGCCTTACGAAGTCCTCTCCCATCTTCTCGGCCTCTGTTTCCCACAGAGCAGCTAACATTTATCCAGTGCTGATTGCTAGGCACTAAGTTCTTGGCCATCTCAACAACCCCTTGGGGAAGGTACAGTTATCCCGTTTTACAGATCAGGAAACTGATGGTCAGAGAGGAGAAAGGACATTCCCAACGCGGGTGACCTAGATGCGCTCTGGGGTCTCTTTCAGCCTTGATCAACAGGGACTCCATTAACCTGTGGCTGGTGGAGAGAGAGCAGTGGCTCAGTGAAAACTCTAGTGTGAATGTCTGGACTCATCGTTCAGAGACAGAGCATAACAGCACTGCTAATGGTGATGGTAGTGGTGATGGTGATGGTAGTGGTGATGGTGATGGTAGTGGTGATGATGGTAGTGGTGGTGGTGATGGTGATGATGGTGATGGTAGTGGTGATGGTGATGGTGGTGGTGATGATGGATATGGTGATGGTGATGATGATGGGGATGGTGGTGGATATGGTGATTGTGGTGATGATCATAATGATGGTGATGGGGTTTGATCCTGGCTTCTGCCCTGCTAGCTTTGTGGCCTCAGGCAAGTCATTCACAGACTTGTTACTGGTCCCACCCCCAAGTCTTTGCTCCTACAGTCTCCTCTTGAGTGACGAGTGAAGGTGACCCCATTTGGCTGAGGTCTCCATGATGACTTTCCTCCTCTACGTGGATCCCCTCCTTGGGGACACTCCCAGGCAGCTTCACACCCAATGTCTCATTTTTATCTTGAAAATGACCCTTTGGGAGAGGAGCCACCCCATTTTACAGAGACAAAAACTGAGGCACAGAGAGGTGAGATCAAATTAGTTCAGAAGACCCCCTAACCAGGCTCCCCTCTTGTAAATTTGCAGTGCACATTGGCACACTCAAAGCTCTGAGAAGTCCTGCAGGAATGCAGCCCGTTTTGCTGCGTTTAATCGGATGCTGCCCTAACTGATTTGTTCAGCAAGCCGACTTCTTCCAGAACACCTGCTCATGGTCCCCAGAGCCCTGGGAGTGGTCTCTGTGTTGTCTCACCAGCTGCCAGGTTGTGGGCAGTGATTCCTGTTTGTTTATGAGCAGCTGAGCAGCAGTTGATAGATGCTTGTTGACCAGGCCTTACAGGGAGCACTGACTGTGCCAGGGGTCCTCAAACTTTTTAAACAGGGGGCCAGTTCACTGTTCCTCAGACCGTTGGAGGGCCAGACTATAGTTTTTTTTTTAAAAAACTATGAACAAATTCCTATGCACACTGCACATATCTTATTTTGAAGTAAAAAAACAAAACGGGAACAAATACAATATTTGTATTTGCATGTGGTCCGCCGGCCGTAGTTTGAGGACCCCTGGTGCAGATGAACAAAGACCCTGGGGCAGATGGCAGCTTTCTCCCAGGCGTGGCAGGTGGAACAATAGGCCCCGATTTGTGGGGCAGCATGGCATCTGGGGGCAGTGGGAACAGGAAGAAGTCCTAAGAAGCAGGAAGAGACTTGAAGTTCTGGCCTCTGAGAGGGTTACATTTTCCAATAGGAATTTGCTGGATGTCCCTGGGCAGAAATCTGAATGGGATCAGAATTTAACGGGCAGGTCCTTTGCTAAGTGATCTCATTGAGGCCTCTCAGGACTCCATGGGGGTAGATGCCCATTTTACAGAAGAAGAAACTGAGGTTCAAAGTGGAGACAGGTGGGATTTGAACCCTGGAAGTCCGTCTCTGGAGCGTTGCCTTTTCTTGTAGCATCTACAGCCTTTTAGGCTTATCTCTTCCCTGCAGGTGGCCCCTCCTTCCGGGGCTCTGAATTGTAAGCCTCGGTGTGAGGCCATGCGAACCGATGGACCAGCATTATAAATAAGTCACCTAATGTTCAGTAAGTCAGCACCAGCACGGCTATTGTTGGAAAGAGAAATAACTTGGTTATTAATACATACAGGAGGCCACAGTAATTGATAGCAATTGAACTCATGGCGCACAGGGGACAACAGTCATGTTATTTTTTCCCCTCTCTCTCTGTCTCTCTTTGTGTCGAGCATAAAGGGAAAGAGAAACACAGCCTGCCTTTGCAGGTGGATCTGAGCAGCTCAGAAAATGAAGTGCCGTTTCTTTCCCTGGCTCCTTTCTTTTCTCTTTTTCCCATTTCTCCTTTGTTCACTTTCTCTGGGGACCTAGAATCGAGTTGTAGCTCAGTTATTCAGATGCCGTGAGACTTAGCGCTGGGCTGTATCCGTTTCTGTGACTCAGTGGCCTCTACTGTAGAATCAGGCTTAACACTCAGCCCGCAGACCTTGCAAGGCCGTTGGGAGATCAGCCAAGGTCACATCACCATCCTCCCCCGCAGCGTAGACGCGCTCAGGTGTGCCTCCCCCACCTCCTCCACCAGTGGCATGGCGGGATGCACGGATCATTAGCCACTAAGAATAATAGAACTGTTATTTGCTAATCATTTTATGAAACAGATTCATATGAAACAGATTCAAGGGTGGGCAGCCCTATCACATATGCATCGTATTTACATAAACACAGCCAGACCGGCAAAGGGAAAGTGAGGCCAGGGGCTGCAGACACGTATTTCTGCATCGGTCACGGCCCCTGAAGGCAAGCTGCCCGTTGGGACAGCAGCTGGCTGTGTTGGGATTGTGGATGCACACTGTATGTCATGGGCAGCTTAGGAGATTTTCAAGGGCAACTTTAAGGGCACTTGGTTTTTCATCTATGACTTTGGGTCAGTGCCCCCTTACGAGAGGAGGCCCCTCCGCATGATGCCATGCTTAGGGTCTTGCGTGCTGGAGCCAGGAGGCCCGAGTTCAAGTCCTGCCTCTGCTGCTTACCAGCTTCATGACCCTGGAAAGTCACCCTGACCTCACAGGGCTGCAGGGAGGATTTGGTGAGGCCGTGGGTGCTCAGGGCTCAGCTCAGTGCCTGGCCTGGGGGAGCTGCTTGGCTGACGTTAGGATATTAAGGTCGCCTTTGTAATCCTGTCGGGCATTTCTGATTCTTTTTCTTCGGTGGGTGAGACAGAGAAGGGGTGACGCGTGGGGCACCAGGGCGCCTTCCTACCGGCCAGCATCGCATGCTCTATGTCAGTGAGGGCGAACCTTTTGAGCTCGGCGTGTCAGCATTTTGAAAAACCCTAACTTAACTCTGGTGCCGTGTCACATATAGAAATTTTTTATATTTGCAACCATAGTAAAACAAAGACATATTTTTGATATTTATTTTATATATTTAAATGCCATTTAACAAAAATCAACCAAAAAAATGAGTTCGCGTGTCACCTCTGACACGCGTGTCACAGGTTCGCCGTCACTGTTCTTTGTGATGCTCGCTGAAGAAGAGGGAGAGGATCCCGAGATCGCGTGGGTGGAAGCCCACCGCGTGTGAGCTGACAGAGGGACCCGCGGCTGGATGTAGTGCAGGACCCAGCCTTCGGGGAGGTGGGAGCAGACGGTGCATTTTCTTGGTCAAGTTCCCTGTGCGCCTCCTGGATTTCAGCAGTGAGATGCTGTTCTTTGTATTTGGAAATATGCCCCTTAAATTAGGCAGGATTTAGAGTCCTGCTGCATCCATTCCCTGCTCCTCCTTTCAGATGGAAGGTCACTGCAGGTGGGGTGTGAGGGACTGTTTTAGAGAGTGACGGGGGGGGGGGGCGCAGGAGAGGGATAGGACATCGCCTGCCTCGACAGTTACCACCTCTTTAATTTGCTGTCAACCCCCCCCCCCCCCCAGCCCAGGAAGAAGAAAGTCTCTTTCAGGGCTAATAGCCTTTAATGCCTCTCTTTCTTCTCAACAGAGAGAGCAGCCCTCTGGCTCCAGGTAACGGTGTCTAATGAGATTCTAATGATATTTTTGTGCTCGTGTTGTATTCAGTTCTACTTTCTGTCTGTGACAACTGATAATGGTGTTGGTTTGCAGAGTGCTCCCCCCCTGCCCCCCGCATGCGGAGGGCAAGGAGAGACAAAAGGAAGAGGCAGACCCCTCCTGATTGGTAGGTCGCTGGATTAATAGGGGACCTGCCTGTGAGGTGTGCCTTGGGCGGCCACACCTGCCAGAATCTTAAACGTTTCTATAGAGGCCTAAGGAGTTTAGTGCATATTCAGTCCAGATGTTGTCATCAACACCGCACTCTCTCCAGGCTGGGGCCTTGGAGCAGCTCCCAGTGTGGGAATGGCGGGCAGAAGGTACATTCTAAGGACGGGAGGGGGAGGAGCCTCCGATTGCCCAGGTCCTGGGTCAACTGGTGGTCGCGTTCTGTCAATGACCTCCTCCAACAAATGGGTTCTCAAGTACGTGCTGTACCATTTCCTGTTGCAGCGTGTTTAAGTGAAAAGGATAAGTGCGTCCATTGAAAAGAAAGCCCTCTCTAGAATCACAAGGATATAGAGCATTCGCTGCAGGTGGTATTGGAGGGCTGACTTGGGGGAAGTAGTTTTTCCACCTGGTATTGGTCTGATTTGGGGTGACTTTCCGGGGTCAGTTTTCTCATGTATAAAATGGGAATAATAATACTGCCTCCTGGGACCCTTGTGAAGATTTGATGACGATGACAATGATGAGTAACTACGACTAACACGTATTGAGCCTTTTCCACATGTCATACCAGGAATTCTTACCCAGAACTTTCTGGCTCCAAAGCCATGAGCTGAATACAGATGACATGTCAAATAAAATGGGGTGAAGGAGTGGTAACCATTACCCTCACCACCATCGTCCTCACCTTCTTTATCATTTTTGAAAGTGGCGGGACTTTTTGATTAGCCATGTTACCTCTCTGAATATCTGTTTCATCATCAATAAAATGGGAATAATCTGTAAAACGGAAGCAGCAGTAGCAGGCAATAGGAGGACCTCAGTGAAAAGCAGTGGCAACATGTGGCCCCAAGTGATGGGCCAGGGCTCCTCCTCTTCGCGTGGCGTCAAAGTCCTGGATAAAGTCTTTTTCCAGATTTCCAATTTAGCTTTAAACCAGGCGGATTCTTCGAGGTGTCTGCTTGAAGAATTGGGCCCCATGATCTCTTTCTGATGGATCGTGAAATCTCTGTGGGCGGCTGTGTTTCTTATTTCAAAGATGGAAACACATTTTGGGGAAGATAAGCTATGGGAGAAAATTATTTAAGGATGGTACTGTCACTTGTTTTAATAATTCATTTTTTTTACGTGGATTATAAAATTAGTGTACAGCCGGTATAGGAAACTTGGAAAACACAGAATCCCCCACTCAGCTGCAATTGTGAACATTCGGATGTTTCTTCTTCTTCTTTTTTGCAGCAACTTAGAGTGATTTACACAGTTCACATCATACCATGGGTTGGTTTTCCAGTTTGCTTTCCCCTTAACAGTTGACTTGCTCCTGTCATACAACATCTTTGTTGCTGATCTTAAATGTCCTTATAATCATCCATAGAGTGGCTCCCATTGCTTCTTCAGCCTCATCTGGTGACTCCCCTCCTCTCTTTACATCGCAGCCACCTGGCCTTCTTGGCATTTTTCTTACACACCATGCTGGTTTCTGCCTCAGGGCCTTCGCACTGCCTCCTCCTCCTACCTCTAGAGCTCTTCCTGGTTCCTTGTGTGGCCAGCACCTCTCACCTTTCATAACCCAGTTCATATCATGGCCTCCGTAGAAGCCCTTTCTGACCACCATAGATCCTTAGCAACTTTCTCAGTTTCTCTTCATCTCATCACCCTGTTTTATTTTAGCAAAGAGAAAAAATATAACTATAATTTATCCCCTGAAATTATCTTATCTATTTACTTGTTTATTGTTTCATCCCCTCGTAGACTGTAAGCTTGTCTGTCTTGCTCATCATTGACTTCCCAGTGCCTAACACAGTGCCTGTCACATAGTAGGAACTGAGTAAAAATGTGTTGAATAAATGGATGGCGAGATGGTTGGGTTGTGGCTGAGTGGGTAGTTAAATGGATAGGTACGTGGATGGCAGGAAGTGGTGGATGGGTAGATGGATAGGTAAGTGAATATGTGGGTAGAAAAATCATACTTTTACTCACCATTCCCCAATTCCATGTTTAGAGTGTCCCCTATGATATTTCTAATTGCCTACAAAGAGTGAAGGATGCAAGTGTCAAGGAAGTAGGATAAACATGTCTCTTGGGAAATCTGATCCCTGCCCAGGGCTCATCTGCTAGGGGCCCAGGTCTGGGCCGGTGTTCAGGCTTCTGCTAAGGATAGGTGGCTGGAGGGTGGGAGGTACGAGAGTCTCCGGTTCTCTTGGACGCCCGCCCACCCACCCCATGCCCAGGACTCACCGCCATACTTCTGTTTGTCCCCCTCGCAGTGGGCCGGAAGCAGTTTATGAGGTTTGAGTGGGCAAACCACGCCGCTGAGGCCCTGGGCTGTGAGTATGAGGAGCTGAACACGGCCACCTTCAAGCACCACCTGCGACAGATAATCGAGCAAGTGACGTCTGGACCAAGCCGCCGGGGCCTCGAGGACGAGGAGACCAGCTCAGGTAGGAAGGCCTGCCTCTCTGGGTGGGCAGGGTCCCCGCTGGGCCAGCTCCTGGGGACATACTAGCATTCCTTCACCTGTTCACCAAGGATGTAACGAGGGTCTACACATGCAGGCTTTCCAGGTGCACACAAATTTACAGCACACACTCATAGAAACATGCGTTTTTCTCACACAATCACAAACATGTTCAAGACACATACCACCTACTTGTACACAGACATACACACCACGAAAATGTGCACACCACACACACGCACACACGTGTGCGCGCACACACACGGTGAGACATGTGCACACACTGTTTTGTGAGGCTGAGTCAAACTCTCAGGCTGAGGTCTCCAGGGTAGATGTTAAGCAGGCAGGGGACTGGCAGGTTTAGGAGAGATGCTGGGAGGCTGTGGGTTGCCTAGCAACGGCCCAGGTTGGGGGTGAAGTTAAAGGAGGGATGGGAAATGCTTTGGGTCTGCAGCGGGCTGCCTGGAATGTACAAGCAGGAGTGTTTCTCCAGGCACC
This sequence comes from Myotis daubentonii, assembly GCF_963259705.1. NCBI lineage: Eukaryota > Metazoa > Chordata > Mammalia > Chiroptera > Vespertilionidae > Myotis > Myotis daubentonii. Next base: position 23,508,214 of record NC_081858.1, read on the forward strand.
GGTGCATACAGATTGGGAACTTGTGTTTCCAATTCTGTGGGTGGAACAGAAATCTAAAGGGTCGGGATCTGTGATCTGACACCCTCCGCTCTCCACCCCAACTCCTCACCCCCTCACCCCACTTCGTTCAATGCACTTTAACCAAGGCTGGCTATTTCTGTGGGACCAATGAGTGTGTGTGTCTGTGTCTGTGTGTGTGTGTGTGTGTTTAAACAAAATTGAGACTACAAGTATCTTAATAGTTTTGTAAGCTTTTTTATTCTTCATAACCTAGGAGGTAGGCACTTTTTCATCTCATTCAGTATTCTTCTCTACCCATTTTAAGCATTCTTTTGTATGGATGGACTACAAATTAATCCCTTTGCTATTGTTGGTTATTTAAGTTGTTTTGAAAAAGTGATTTTTGCCAATTTGATCAACAATCAGGAGAACATCTATACCCAGAAATCCTCGTTTCTCTGAATATTTCATTAGAATAAGAGCCTCCAAGTGACACTATTAAGTCCAAGTATATGAACATTTTATGGCGTCTGATATAAAATTGCCAAATTTCCCTCCCGAAAGAGAGAACAACAAGCGTTCTCAGAGTTCCTACTATGTGTCAGGCACTGGGGGTTTGGGAGCCAGCAAACCAGAGACCGTCCCATCCTCGGGTCACTCCCAGCCCGGGGGTCAGGGGCCACACAGGTGGATAACATAAGCACACCTGAGGACATGCTGTGTCAGTGCTGGGGAAGCAGCGTAGATCTGTCTGGTTCATTTCACTGAGCGTAACGCCCTCGAAGTTCCGCCATGCTGTAGCAAATGGCATGTTTGAATAATGTACGTCATGATCCCACTTACATCAGAAATCTGAAAACGCCAGAGCCGTAGAGGCGGAGAGTAGAATGGTGGTGACCAAAGGCTGGGGTGGGGAGAGTGAGAGATATTGACCAGAGGGTACGCAGTTTCCCTTATGCAGGATGAATACATCCTGGAGAGTAGAGGACCGAGTAGAGGGGTGAGATGATAGGAGGTGAGTATGTCAACTTTACAGCATAGTACCTATAGTTAGCAATGCTGTGTTATGTAATGAACATTTTTTTGTAGGGTAAGTCTTAATGTTAACTGTTTTTATCACGTACACACACACACACACACACACACACACAGAGAGGGGGAGGAAGCTTTTAGAGGTGATGGCTATGGTGATGTATACTTATTATCAAACTCACCAGGGTGTATATAATAGGAAGGCAGAACCTTTTGTATGTCAATAATACCTCTCTAAATTAATTTTAAAAAGATGCAAGGTAGAGCTAGGAATTGGCCTAATGGGGTGTTGATCAAGGCAGGCTTCCCTGAGGAGGTGACCTTGGGCTGAGCCCTGAGGAATGAGCAGGATCCTGGAGATCCTGATAAGACACTTGGTCCTAAGAACATGGGTATGCGACATCCGTGGGGAGATGGAGGTGGGGGTGGTGTGTGAGGGAAGGGGGTTCTCTAAGGCCAGTGGTGATCCTGACCCTTTCCTCTTTCCAATTCCAGGGCTCAAGATGACGGGTGTGGAGTGTGTGGAGGGGATGGCCTCGGGCCTGTACCAAGAGCTTTTTGCTGCCGTGGTCTCACTCATCAACAGGTAACTGCAGCCATTCCTTGGCACAAAGCCAGCCTCTTTGCAGGTACACAACGAGCCCAAGCACGGACAGATAAGCAGAGTAGGGGATTTGGGGGCTGGAGAGTGGATTTTCTTAGTCACACAGTGTCAGGTTGAAATGCCACCTTGGCCACCCACTGGCTGTGTGATGTTGGCAAATCAGTGCGCCTCTCTGATCTCCCCTTCTGCAAATGCAAAAGAGCTCTATCCCCAGGGTCATTGTGAGGATTCAGAGAAATAAGGAAATTAAGTAACTCTTCCTAATCAAGATCCTAAACACCAACAATAAAAGCTAATGATTCCGGGGCACCTACTAAGGGCCAGGGCCTGCATTAATTGTTTAATCCAACTTCTCTGTATCATTTGATATTCACATCAGCCCATTGTACAGATGAGATGACTGTATTCCCCCTCGTACCTTCAGCTTTCTTCGAATAACCCACCAGAGTGCCCCTATCCATTTATTTTTCTAAAATTTCCTGCTGGGAAGGGGGAAGCTCCAGGGGAGAATTTCCAAGTGGGCCAGGATGTGTGCCTGCAAGGCTGCAGGCGTCATAGCCTCTGTTTCCTATTGCGATGAGCCAGCTCAGAGCCCGCCCTTGGAAATCTTTAAGCAGTTCCGGTGGTGCGGGCCCAGAACCCAGGCAAGTGCCTCCCTCTTCTGTGAAAGGAGGTGTAATTGGGCTTCTGACATCCTGTTAAGGGGGTGAGGCTGGTACGTAGCAACAGTGAAGCTGGGGTCCTCCATTGTCACCAGGACACAGAATCCACTCCCTCTCCCGCTCCTGGAATAATTACCACTTGAGACCAGTATAGAAGCCAAGGGGGTTGTGCTCACTTAGAGCAAGGAGCACTGGGGGCGGAAAATGAACTGCCGACCAAGGAAGCTGCCTCAGCCAATGGAGGGCAGTTGCTTCATGGTTTGTTCTGAGGCCACATCTATTAAGTGGTGAGTTGGTGGTAATAGTACCCACAGCCATCATTTATCAGCCCCTGGCAGGCATCTCACTCTCCAGTGTTAACTGACAGTCCTCATGCATCACTATGCAGTGATGGCCCATCTTACAGATGGAACATCTCGGCAGGTAACGGGGAGGAGCTGAGGTTCAAAGTAAGGGCCCTTCAAAGTGGAGCTGGTCGTGCTGATGATAAGAGCAGACGCAGTAGTGTTCACCAGGCACTTCCCTGCAGCTGGCCTTGTGTTCACAGCTCTCACCTCCAAGCCTCCGACAGCTCTCTGAGTTCAGCTCCACCTTCTCTCTTCCATGGCTGGCTCAGAGAGGTTGGGCAACTTTCTCAAGACACACAGCCCCTCATTTGCAGAGCGAGGGTTGGAGCCCACAAGGGACCATCTCCCACGTCCCTTAGCTCCTGCATTTTGATGTAAATAATCCCTCCTGTCCATTGTGATAGATTGGTCAAGAGGATCCACGGCGGTGATGGCTTGAAGGAACTTTATAAACAGAGGCACTGAACAAAATTCTTTTTCTATTGCAATGTGTTACTAAGAAAGAAAAGGAGGCTCTAGTCCTAACTTATAGCAATTTTCCAGGGGACCTGAAGCAAGTCCTTCCTCCACTCTGGGCCTGGTGGGGAGGACATTCCCTGAAGGCCTGAGGTATCCGCGGGAGGCACTTGCCAAACATGAACTCCTTTGATTCTTACCACAGTCCTTGGGATCATCCTACCATCATTTCAACAGTTGGGGAAATGCATGCTCAGAGAGGTTAAGTAACTTACTCCAGGTCACACAGCCTGTAAGTGGTGAGCCTGGCTTTGAAAGTAGAGCCGTTGGATCTGCAAAACCACGCAGCACACTGCCTCAGTTTCTCCATCTCTGTGATGGCATTGGCGGCTTGGATCACTGGGGCTCTCAGATGCCATGTCATCTTGGGACCTTTCCCCTCTCTCCCCAGATCTTTCTCCTCCCATCACCTCTCCATGGCCTCCATCATGGTGGTAGACTCTCCGGGCTTTCAAAACCCCCGGCACCAGGGCAAGGACCGGGCCGCCACCTTCGAGGAGCTGTGCCACAACTACACCCACGAGCGCTTGCAGCTGCTTTTCTACCAGCGGACCTTCGCCTCCACGCTGGAGCGCTACCGGGAGGTATGGCAGGCGGAGGGGGCCTTCACCAGGGTGCAGCGGACGGTGTGAGGCCTGGTCCTCCGTAGCCTTTGACTGCATCCTGTTTGGCTCATCGCTGAACAAAAAGCCCTAACTCCAGGCCTGGCTCCCAGGCTTCTGCCACGCCCCCTTCTCCCTTGCTCCCAGCCTCCACCCATGGCCCCCTGTCCCTTCAGTCCAGAGACACCAAGGAACGTGGGGTTCCCCAGGCCTTGTTCCCACAGCTGCCCCTTCTTTGAGCTGAACGTTCCTCTTTGCCACCTCACCGAAGCTAAATCCTCCCCTGACGTTGAGCTTGCATCTTCCCCGATGTGGAAAGCCTTTTGCCGTGTTGCTGGGTGAAAGTGGGTGTGCTCTTCGGATCCTAGTGTGGCAACATCCTCGAGTGGCAGATGCCAGTCCCCTTCTAGGAGGCACCTAGAGAGACTCCGGGTGTGAACCGGGAAATGCGTGCAGGCTTGTTCCTGCCAGCCCTTTTCTCACTAGAAAACAAAGTTTATATTGAGATACAACAGCGACACGAGAAAAGCACATAAGTCAGAAGTGAGCTGCTCAGTGGATTGCTCCAAACGAACATCCTCATGCACCTACCGCCCGGGGGGCAGTGGAGCATTGCCAGCACCTGGAGGTCTGCTTCCTCCTTCCTCCCTGAAGGAGACCCCTTTACTCCAGCAAGTGCTAAGAGCAAAATATTAGAAATGCCTGTATATATTTTTTTCAATAGGTAATGGGTTTCTCAAATTACCGCCATTTCTTTTGTTGGAGCCCACAGAGCAAGAAACAAAAGCATCAACATGGATAAATCTCAAAGAAAAGACATTGATGAGACCTGGGGTCTGAACTCTGTCATTCATGGGCTGTGTGGCCTTAGGAAAGTCACTCACCCTCCCTGATCCTCGATTTTTTTCACATGTAAAATAGAAATAATACTTTTGTATCAGTTACCATTTGCCATGGTGACTCGGCCTAATAAATTCCCTGAAAATACATGGCTTTAAAAATAACCTTTCTTTATTGCTTACAAGTCTCTGGGTTGCCTGAGCAGCTCTTCTGGTCTTGGGGGTGAGGAAAGTCCTCACTTCTCTTGCCTCTTCCAGCAGTTTTCTATCCCGTTCATTCAGCTCATGGATGGAACTGACCTTGAATTTCTGTGACTTTCCAGGAAGGCCTGCCCGTGCAGTTTGACCACCCGGAGCCATCCCCGGGGACCACGGTGGCCATTGTGGATCAGCATCCCTCCCAGGTAACATGGGGCCCAGCAAACCAGGGCTCTCGGACACCGCGAGGCCTTTCAGTGGAAATACTTAGAGATTTGAGCTACGAGTTGTGAATGCTCTCTGCACCTGGCAGGGTGCTTGGCACCTAGTAGGTGTCCTGCAGGTGGAATTTCTCCTGGCATTTGATAGCACGGACTACTCTTTCCCTCCTTCCTGTATCCATTCAGGCAGGGTGGGCTCCCAGGCTTCTCCTGGCTCACAGTGGGCTGCACCGTCCCCTCAAAGCCCCCTTGTTTGTGAGCCCTGCCAGCCATTCACCTGCTTATACAGCTTGTTGGCACCTCTCTGGCTGGTTCCACCTCCCTGTCATGTTCCCAGGAAGGGGCAGTCCTGGAGGAACGACCACGGCAGTGAGGAGAGAAGGGCCATGGTGTCCCCAGATGCCGGGGCGGTGCCTGGGAACAGCTGCCTTCCGAGGATGCGCTGGCTGTCGCTTTTGACCCCAACAGAGAAGGGCAAGGTGAAGGGACAGGAGGCCTGGGGCCCAGTTCTGGTTCTGCCCATGTCTCTCCATGTGGCCCGGACATGTCCCTTGTCTAGGCCTCTGACGAGTGTGGGTCAGTGTTTCCGAGTTAGGGAAGCCCGCTGTCCTGATGTGCCGGGGACCCTGCTGGCTTTAGCACTGAAATCCTCACGTCCTGGGAGGCCCCACAGTCCCTGTCCCTGTCACCAGGGCCACCATACATACCACATTTCCTCCGTAACCACTCAGCGTGGTTATTGGTTATGTCAGCTCATCACGGGCCCTCGGATAAGCCCCTCAATGCCCCCGGCCTCTGTTTCCCACGTGCAGAATTATAAGCATTGCCCGGATGGTCTCAGGCTCGGGGCTAGATTTAAAATTCCGTGTCTGTGCTATTGAACCAGGTTCACCATCTCCTCGGAAACATAGTTTGGGCACTTCTCCTCCCGCCTCAGGATTTTAGTTTTAAAAAATCTAAAGACTTCTAGGAGGAAGCGATGAGGATGGATTAAATCCTTTCATGTTGGGCTGTGCACACATACATATAGCCACATGTGCATCTAGAAATGTGTCATTTACACGGCGCTTTCCTGTGTGAAATCCTCACACAGCCTTCTGCGGAAGGTACCGCCAGCCTCCACTTTACATTAGAGGAAACGAGGCTCAGAGAGGTGCAGCGAGTTGCTCAAAGTCACACAGGAAATGAGGATAGAGGTGGGTTGTTAGTGTTATGGTTTTGGGATGAGTGGTAATGAATGGAAGCATGGGTCCGGGCCATATGTTTGAGTAACGATGCCTGGGGTTCAGCTCCCCTGACTCCTGAAGGGGGAAGAGAAGCCAGGACTGGCATCTGTTGGGGATCAGGCTCCTCAGTGTATCATGGGTCTCACGCCAGGTCCGCCTACCACCTGGAGGAGGTGCTGCGGATGCCAAGGGCCTTTTCTGGGTCCTGGACGAGGAGGTCCGGGTGGAGGGCTCCAGTGACAGCGCGGTGCTCGAGCGTCTCTGTGCAGCCTTCGAGAAGAAAGGAGCTGGCGCAGAAGGTAAAGGAGTGAGGCTGTAAGGGAGCTGGAATCAGTCCTTGTCAGCAGCAGAAAAAGCCCTGATAAGGCCTGCACAGGGCAGGGTCTGAGTGTGCCTGTGTATGCTTTCATTCATTCATGTGCTCATTTATTTGTGTATCCAGCGAATGTATTGAGCAGCTATTGTGTGCTGGATACTGTGCTATATTGTGGTGAACTGGCCTCGTGCGGCTCATAATTCCTCTTGAGGTCACCAAGGGAATGAGGGTTGGCTGAGAAGATGGTCAAGGACTCAGCCCTAGGACATTCCAGTGTCAAGGGGCCAGGGATAAGGTGAGCGATCAGCAAAGGAGACTGAGGAAGAGTGGCTAGGAAGGCAGGAGGGAAGCCAGGAGAATGTGAACGGACCAAATCAAAGCTACTAAGAGGTCAAGTGAGGAGTGGCTGAGGGCTGGCCACTGGCTAGGCCACATAGAGGCCATTGGCTACTGAGACAAGAATAATTTCAGTGACATGTTTGGGGTACATGTCTGATGGGAGTGGTTTGTGAGAAATTGGGGAAAGGGTTGGAGAAAGAAATAAGGCAGCGCTCAGAGCCGCCATCCTCTGGGTTCAGGCTGCGGGAGCCTCTACCCCAAGGGGACCAGCCGAGGCCCCTGTCCAGACATTTATGCAGCATTCTCGCTCTCACATCAGGGCATGATTTTTTTTGTTTTGGTAATCCTCACCGGAGGATATTTTTCCATTGCTTCTTCAGAGAGAGTGGAAGAAGGGAGGTGAGTGGAAGAGAAGAGGAGAGAGAGAGAGAGAGAGAGAGAGAGAGAGAGAGAGAGAGAGAGAGAGAGAGAAACATCAGTGTGAGAGACACATTGACTGGTTGCCTCCTGCACACACCCCAACCTGGTATGGGGTGCAAACATGCCCTTGACCAGGAATCGAACCCACAACCCATATATGTGTGAGGGCTGATGCTCTAACCATTTAGCAACACCATCCAGGGCCAGGACAAGATTTTTAAGCAGCATCGATGGCTCCAGCACTCTGAGAAATGTATTTCTGTTGTTTAGGCCACCCAGTGTTGGTACTTCGTTATGGCAGCCACAGGAAAGTAATACAGTTCATGCATGTGTTATTAAGAGTAATCTATTTGTCTTTATAGCAACACAGCCACGAAATACAATTACATATAATTACACAATTTATAAAATATCTAAATATATATGGTATGTGTGTGTGTATATATATATATATATATATATATATATATATATATATATTTACATATATGCCCTGACCGGGAATCGAACTGTCACCTCCTGGTTCATAGGTGGATGCTCCACAACTCAACCACACGGGCCGGGAAGGCATGGGGCTTTTGGGGTGTGGGGGTGGAGGAGGAGCCACACCCAGATGCAGAACAGCCAGGAGGCCGAGCTGTTCAGAGCTCCCCAGGCTTCCTTCCACAGAGACCTGGGTTGGATCCCGCTCCATGACTTCACTGTAATGTGTGTGGCTTCTGGGAAGTCGCCTCCCAGGGGACTGGAGTGAGGGCAGATGAGCTCATGTGGGCCAAGAAGCGTTGTACATCCTTCCCCTGCAGCTCGCTGCCCAGAAAGCCCCGCCGCAGAGCCCTCCCCGACGCTGCCTGAGCTGTCCCCTCCCAGCCACGCTGTCCCATCACAGCTCCCTGGTCACTTCCCTCAGGGCCTTTTCCAGGACTGTGGATGCTGTTATCTGTGTACTTGCTCCTCAGGCCCTCGGACATCCTGGGAGCCCCCAGGGTGCACGACGCGGGTACGTCTGTTCTCTGCTGACTCCCTGGTGCCTGCACCAAGGCAGGGCCCCCGAAGACTCTGCCATTTGCCCTTCCCCTCTCCTCTCTCGCTCTGTTCCAATCACACTGCTCTCTCAGCTGCCCCTTCAACATCCCCACCTCAGGGTCCTGTGCCGGCTGTCTCTTCTGCTGGGAACGCTCTTCCGTCACACATCAGTATGCATCTCTCCCTCACCTGCGGGTCGTAGGGACCTGCCTGACCACCTTGTGTAAAATAATAACTCCCACCCGCCTGCGCCCGTCTCCCTTCCCCTCTGGTCCATGGCAACCATCACCTGGGGCATCAGGCAGCACTGGGCTGGTCGCCTCTGTAGTCACAGCACCCAGAGCGCTGGCACGGTGAGGAGGACAGTGACTCCTGGTACCGGATAGATGAAGGTGCGGAAACCCACCGGTCCTGAAGCAGATGAAACGATTCCTCAGGTGGAATGCTTTCTGCATCTTGACTTTTGGACAAAAGAGACAGAAAGTAGGGCCAGAAGCAGAAAGTGTCCTGTAGGGCGTGGCTGGGACAGGAGGGGGTTTGCCTAATCTGTGGGCCCTCTTCTTTTCCCGTGAGGCCCCAGACGCCCATCCCAGATGCCCCAGCAGGATGCCCTCCTTCCCAGGGGAGAGACTGTTACTCCTTTATCTCGGACTGACTGAGAGACAGTGACTCAGACATTTTGTTTTAAAAAAACAACAGTCTTTGCCTCTAGGGCTTTCCGATTGGCTGAGTGAGCGAGAGCTGTCAATCAAGCAGGACCCCGGGGTCTGGCTAACCTGCCTCGCTGTCTGCTATTTCTCGCCGCAGGTGTGTTTGCAGGGGGCTGGGCAACCCTCATGGCTCAGAGATTTAAGTGGCACAGCCGCTGGCATGCAGTCATGAGTAGTGGAGTCGGGATTTGAACTCAGGTCTTCTCCAACTTCAAGCCCATTTGTTTCTCCCACTCAGACCCTCCCAATGAAGTGTCTGCCAGCATCTCCCAAGAGTAGGTTGTGCCTGTGCCTTTATTTGGATGATGGTATTCAAGATACAAATATTTTCAACATTTTAAATAATTATGTATTTATTTTCGTGACTATTAAAAAATAAATATCGTTTGCCCTCCAAACCTGCAACATAATGTTCCTTTATAAATGGGTTTATCTGTAAAAATGCAAGTCGAGTTAAGGAAAACATTAATAACAGCCCAGGTGATTCATGGGCCTGGTAAAAAAATCATGCAGGTTGTATGCACTAATGATGCTTGGGATATTCTAGATTCAGGACTATAAGGAGGAATAAAATCCATGTGGGAAATAATGCGATAAATGCACAGAGCAGGGGAAATGTGGGTCCCCAGAACGGTCAGCTCTAGCTGCCTAGAGACAAATTAAAATGCAACGAGTGTGTTCTTGGTGACGCCAAGTGACCGCAGTGTCCCCCCTGGGCCCCCGCACTCATGCGCTGTCTGCTTTCAGGGACCTCTGCCCTTCGACCCTGTGAGCAGCCCCTCCAGTGTGAGATCGCCCACCAGCGGGGACAGGACCCCGTGCGCTATGACCTCACGGGCTGGCTCCACAGGGCCAAGCCCAACCTCTCAGCCCTGGACGCCCCCCAGGTCCTGCAGCACTCGAAAAGGTGAGTCCGGCCAGGGCCAGGGCCAGCTCAGGGCCACTGGAGGTGCTGCAGCTCATCCCCCCCCCCCCGGCCACCCCCCCACACGCCACCCCCCTGCAGGGCTGTGCAGTCACAACAACCCAGCGGGTGAGGGCTGCTCCTGGACGTCTCTAACGACAGGGCCGTAATTCAAACCGGAGCAGTGCAATGTCTCCCCAGGGCCAGAGAGCCCAGCCGAGGAGAAGAGCCGGCCTCCGGGCAGGTGGAACAAATGTCCAAGGCTGTGACTTCTTATTTCGGCTCTTTGCCTTTCATTAAGTATCTGAGAGATGATGTGACTGGAACAGCTTTTATAGACATCCTAGAACGAGGGGGTTGTAAAACCGAAGTGATAATGTTTTGTAGCATTAAAAAAAAACCTCACTGCATTCCCTGGCTGCTATTTTCAAAGTGCGGGCCGAGGGCTGGCAGCAATCGCCGCCTTTGGTTCAGAGAGTTACTGGAAGTGCGTGCATGCGTGTGTGTGTGTGTGTGTGTGTGTGTGTGCTTTCTCCACGATAAAATCAGGGTTTGTTGGACAAGACCACAAGATTTCGTAGATGTTGCACAGCTTTGAAGTCAGGCAGATACTCAAATTCTGCTTTTGCCCTTTTTCAAGCTGCATGACCTGGGCCTCAGTTTCATAATCTGAGAAGTGGGTGTGATGCCAAGCTGCCATGTCTGATGGAAGGTTTTAATGACATGACTGATGGCTTATTAGGTAGCCTGGCTCCTAGCAGGCCCTCAACCCACGTCTCACCGTGGCCATGGAAATTCCCTTCCTGCTCCAGGATCCTGTGGCTCAGGCTGGGTGAGGAGTGTGGGGTTCGGAAAGGGTGAGGCAGACCTCTGTGGGCCAGATGGCCTGGTGAGCAAGGAACCTTCTGGAGGAAGGAACAGCGTGTGCGAAGTCGTGCTCATGGGAGTGAAAGAGCGGGCAGGTTGGGAGTAAATCCCATTGGGAGGTCTTGTGCGCTCGAGAGCCAAGCATTGGTGATTTCTGAGAGCAAACAGTGCTTTTCCTCCGCGTGTCGATCTGCAGCCAAGAGCGCCAGATGCGCCAGGACAGCTTGCTTGGCATTCTGATTCCCGGGCGCCACCCAGTCTCTCTGGGGAGGGCCCCGGGACGTGCTTAGCTGACAAGCTTCTCAGGAGGTTCTTGGACACTCACGTTTTGGTCAGGCACTTCTGCCTTATATATCAGAAGCTGAGGCCCAGAGAGGACACGTGACTCACAGAATAAACTGAAGGCCAAAGGTGAAGTCTCCCAACCTCACAGATGGGACAGTCCCTGTATAGGGACCGGGACTAAGGGTATGGCTTCCTCTCCCTATACCAAGGGGTAGTGCTTACATGCCCCAGGGCCCTGCCCTCTCCTCTCGGGGCTCCTGCTTCCAGGCCCCCCCAGTCCCTCCCTAGCTTTTTATTTCAATGCAAGTGTCTTCAAGCCATTGTTGGTCTTTGTGCTCGGTCAGGCATTTAACCACTTTAAGCATCTTTGGGCATTTGAGACTTATTTACTCAACAGTTTGCACAGTGGAGTCAGGCATGGAGGGCAATGGATAACAGGGCTGGGCATGTCCTGGGCGTGCAGGGAACGGTAGGAGGTGCCCAGCCTTCTTAATCCTCGTCTGCCACTGAAGTAGGCGGGCCAGCTCAGGCTTTCCAGAGCGGAGCCTCCAGGGGCCCTGGCCCTGACCCACCAATCTCAGAACCTGGACCTCGCAGGAGCGCCCAGGGAAGGCACTACCCGCCCCTCGGATCAGGCCGGACTTTTCATTGACTGGTCCACATACTGACTGCTCAGCCTGCGAGTCCTTCATTGTTGTGTGAAACAGAGAGTAACTACCTACTCTGTGCTGGGCCTGTTCTGGGCTCCCAGAGATGCTTCTGCCCTCCGAGAAGGTGCAGGCTTAGGATCCCCGCAGGCATGGAAGCAGCAGGGATACCCAGCAAAGGAGAGAGGCTCTAACGGAGGAGAGGGGCCCGAGGAAGGAGCTGGCATTGGTCATGAGACAAAGGCTCACCTGGCCGAGGACAGTGACCAGCAGGTGTGATTCACGGGGAGGGTTCAGGAAGCAGGTCAGCAGGAAGCAAAGTGGACCCATCTCCCCTGAGAGCCCTAAAGGCCCTCTCTCCCCCTTGGACCTGCCAGGGAGGAGCTGAGGAGCCTGTTCCAGGCCCGGGCCAAGCTGCCGCCCGTGTGCCGCGCGGTGGCCGGCCTGGAGGGCACCTCCCAGCAGGCCCTGCAGAGGAGCTGCGCCGTGAGGAGGACCTTCGCCAGCAGCTTTGCCGCGGTGAAGAGGCGAGCCCCCTGCTCCCAGATCAAGCTGCAGATGGTGAGTGGGTGCCCTGTCCCCACGGCCATGCGTCCCTCCCCTCCTCCAGGTCGGGTCACCTACCTGTAGCACCTCTAACCTCCCAGTGAGGCTGGAGGGCAGGCATCGCCCTGAATGCCACAGAGGAGGACACTGCCACTCAGGGCGGCAAGGAAACTAGGCCACAGTCACACTCCTGGGGGGTGATGGTCCCAGTCTGAGGTCAAAGCCTCGGCTACTTGGTGTTGACTTGAGTGGCTTCAGGCAGTTTGCAGGAGCCACTCTGTCCTTCTGACCATGCCAGGCCCGCCTGCCTTCCTCCCTACCCAGGGCCCACATGTTCACCACCAGGCTCTCCCTGGGAGAAGCAGCAGGCTGCAGCACGGGCTGTAACTGTTACCTAGAAACGTTCATTCAGTAGCAAATGAGGAAATTTGATTGGTCAGTCGTTATGCTGAGTCCAGAGGGTGGGGGCACGGGAAGGGTAAGTTTTGAAAAAAACTTCATAGCATCTTATACTGGAAAAGCCCACAGATCAGGCCCTGGGTTCTAGTCTACCTCTTCGGCTGGGCCACTCCCTTGCCCTCTCCGTGCCTCAGTTTCTCCATCTGTTACAACAAGGGCTATTCTGAAGGCCCCCTGGTCTTCATGAGCACGAAGCAGGCCATAGGTAGGAGGTCCTTGGTGTCGGACAGAGGGCCCCAGGAGATGCTCAGGCGAGGATGAGTGTTTGCTGGGGGATGTCCTGACCCCTGTCTGTCTCACCCTGGACAGCTGGCCCTGACCCCTCTCCTCCGGTTCTAGGATGCGTTGTCCAGTATGATCCGAAGGTCTCAGTTACACTTCATCCACTGCCTGGTGCCGAGCCTCACGGTGGAGAGCAGGGGAGGGCAGGGTGCTCCGACCCCGCCGCAGCCTGATGGGGACAAGCCCGGAGCAGGCGGGCCCCTGCCCTTGGACATCCCCGCACTGAGGGTCCAGCTTTCAGGCTCCTACATCCTGGAGGCGCTGCGTCTGCACAGGGCAGGTAAGAGCCAATGGGGAGTGAGTACCTTGTCTCTGACGCCTGGGACATGCCCACCGACCAGGGGCACCCCAGGGACAAGAGCATCAATGATGTGCCAGGAGCTCTCTGACTCTTCCCAGGAGCCCTGTGAGGGGGGAGGCTGTGAGCACACCCATTTTACAGATGAGGAAACGGAAGCTCAGGGAGGTCAAAAGACATGCTCAGGGTCACACAGCTGGGACATGGCAGAGCCTGGATTTGGATCTAGGTCTCTTTAAATCCTAAGCCCTTTTTATTTCTTGAAATAGTTGTGTGCTCCTGGAAGGCTAGGGCTGTGTCTTACTCATCTTCCTTCCAACAACAAACATGTTAGGAGCTTCTACTTTGGGATCGAGAGTCGAGTTCCCCCAATGAGGGGTGCTTTGGTTAAGATGCTCAGCCTGGTTTGGGAGATCAGTGTGGAAACCGGTGATGATAATGCAATGTGGCAAGGGCACGTGTCACACGGGGATGCAGGCGGTACGTGGATGCCTGGAGGAGGAAGCTCTGGGCTCTCATTGGCGAGACTGGGGAGACCTCCTAGAGGAGGGAGCATCTTAGTTGGGTCTAGAAACGAAATGAGCAGCTCACCCTGGGGCCCGGGGTGTCGGGGAGGGGAGAGGGAACCTTGGGCAGAGGGATCCGCATATGCAAAGGCAGGGAGGCACTGCCCAGCCTGGGATTTCAGGAAAGGGGGTTCAAAACTAAGGAGGGACTTGTGAGGGGGGCAGGTCCAGCGGGGAAGGCTGTGAACTGGTCTCTGGAAGTTGGGTTCTCCCAGGTCCAGCTGAGGCAGTGATGGGTGGTGGGGGGTAAGAGGGTGTAGTCAGAGGAGTGAAGTCTTCCAGGCCTGTGTTTTAGAAAGTGGGCACGCACCCAAAATTCCCACCACCGGCTCATCTCAGGAGCTGAGTCTGATCTGAATCCTTCCCTTTCTTTTCTGCCTCTCAGACCCCAGAGGCCAGCACATGAGGCCCCTCTCTGCCCTTTAGGAATGCCTTAGGCACAGGAAGTCTCTCTGCAGAAGGTGGGGTAGCTGGGGCTGGTGGGGAGCCCAGGTGGACCCCCGTTTGTTTAATGTCTCTGTGGTCACTGACACCCCAGCTTGTGGCCGCTGCCCCCACCTGTTCCCAGTGTGTTAATAATGGCACCCTGGGCCCAAGGCATTTGATGGAGAAGCTGGGAGCAGCAGGAAGCAGAGATGAGGCCCTCACTCCCCTGAGCGTCTCATTGATTCTCCCTCCAGCCTGCACAATCGGGCGGAGGGAGACAGATAATGTCTCGGGAGGAGCGAGAGGAGATGGTCACAGCCACAGCGGCGACCGATCGATTCTGCCTGGCTGGCTGGCAGAGAGCGCTGGGCCTCTGCAGGCGCCCTGGACTGCCCGTTAGAGCCCCTGTGTGCACACTCGGGTCAGCGGTCCCCTTCCCCAGGCCGCATGTCCTCACTGCAGTGTCTGTCCTCTGCGTTCTCAGCATCGCCCAACTCCGTCAGGATGAGTTTTCCAACCAAGTGGAGGGCGGATGCCTTGTGGTAGACATTTCCATTGTCTGCCTCCCAGACCTGGTTCATTTCCCATTTTTTCTTTCTGCTCTAAATTGCTTCTGTCTTTCTCACACCATACAGGAAATATTTACATGCATCTCTAGCTACATACGTATATAAAATATTTATGGTTTTGAATTCATGCACGTATAACATGTACATACATCTACAGATGCACACATAGGCCTGCTGTTTGTTCAGTACCTATGATGCGCCAGACACTGTCGTCACACATAGTAACAAGCATCAGTCTCACAGAGTACAGCGGCTGGCGTATAGAAAATGCTCATTAAACATTACGTGTCTTACGTCCTGGTGGGCACAGTTCAGACTCTGGAGGGCGTGGGCCTGGGCTTGACTGTGACTGACACCGGCAGGTCCCGAGATGTGCCTCCTGTGTCTTTCACCTGTAATAGTTCGGATCTCAGCTGTGGAGGGTCTGAGGAGTGAATAGGTAATAACACTTAGACCGATGTGGGAAGGCACTCGATGCATGTTAGCCTCTGTTACTGTAATCATCACCAGATTTAATCATAGGGGCCTGGGAAAATAGATGTGATTCTCATCTGACAGGTGAGGAAATTGACGCTCAGAGAGATGGGGCCATTTGTCTCCAGTCAAAGGGCTAATGAGGGCAGAAATGGGATGTGAACCCAGATCATCTGACCCAAAGGGCAGGCTTGAAACCTCCCAGTTTCCCCCCACCCCATCTCTCTTCAGTCAGCATCCTTTGAACCTGACTGGAGACTCTCTTCCTCCTCCTCCTCCTCCTCCTCCAGGAAGTCTCCTGGCATTTGCCACCTGCAGGCACTGTCACTCTTCCTCATGGTTTATGCATTTGGCTTACTGTGGAGCAAAGTCTCAAAAGTAGTGACATTTCATCAGACTTCCTCCCATCAGGCTACTTGAGAGTGGTTTTGTTTGTTTGTTTTAGTGGTGTTTTTTTGTTTGTTTTTAGTTTTTAGGCCACTAAGATTCTACCATGTCCCTGATATCCAAACCTTAAGGTTTGGGGTTAGAGTTCAAGTTCCTTTGGGATCCAGTCCCTGCTCACCTTTGACCCATCATTGTCTACTCTCCACTGGATCAGTTATTGTCATTGTTTGGATTTGAACCCCAGCTGGGAGAGTTACCATCCGTGTGGCTTTGTGCAAGTGACTTAATTCTCTGGGCCTCAGTTTCCACATGTGTAAAACAGATACAGTAATGCAGGCCCAGAGTGTCTGTCACACAGGGGAGTTGCTATCTTTGTGTCTTGCACACGGAGGTGCTCAGTAAATGCTGGCTGTTGCTGACTATGGAACAACATTCGGTTTCCCTGCTCCACCTCTCTCTGCCTAGACGTCCCTTCCACACCAAATCCTCTGACAAACTCTTATGGCTCCTCCAAAGTCCGGCTCTCATGCCACCTTCCTGGGAGCCTCCAGAGCCCCTCCCGTGTCCACGCAGAGGGGTGCGTGCAGCTGTGTGCATCCTACATGTTAGATTCACAGGAACTCTTAGGTGCTATCCCATTCAGCATTCCTTCGTGGCTGATAATAGGTATTAGACAAAAAAAGGAAAAAGATTTTCCATGGTTGAGCAGGTTTGGAAAAACCTCCGGGTGAAGCAAAGCTAACCTGGCATCTTCCATGCAGAGGTTCTCCGAGCCTCTTGACAGCGATGCTGACTCACATCGGGACGTCCCAAGAGGCGGATGCGAGCCCAGCTTTTTCAAACTTGCAGTGGAGCGTTTTATAGGGTTTGTGTTCTGCAGAGACATTCAGAAAATGCGGACTGAACCCGATCTCTGAAGTTAGCAAATGGGGAAACTGAGGCCCCCTAATGAGTCCGCATAGCACATTAGGAGCAGGGCCCTGGGCTGGGTTTCTCACCTAGATACCGGTTCTTCTCCTGCCCGCTCCCCGCTCCCCCAGGTTATGCTGACCACATGGGGCTCACGCAGTTCCGCCGGCGATTCCAAGTGCTGGACCCCCTGCTCACGAAGAAGCTCATGTTGGCCACTGAGGGAGTCGATGAGAGGAAGGTATGTGGAGATGGGTGCCGGGGTGGTGGAGGCCCTGGGTGCTTCTGTTCCGTAGGGGAAGAGAAGGGGCCATCTCGACCAACTGGGATCTGAGAGCCGAGCCTTGGAGGCAAAGATGAGGGTGGTGTGAGGTGTGGCCCAGACCCCTAGACTGCACCCCCCACCATGCCCCTTAGGACACTACCCATCCCAGTGATTCAGAATCACTTTCGAAACCCTGTGTGAGGAAATACAGGCAAAGAATTAGCCAGGAGGAGAGCATGTCCCAACTGCAAGGGCCCCCAGCAAGATGAAAAGCCATCTTTCCCGAGGGAGTTCTCTCACACCAGCACCCTGAGATGGTCTATGAAAAGGGGGCTGTGTTTGCATGGCCACTGTCAGCTTGCTGTTCCGATCCTGGCTCAACTGTTACTCTCCATCACATCACCTTGTTTTAATGTTTGTACAGCATTTCTCCTTATTCAAAGTTAATAGGTCCCCCTGTGTGTTTTCTGGCTCATAGCAAGCGTCCCATCAATTCTCTGTTGAACGAAGGAATGAGTGAATGAATACACATACCTGACCCCCTATTTCTGCCCCTGTGTCTCCTTTCTTCAATGCTACTGTGAACTCCTAGGGCTGGAACCTCAGCTTCACCCCCAGTGCCACACCCCCAATAATTTTCTATTGAGAGTGGCCACCAGCTGATTGATGACCACAGAGCTCTTTAGAATTTGCAAAATCCCATCGCATCCTTGCAACAGCCCTGCAGTATAGGAGCGAGATGGCCCTTTTACAAATGAAGAGACGAATTGACTCCCCTGGGGCTACACAGCCAGGCATTCGTGGGTTTTGTCCTTGAACCCAAGTTTCTTGGTTCCAGTGAGGCCAGTGGAGACAGCATGGGCTCCAGAATCACAAGACCTGCACTTGAGTCTCAGCTGGGGCTGTGTGAGCATAAGCAAGTTCCTTCCTGTTTCTGCCTCAGTTTTCTTCACCTGTAAATGGGGTACAGCAACAATGCCTACCTCAGTGGGAGTTTGAGGACTATATGGACTCGAATAGTTGAAGTGCTTGACACAGCCTGCTGCGTGCTAAGGCCTCGATTTGTATGAGCTCCTATTATCAGCATCATCAGCATCTTTCAAGGCCAGAGAGATGGCAACCAAGCCACACGGACTGTATTTTTACAGCCATATTGAACCTTCACCTCCAGGTGGATGTGCCCACGTGCACTTGGGATCATCAGTCAGTGAGTCACTGGGCTGGAAGAGTAAATACTCACAATCGTTAGGTCCTCTCCTGGCTCTCCTCAGCAGGCGGGCCCAGGGCACAGGCCACCTCCTGGAGACAGGGCAGTGCCTTCCATGTGGCCTTTCCAACTCACCGTGGGGAGGGGACACCAGTCCCAGCTCATGCAGTGCAGGGCTGTTCCCTCCCTGGGCAGCTGCCCATTTTGGAAGCCACTAACCACTGTGTATCCGTCTTCATTTGGGGTTCTCTGTCCTAGGTCCCCCCAACTTGATCTCTGTTCAGGGCATTTGGAATGGAGCCATTGAAAGGTCTTGGGCTCCTCTGCAGTTGAAAACAGCACGGATGTGCGGTGTGGGGAGTCTTGTGCACTGGCAGTGGGTGTAGCATATGGAAGAGTTTCTATTCCGAACGACTCAGCAGTTCCCTGTCGTAGCCAAACCGAAACCACCTCCACGCACACGCTGGAGGCCTGGGAAAATGGAAAATTACAAGTGGAATGGACTTGGTGCGAAGTTTTTGCCTCTTCTTATTCTTTTTTCATTTGCTCACAAATCTCATTTGCGGCAGCATCAAATTTTTGGTAGCAACGAAAGGAAACAGCATCCTGCCTCTTATGAGGAAGCTGATAAATATTCATTTCCCAGGCAACGTGATAGGCCATGAATTATGCATGAACATGTGCTCGGGTGGGCAAACTGTCAGCCTGTGTGTGTAAAGCAGTGAAGACCTCAGGATTGGAGAAGACAAGTTTGACAGCTAGAAAAGGTCAATATTGTCGTCGGGCACTAGAGGGAAGCAGAGGGAATGCGCTGTCGGGTATACAGTGGGCCTTGGTGAGGTCCCCTGTGTGCCTGATGTGGGCGCCTAACCATTGGTGTTTCACACCAAGACTCTTTCCCAGTGAAGTGCTCTCATGTGGTGGTTACCCACTGCTTGCCTTGTGTTCCTGAAACAAAGCACGTGCCTTTTACCACACGCGCACAGTCTCACCACAGTGTTTCTGGCACAGAGTGAAAAGGTTACAGATCCTTGACCTGAAACCATCCTCAAAAGATAAATAGGGATTATCCCCACTTCACAGCAGAGGCAGCTGAGGCCATCACCACCCAGCCAGGCGGTGGCATCTCATTGTGGTTTCAGTTTGCATTTCCCTGGCGATCAGTGGTGTTGAACATTTTTCACGCTGGAATGGGAGCTCTCTGAGGACCAGCAGCGTCTGGTGAAGTTCTCTACAGGATGTGCCGTTCCTGATGTTAATTTAAAAGTTATCATAAACTTGGTTCAACTTTAGCCAAGTACCTACTTTGCAGCAGGCCCTGGACTAGGTGCCGCAGATACAGGGATGAACAGAACACAGCCTCACTGGGGGAGAAATACTTAAGCCATTTCCACAGAGGGGTGGCTTTAGGATGCCCCAGGGAGCACCCCTAAAACTTTAGCTGTTTTCAGTAGGGGCGAGAGTGGGGCACCAGGGAGGACACCTCTGAGCAGGCGATGATTGAGTGGAGCCTGGCGGGGTAATGTGGAGGCGTCAGGAGTGCACACATTGGGCACTGCTTGTGCAAAGACCCGAAGCCGTGATGTCGCATGGCTAGCTTAGTGTAGCTTCGGCATAAATGAGGCCAAGTGTCAAGAAAAGGGGCTGACGATGTTGGCAGGGGCCAGGCCATGGGCCATTGTTAGCAGGGCTAGAGAGCATGGGCTTTCTCAGGGGGCAGCGCCTTGTTCCATTCCGGCTGGTCATTGTCCATTGCTTGCCCCAGTCAGGGTGACAGTCTTAGGCTGGCTGTGCCATTGACCTTCTGACTTGTCTGCAGCCAAGATCACTAGTGTTTCTGTCAGTGATCCTGGGCGAGCGGTTTTCTTCTGCTTTACTCCATATAAAGTGCTCCTTTCTGCCAACGACGCTGCTAGATTCCACAGCCTGCCTCACCCTCGCAGGATGACTGCACACAGAGTGTGGTGGGGAGTGGAAGAGCCCCATCTTAGATTGTCCCAAACCCCCAGGGTTCCTACCTGAGCGTTAACAGGTTTTCCTTGAATGAATGCTTCTCCATGTGTTGTATCCCCTGGCTCAATGTCCAGAGTGTTGAACTGGTTGTTTTCAAAGACAGTATCCACTTTTTGCCATTGCTTTTTGGGGGGAGAGGGTTTATCTCCTCGCTCCATCATTCTGGAAGTCTCACTCCTGCATGGTACTTCCGTGACCTTGTGAAGCCACCACTGCATCCTTGTGGGGCAGGCATAATCACCCCCTATTTTGGAATATGAGGATCAGAGAGGAGGGGTGGCTTTCTCAGGGCCACACAGCCCAGTGAACGGTGGCCTGGCCTAGAGCCCATGGTCAGAGGGCAGAGGAAAGCTCAAGAATCGGATTCCCTGGGGTGGCCTCTCCCCCATCACTTCTTGGCATCTGACCTTTGACCAGTCATTTCATTGCCCTGGGTCTCACTTTCTTTCTCTCTAAAACGGGCGTACAGTAGTACCTGTGGCAAAAGTTTGAAAATAAATGAGTTATGTGTCAGGTGCTAGGAGCAGGGGTCACGCTAAAAAACACAGGAGAAAACTGGCCAGAACAGCCACATTTTCCTCGGCATCCACGCCGAGAGGAATCAGCTGCAGTGATCTGGGCGATTCAGATGGCTTGGCCGATATTCCAGAAAGATGCCGGACAACAAAGACATCTCTTATGTAAACCTGGATCGTTGCCCCGGATTCCAGCAGCCGGCTGGTGGCTAATGATTCCGTTAATGTACAACCAAATGAAGTCACTGATATTTCACCCAACAAGTGACAGTTTCTAAGAGTGATATTAATGATGATGATAATAATAGTAATTAAGTACAAAGTCACTTACAAAGTCATGTTACACATTCTCAATTACTCATCCCAACCCTGGAACAGCCCGGGCCGGGGACAATATCAGCCTTTTGCAGGGGAGGAAAATGAGGGTCAGAAGTATAGGTCCATACCCGTCTCCACTCACTCACTCCACCATCTGCACCTGCACTTTCTTCTCGGTAAAGTGAGGTCAACAGGACAGAATGTGTTTGTTAGCCCTAAGACTCTTGGCTACACAGCCATCTCAGGGGCTGTAAGGAAGCAAGAAGATGGAGAAGAATCCTTGAATATTGGAGGGAGGGGGTGTGTGTTTTGGCAGCATTGGGGGTGCATCTGAGAAATGGAAGCTAAATGCATGGCTTTCAGTGCCTCTACCAGGTTTTGACCACGACAGAGCTGGTATGACAGGCTCTGAGACACGGTATGGACTAGCTCACTGTATTTATTAGTGCTTCCCGTGCGCCTGGTACTACGTCAAGTCCTCCGCAAGCACAACCACAGAATCTTCGGAGATAGTGCCATTATTTCACCTCCCACCCCCATTTTTTTCTGAAGAGTTGCCTACAGCTCAGAGTAAAATGCTTGTCCAAGGTCACCTAGGTTACCTAGGTCATGAGTGCTAGAACCAGGATCTCAACCCCGGTGGATCTCACTCCAGCCCCCAGTGCCTACTCTGAGAACTGACTGTAAGGCAGACCTAGGAAAATTTCATGGGCTGTAGGTTTCAATTATGTTTCATCCTTTCTACTTTGAGCCCATTTATATTTTGTTTTCCTCTTGTGCAGAGAGAAAAGATGTTGTACTTTGGAGATATTGGTTTTAGGCTTTCTGCTGCCCATAGCTCCCTTGGAACGTCTTTTGGCTAAAATGTAATAAGTGAAACCACTCAATTTGTGGCAGGGCGGCATGGAATGTTCTCGCAGGAGGTCAGAGGAGGGAACTTCCTCCCGGATTACAGTCTCGGACTAGACTTTTAATAAGCTTTTTTTTTTTTTTTTTTTTGGTATCGTAGGAAGTTTTCTGTGATGCCGATGACCCGTGGGATTGAAACTCATGTACTAAATTACTCCAGGCTCATACTACCTTTGGTTTCCCGAGTGTCACAATTGCTTTTCTGGCCATTTATTCTGGAAATTGACTTTGTGGTTTTCGGTGGGTGGAAGGTCCGCGAGGGGTGGCGTGGGGGCGGAGTGGGAGGGGAATTGGCAGTCACAGAGAAACCAGGCACGGCCTGTACCTGTCCGAGGGCACAGATCTCTGGCAAGGCTGTTCAACTTGATGCAAAGCGGAAAATTCCATTAAATGGCCGGGGATTTGGCTACTGCTGCATCCAGGAACCTCTGAGTGAATTTGTTTCTCTTGCATGGGCCTGCTTTTCCCCTATCCCCTCACCCTTAACCCCAGCAATCTCTCCTGTTTGGGTACTCATTCATTCAGTCATCATGTTGAATGAGCTCCTACTGTATGCATG
This sequence comes from Myotis daubentonii, assembly GCF_963259705.1. Taxonomy (NCBI): domain Eukaryota; kingdom Metazoa; phylum Chordata; class Mammalia; order Chiroptera; family Vespertilionidae; genus Myotis; species Myotis daubentonii. The sequence continues at coordinate 23,530,674 of NC_081858.1, forward strand.
AACAGTACCAGGTGCAATGGAGGCATAAGAGATAAATTAAACTCAGGCTTCTCCCTCTATAATCTGGGTCAGACACAGAAGGTTAATGGCTGGGTCATTTATTTAGCAAAAGTTTTGGGGAGTGAGGCAGTCTCTAGTGTGTACAATGAAGGAAGGACAGAGTGTTGGGGTGACTGTCATGGGGGACTTTAGTGACACAGGCGGGGGGGAGGGAGATTTCCTAGAGGCTTAGAGTCCTCTGGAGCTGAGCAGTAAGTTAGGCGAAGCAGTAAGATATAGATGCTACAGCCTCGCCAGACAGACCTCAGTTCAGATCTGGTTTTGCTCATGTGTAACCTTGTAGCATTGAAGAGATGCCTTCATTTAGTTTTATTTTTGTGGTAAAATATGCAAAACAAAATTTACCATTTTAACCGTTTTAAGTATGCAGTTCAGTGGCAACCATCACCATCATGGGTCTCCAGAACTCTTTCATCTTGCAAAACTGAAACTTTGTCCCCACTAAGCACCAACTCCCCAACCCCCTTGGCCCCAGCCCCTGGTAACCACCATTCTACTTTTGTCTCAGTGAATTTGACTATTCTAGGTACTTCATATAAGGTGACTCATGCAGTATTTGTCCTTTGTGACCAGCCTGTTTCACTTAGAATCGTGATCTCGGGGCTCACCCAGGTTGTAGCAGGTGTCAGACTGTCCTTCCCCTTTAACCCTGATTACTATCCATGGTACATATGTACCCCATTTTGTTAATCCATCCATCTGCCAGTGGACACTTGGTTGCTTCTCCCTTTTGGGGTGCAAATATCTATCCAGGTCCCTCTTCCACTTCTTTTGGGTATATATCCAGAAGTGGAATTGCGGGATCATAGGGTAATTCTGTGTTGAATTTTTTAGGAGCCACAGTATTGTTTTTCATAGCAGACACATCCATCCCTTAGTTTTGTATCTTTGGTTTCCTCCTCTGTAGAACTGGGCGTGGTAGTGTGATGACCCACCTAGGGTTGCTTTGAGGATGAAAGCAGATGGTGTCTGTGAAGATCCCAGAAGAGTGGCTGGCACACAGTAGGTGCTCAGTCCATGCTCACCACCGGTGTGAGGTGGGGCTCTGTGTGCCCAAACTCACAGACAGGTGGGGTCGTCCTCTCTCTCCCTCCCAGCCGTCCAGGTGGCCTGACCGTCCACTTTGGGAGTTTCCCGTCATCTGTCTGTCTTCTCCTCTGACCGTTCTCTCCTCCCCAGGCCGTGGAGGAGCTCCTGCTGACCCTGGATCTGGAGAAGAAGGCCGTGGCCGTGGGGCACAGCCAGGTGAGGAGAGCTTATTTCTCATGCCCTCCTGCCCATCACGCAGGGACCAGATGCGACCCCATGCATGCCTACCTCAGAGTCTCCTCCCTCCATGTCTCCTTTCCGCCAGGGCTAGTCATTTTCTGCCCTGCAGTGCAGTGGCATTATTCACACTTCTTATGAGGCTATGAAGGTAAATGCTATAATGTGGGAGGGGATAACCTTGAGGAGTATCACTTCTGGTGGTTAAACTCCCAGCGGCCTCGGTGGTTGGGAGGAGTTCACATCCTGGACCCCAGTTTGCCTGCCGCAGCCTCAGGAAGAGCTGCCACCAAACCCGGGAAGAAACACCCGTCCTCACTCAGAGCCTCGTAACTTTGCTTCGCCGCCAACTGTGACACGACTCTGGGCCTCGCTGGAGGGCAGCGATAAGTGAGAAGAAGGGGCTTGAGAAAGCACACGATTGTCAGAGTTGAGAGAAATAGCTTTTTCCAAACTGGCGTTGAGCCAAAAGCTCTTCCAAAAATGTTTAAGTGTTTGGAGAATTTCATAGAGCGCTGGTAGGCTCCTATGTGAAGTTTTCAAGAGGGAAAATACAGTATTTGGGGTTTCCCAAACTGTTTGGCCATGGGACCCTCACCCTTTTGTTTTTGTGGAAGACTCATTGCTCTGTGTCACTCCACTGAACATGTATCTGTTTCCCCTCTGCAGCCCCCCTTCACGCCCCCCGCCCCCCCGTGACCTGCAGGGAATGGGCCAGTGTTTCCCTGGGGAGCGTGACATTGCAGCTTCCTGGTGAAGCTACCCAGGTGGCCATGCTTATCATGTCTGGCCTCCCTTTTGCTCCTTTTCTATGATTAATAACTAGCTAATTACAAAGTGTCATTAGGATGTCACACTCTGCTTGGTCCGATAAGCAGCTGGACCCATGAAAAGCAACTAATTTAGATTTTTCTTTGTGATCTTCAGCCACTGGTGCCTTATCGAGGCCTGTGCTGAGGGCCGTGACATTTATGAAAAAGGTGGATTCCACATGCAGTGGCCTTCTGGTCGCCGATATGCTCTTAAAAGGAAAAGAAATCAAAATAAGATTGTGCCGAGGCGATGACTTATTCCTGTTCTCTGTACGGTCGTTTCCAATTATCTTTTTTAATGAAAGCTTCCTACTTAATCAATAGCGGTTTTGGCAGAACCCACCGCCTTTTCTAATATATGAACTAGTGCTGTCATCACTTTGATCATTGATTTTTTTTTATAGCAGCTTGTGGGACTCACTAGCTTGTGAAATTAATACAGTCATTATTGAGGCAATCTGATAGGTAATGAGTCAATCGTGTCTTTATTTCAATGAGGCTAATTGTCTTGGTGTCCCTGGCTGATATGAAGTGTTCTGTAAAGCGACAGAGGGCGGCAAAACAGAGTTAGCACCGATTGGGTGTGTTAATTTTCATTTTCTCATCGAGAACGGGTTTCCTGCGGGATTGGTGGAATGATCTCCATCACAGAAAATATGTTCAGGGGAGTGGAGACTATACCGAGACCCTCTGTTCCACCTGGAATTAAACAGCAGTTCAACCCCAAACCTCGGCACCTATCGTAATGAATGAGGAAATGAAGGCTCACGGTGACATTGAGAATGGGTGCAGGAGATGAGCTTAAGGCTTGGGGCTCAAGTTAATCACTGGTTATGTGAACTTGAATCAATTACATGATCTTTCTGAGCCAATAGATTCCTCAGAGGGTGTGTGTGTGTGTGGGTGTGTAAAATGGGACATAGGAGAAAGCATTGAAAAATGTAGATGCCATGCAAATGTTAATTACATTCAGTGATAATCGCAGTCTTGTCTGGAGTCAGATAGAAAGGAGCCCTGGTGTTGCCACCTGCTGGAGGAGCATCCTGGAGAACCGCCTGTCTTGGCCTCAGTTCCTCCCTCCCTAAAATGGGGAGATCGTGTTAACCACCACATAGAGCCGTGCCTGTGCAGTGCTCTATGTGCATATCGCGTGGTCCGTTCAGACCCAGGACACGGGAAAGGCTCCATGAAATGTTAACCAGTAATCGACAATGTCACCGGTGACCTGATGATATCACCAACTAAGGTGGAGCTGCCCAGTGCTTAAAAGTGAGCATAAGGGTGTCTGCAACGTGACTCCTCCCCATCTCTGCCTCAGCTCTCATTAGAGCATCTTTCCTTTGCCTCTGGGAGGTGAGACCAGCCTCAGCTACCCAACCTTCTGGGCTGGAGACAGCCTGGCCCCAGAGCTTCAGGTCCTCGCTTTGTGTGCCCTGTAGTCTATTCGGAGGCGGCCCTGTGGGGTGCCAGGGAGGGAGGCATTGATCCCACTGCTGCAGAGGCCTTCGTCCATTATTGATGAGCCAAGGCCTGGAAATCTGGCTGCTTTCCACCGGATACCTGAGCACCTCCTGTGGGTGGCACCCGCCAGGCCGGCCCCATCCTCTCCTGACCAAGGCGGGCCTCCTTCACCTCCCTCCCGTTCTCTGTCCCTTCTTCTAAGGCCAGGCTAAGTATTTCCAGGCCAGCACTTCTCTCAGATGGCTAGCGGCATTTATTTAAAAAATGCACATTCCCAGGCCTGACACCTCTCCTGGGCGAGGCCTGGGATCTGCATTCGCCTCACTCCTCGGGTGATTCTGGTGCATGGTCCGTCTTAGCAGTGGGTCTTCAAAGAACGTGTGCTTGCATCCCGTGGGGATGGCGCCAAGAGCCTGGTTCTGATGCAGCAGGCCTGGGGTGGGGCCCAGGATTCTGCATTTTTAAAAGGTCTCAGCAGTAATGATGCTGCTGGTGCATGGACCACACTCTGAGTACCAGGGGCTAGAGGAAGAGAGAGAGGAGGCATGAGGCGTGAAGCTTTGGTAATCTAGACCCTCAGTCAAGGGCAGCTGCTGATACTTCAGGTGGAAGCAGGAGACGGGTCTGTGTGGCAACCGCCTCCTGCGTTAGACAGCCTGATTCAGGGAGAAGTCACCCCCTGTTCTCTCTCCTTGCAGGTCTTCCTTAAGGCGGGCGTGGTCTCCAGGCTCGAGAAGCAGCGGGAGAAGCTGGTGTCCCGCACCTTCGTTTTATTCCAGGCGGCTTGCAAGGGCTTTCTGTCGCGCCAGGAGTTCAGGAAGCTGAAGGTATGAGGCCTCGTGCACCCGGCAGAGGCGTGAGATGCCGGAGGAGCACCATCCGTGCTGGTCCGGGGCTGTAACCCCACGCTTCCCACGCTTGCCTCGTGCACCAACCCCCGTGGGACGATGTTAACATGCAGATTCTGATCCAGTGGATCTGGGTGTGCATAGGGCTCCCCATGCCTCCCACCATGCTGCCTATGCTACTGTCCACAGACACACCCTGTGTGGTGAGACTCAGCGGCCTTTTGCAAGATGTCATGGTTGTTTCTAGGACACTGATGTCAAACTACCAATGATGCCTCCTTGGCCTACATATCTGCGAGGTTTCCAAGCCTTTGTGGTCGGTTCATGGTTTCAATGTGTCCCACCTTTCACAGGTCAGCAGATAGGGCATGAGCTGGACACAGCCACTAGGCCTTTGGGACAGCGAGGCCAGTTTAGAGTCCACAGTCCTGGACCACCTGTGTCACAGATCCCCAGAGACTGTGTTTTCTCTCTGTAGCCTGCACAATGGAGAGAAGGCGGCTTGACTCTGGGGACAAGCAAGACCTATGTTCGAATCCTACCTCCACCACTTAGTAGCTAGGTAAAGGGGAAATGAGATTATGTGTACTTAGTACAGTATGTGGCACATAGTAACTGCTCAATAAATTTTAGCTGCTATGAATTTAATAGTTACTATTATACCCCTACTAGCATGAAGTCTCATTACATGTGCCTCCAGCTTATGTGAATTTGCAAATTCAAGTATATGCTCTTGGCCAAAGCAGAAAAAGGCAAGAACATTAGTAATTAAAATACTGTGGGCAATCCCACTGGCCCACTGTACCTAAGTAGCTCAGGCCTTGGGATGGTTTGGAATAGAGGCTAACTAAGAGCCCAGGCTCTATCTGTAGTCAGACGGCAGGGGTTCAAATCCTGACTCTGCCACTGAGAAGCTGACACTGGGCACGGGACTTTACCTCTCCGTGCCTCAGTTTCCCTGTGTGTAAAATGGCCCTACCCCAGATCTACTGAGTCCATCTGTGCTTTGAGAAACCCTCCAGGAGATTCTGGCGCGCGCTCAGGTTTGAGAAGCCTGGCATTCGTGTTCAGTGCACTTGAAATGATATCTATCCCCTAAATGTCAACTGACAACACAGCCACGGCCATAGCTTCTAGCGGGCAATTTCAGGGATTTTCAAGGATCATTCCTGCCTTGTGTGGTGACTTTTGTACCTAATCCGATTATAAGATGTGACCCATTGTATACTGTTCTCTATTCCTCATCCTGTTATAATTATTAGGTCACGCAAGATTAAACTGCGGCCTAACGCCTGATACCGAGAGCCTGATTCCGTGGAAGCTTTTTCTATTTTTAAGTATCTAATTCCTTTCACGAGGATATAAACCCATTTCCTCCATCCGTGCCCCCCTCTGCCTCCTCACATTCCTTCACCTTCGCCAGGCTGGGAAGGACCCTCCATTTCCCATCTCCTTTCCCTGCAGATCCGTCGCCTGGCCTCACGGTGCATCCAGAAGAACGTGGCTGTGTTCCTGGCGGTCAAGGACTGGCCGTGGTGGCAGCTCCTCGGCTCCCTCCGGCCCCTGCTGAGTGCCACCATCGGGGACGAGCAGCTTCGCGCCAAGGAGGTTGGTTCGCCTGCAGAGAGGGCACCGGGTAGCTACTCCCACCCACACCCCATCTTGGTGCTTGCATCTGACCCAGTACCCCCATTTCTGAACGTTCTTAAGCCAGGGATGCTCCACCCACAGCCCTGGCTGCCTCCTCCCAGATAGCCCTCTGCTCCCGTCAGCACTGACCGCCATCCATCCACGCCCAGCTCCTCTCTAGGCTCCTGGGTGCTGGGTAAATGCACCCTTACTACCCAGGGGTGCATGGAAGGGTCCCTTGTAGAAGCGTCATGCAGATGGGCTGATGAATCACCCACTCTGTCTCCAGCCTTGACACTCCTGGAACCGATGCCTCTGGTCTCCAGTGGCTTCTCTTATGGTGTTTGTTTTTTGTAGGCGGAGCTTACAACTCTGCGACAGAAGCTAGAAAAATCAGAGAAGTCTCGGAATGAACTCCGGCAGAACACAGACCTGCTAGAGAGCAAGGTACCCCATCCCTGTGCAGGGTGAGGTCTGCTGAGGGGGAGATGGTGATGCGCCTGGCACTGCACTGAGTGCTTTGCAAACCTCTTCAGAATAAGTGTGTGAGGTGCATGCTGTTCCTGTCCCCACTTTAGAGAGGAGGAAACTGAGGCCCAGGGGTATTAAGTATCTCCCCGAGGCTCCACAACCAGCAAGTGTAGACCTGAGATTCAAACCGTGTCATCTGGCTCCAAAGGGAAGAATTTCTTAAGTCTGAAAAGCACAAATCACAGGGATAAAATTGTTAATTTGACTATTTTAAGTAAGAAACGAACTTCTGTTTACCAAAGTATAAAATGATGACACATTACAAACATGGAAATGAAATTTGCAACATGTACAACTGGCAAAGAGTATCCAGAATATGTAGAGAAGCTCCTCAAGTCGTTGGAGAAAGGCAACTCACTCCAACAGGAAAAAAGTGGGTAAAAAAATAGGAATCTGCAGTGCCCAAGAGTTTCAGGAGTTCAAATGTTCAGGAATTCAAATGGCCAATGAACTCATGAAAAGATGCTCAACCTAACTAGCAATCAGGAAATGCAAATCAGAGCCACGAGAGGTACCATTTCACACTTCAGAGGGGCGAAATCTAAAGTCTCCTGTAGCCAAGTGTTGGCAAGGGTGTGTAGCAGCAGGAACTTTTAAAAGCTGCTGGCGGGAGTGTAACTCGATCTCACATTGGATGACTGAGTGTTATATTTTTGCCTCCTCCTTCCAAACTCCTTTCCATTCCTCTTCTCCTTGTTCTCCCTCCTCTTCCTCCTTGTCCTGAAACATTATATTAAGGTCCAACATACACATAAGTGCACACATCCTAAGGTTACGTCTCCATGCGTTTTCACAAAGTGAGCTCACCAGCCAGTGCAGGCAGCACCCAGACTGACACACAGATCATTCTCAGCTCTGACTTCTAACTGACTTCTAACACTAGAGATTAGTTTTCTTCTGTTTTTGAACTTTACCTAAATGCAGTCAAATGTGGATACTCATTTGTGTCTGCTTCCTTTCATCTGACATTTATGTTTGTGACATCCATTCACGTTGTCATAAATGATTGTGTATCATTTATTCTAATTGCTACATAGTATTCCATTATGTATATAGATCACTATGTATCCAGCAAGTGTAGACCTGAGATCGAAACTCATGTCATCTGGCTCCAAAGGGAATTCTTTAATTGTAAACAATTCAAAAAAGCACAAATCTCAGGGGTAAGTGGTACATTTGACTATTTGGAAGTAATATGTAAACGAAATGAACATTTGGTTGTTTCCAGTTTTGAACTATGATGAATAAGCCTGCTGATAACATTCTTGCACCTGCCTTTTGACGCCCCTGTTGTACTTTTCTGTTGGGAATAGACCTAGGAGTGGAATTGCTGGGTTTTAAGTAATTTCTATGTTCAGTTTTAATAGATACTGCCAGGCAGTTTGCTAAAGTGTTTGTATCAATTTACATGCCCACAGCAACAGGTGAGAGTTCCAGTTGCTCCATATCATTACCGGCACTTGGTGGTGTCTGTCTTTTCATTTAGCAGTGTGTGTGTGTGTGTGTGTGCAGTAGTGCCACATTGTGATTTTAATTTGCAACTTTCTGGCTGTCTTCTTTGGCAAAGTGATCTTTCAAGTCTTTTCTGCTGTTTTTCTAATTGATTTGTAGCAGTTCTTTATATCTTGTGGATACAAGTTCAATTGTTGGATAGATGCAGTCCAGATCCTTTTTTCCATTCCATGGCTAGATGTTTTTGATGCAGTAATTTGAAGTTGTATTTTCTGAAGCCCCCATCTCTTCAAAACTGCCGACAGGCAAGGAAGAGATCAAAGGGCTCCAGAACCCCCAAACCTGCATCAATGACAGTAGATGCACTTTTTTGGTTTTAGTCTATATTTTATTGATTCTCAGATGCACATTATTTCCACCTCTATACATCTCTGGAATTGGGATGCATCTTGAAAATCAGTGAAATATTACACCAAAAATTGGCAGCACTTTCTTTTCTGAGGTTCTATAATTGTGCATCTTATAATCAATGGCAGCTCAGATTTGGCGAAATGTAGTATGTGGAGGCATTTTATTTGAAGAAAGGGATGTGGTTCCCTTCCCTCCCCTCCCAAAAGCTACTGTTGATTGATGCTGGTTGCTTTGGCACTTTCAAGAGCTTCAGAATCACTGTTAACCCTGTAGCTTCCCCACCTCCCAAGGTCCAGGAGGGAATTGTGGTGGCGGGGTCCTTCCCTGCTTCTTTAACAAGCCCGAGCTGTTCCCGAAGCAGTGCAGTGGTGGGAGGGTGGGCGAGGGGGGGTGTCTGGCTGCATTAGAGCCATGGTTCCCATACTTGAAAGTGGACCAGAACCCCCTGAAGGACGTGTTAGAACATAGATTGCTGGACCCCTGCCTTCGAGATCCTGAGTGAGTGGGTGTGGAGGCCCTGGGCCTTCTCCATTCCTCCCTGGGGCTTCTCCATTCCTCCCTGGGCCTTCTCCATTCCTCCCTGGGGCTTCTCCATTCCTCCCTGGGCCTTCTTCATTCCTCCCTGGGGCTTCTCCATTCCTCCCTGGGCCTTCTCCATTCCTCCCTGGGCCTTCTCCATTCCTCCCTGGGGCTTCTCCATTCCTCCCTGGGCCTTCTCCATTCCTCCCTGGGCCTTCTCCATTCCTAAGCCCTTATGTGCTGCTGAGCCTGCTGGTCCGCGGACCACACTTTGAGAAACACTAGACTAGAGAACAGATGAAAGGTATCTCCTTCGAGCACGGGGTTCTGTTTTCTTTTGGCAACTTTCTGTTAGCAGCTGGGGAGCAGACACCCCTGAAGGGCCATGTGTCATGAGGGCACCCCGACCCTGTTCACAGGCTCTGCACCCCATCCCCTAGTCTCAGTAGGAGGGCAAACAGTCAATAGAAACTTCCCCGAAGCATGTTGTGCCTCATCATTGGAAACTCCGTTAGACTAGGCTTATTAAAAAACAACATTATTGCAAAATGATTTAAGTGCTTCATTTGCAAAGGAGCAGAGAGGAGATGAGGAGAGGCTGGCGATAAATATTCCTCAGGCGCGCACAGCCGGCCTCGGTGCAGAGTGGGGCTTGTGATTTTCTCAGGAAAGCGGCCCGTCTTCACCTCCAAGGCTGCGGGAGCTCCTGAGGATGTATGAGGGAGGCGTGTCTTCTTCTCTCCCTGGAAGATATTTTAGGTGTTTCCCAGGAGCGTATTTATGGCAGAAGACTGAGGCCCGTGCAGTCCAGCGCCTGCCCTCATTAGTCTGAGCCGTGGCCCTTTTCGGTGAGGAATTGCTGGGCGAATCCAGCAGGTCCAGCAGGGGCTGCAGATGTCGGTGGGAAAGTTCACTTGCACAGCGCTGCGGAGGTGTGGTCCTGGCGGTCGGGAGTGTAGCTAGAGCTTATCTCCAGGGTGGGGAGGGTCGTGCTAGGGTCACAGGGCCCAGTGGTTCCTGAGCCTAGATCGTCTCCCAGGTCTGACTCGCAGCCCCGGGCTCGGCCACAGCCCTGCGCCTCTGTAGGGACAAATGTGGTGCTCCCTAGTCCCCGGGGGAGTGAGACACCTGGTTTCCTGTCTGACTCAAGATGCCAGGGCCTCTTGGGCCTTCACTGCTGGGAGGGTGTGTTTCCAGCAGACAGGCCATGGAGGTTCTATGGCCATAACCTGTGGGTGTGTTCACAGATGACCACAATGGATTGTTCCTTCTGTGTGCCTCAGTTTCCCCATATAAACATTAGAGCCATGATCTCTTTCCTACCTACCTTGCAACACGAACAAAGGAGTGGGGAACTGTGCCAGGTCAGGTATGGGCACGACGGGCAACCTAAGCTGGCATATCTGGTGAAGCAGTGGACAGTCAATCAGGACAGCTGGCTTTGCACCTATTGCGGTGGGATTGTGGGAAAATTCTCCCGGTCCCCGAGCCTCTGGGTCATTAGTAAAATGGTGACAGCACCAGTTATGAATTCTTCTCCCTAAGATTGTGGTGAGGGGGTGCATATAAAGTAGTTACTACAAATTTCAAGCCTTCACGCATCACCACTATTACTAATATGTATTTGAATTCTTACCAAGCTCCCTGCAGCAGACCTGAGTTCCTTGAAGATAATGATACATCTTAGCTATTACTTTGCCTCTCAAAGCATTCAGTGCCAATTGAATGAATGAATGGGATAATGCCGAATTTAATAAAGTAACATTTAATGAGCACTGTGTCTGTGCCAGGTGCTATGATCCATCCTTTACCCACATTATCTAGATTTACCTTCAAATCAGACTGTGAAGGAAGTGTTAGTACACCCACATTTAGATGAGGAAAGAGAAGCTCAGAGAGATAAAACGATTTGTCCAATATCACACAGCGTTTGAGTGGCAGAGCTGGGATTTGAACCCAGGTCTGGCTGACTCCAGACAGGCTGTGAGAGGGGAGGAGCATCTACCCAGACTGGGAGTAGGGTCAGGGAGGGCTTCTTGGAGGAGGATTTTCAAGTTTCTCAGATTGGCGGGGATGGGGCTTCCCTTCTGCTGGGGGTCTGCACAGGTTCCCTTTGGCCAAGGGATGCAGGGAGATTTGAGAATAATTTCCAGTTAATTGGTCCTTGAGTGATCTGCAAGGACCCTTCGGTGCTTGCCAGCCAGGCTTTCCCCCTTGTTACACGGGTGCTCCTTTTGCATTTGCCCAATAGCTCTGGGCCCACCCCTCCCCTCATGGACAAAGCCCGTGGGCCCTTAAATGTGGGAAGAGGGGGGATTTGTGGGGACCGGGGACGGTCAGGGGCTACTTGCCTCTGTGAAGAGCACCTGTCATTTCCTCCAATTTGAAAAGACTAATTGTCCTCTGGGCTCCAGACTGGGGTTTGTGGAACACAAAATTAATGCATTAAATTAATTTTGTGCTCCCTTTGCTCAGGCCGATTAGTACAAATTAGATTTCACACTAATTGACTGAGGAGGAGAGAACACAGTCCTGGTGTTTGAGATCAATGCTGATCGCAGGGACGAGGGGTGGGGTTAGGAGCATGATCTGGGGCGTTCCTGGATCGCACTGGCCCATTGCAAGTGACCCCTTGTCCAGCTCCAACACATCAGGGTGCCCATACGCAAAGCTAACCCGCCTGAAGCCCGGGGCGGGGGGGCGGGCAGGATTAGGAGGAGATCCTAGCAGTTTATATGGTGATAATTCTCGAACTTCGTTGTGCTTAAGAATCACCCTGGATGTGTTGAAGTTCAGATCCCTGGGTCCTACTGCAGATAAATTGGTTTGGGGGATACAAGAATCCTGGAATTTGCATTTTAGCAACCATCCCAGATCATTGCAATGCAAGTGTTTCCCCAGAACACTTTAAAGACAGCAGGGTAATAATAATAATGATAATGATAATAATAATAATAATAATAATAATAATAAAGACAGCTGGGTAAGGAATAGCAAAAGGAAGTCCTGATCCACAGCCAGCCAAAAGCATCCTGGGAGCGCTTCCCTTTCACTAAATGGTGCCGATTACTTGGATCTGGGTTCAAGTCCCAGCTCTGCCACTTATTTGTTGTGTGATTTTAAAACGCTCCCCTTAAGCCTCCTTTTTGCTTTGTTTCTAAGTTCTGTGGAGTGGGGGTGGGGGGAGAATTGTGGGCGGCCCCCCCAAGTGACACCGCTCTGACCCTCTTCACTCCAGATCGCTGACTTGACCACAGAGCTTGCCGACGAGCGCTTCAAAGGGGACGTGGCCTGCCAGGTGCTGGAGAGCGAGCGGGCCGAGCGGCTGCGGGCCTTCCGGGAGGTTCAGGAGCTGAAGGTGAGTGGTCATGGGTGGCAGGTGTGCGTGTGTGTGTGTGTGTGTGTGTGTGAACAGGCTGGCTGGGAGTGCGTGGGCCTGGCCCCCTGTGCTCACACCTGGGAACAGGAAGCCTAAGAAAGACATGCTCTCCTGCTCGAGGTCCTGGAGGACATTTGGGTCTTACTGCGGTTTGGCCTCGGAGGTGCCCTGGGTGAGCATGGGGTGGTCCCTGCTGTGGAGGCTCCATGGTGAGGACTGTGCAGGGAATGGCCCGTCTGGTGAGGGAGGTGCCATGGATACGTAGGCCAGCCCAGGTCTCTGTCCAGCTGCAGTGGGAACCCTTGAGGCTTTTCTTCCAGGGCAAGTGCGAGCAAGTCCAGCAGAATCTGGGAGAAGTAGAGAAGCAGCTGCAAGAAGCCCAGCAGAAAATCCAGTTGAATGACTTGGAGAGGAGTCACACTGGAGGAGGTGAGCAGGTTGGAGCCCTTGCAAGTAGATGCTAGTGGCAAAAGCTGTCCTTTTATTTCATCCATCCATCCATTCATTCATACATACACGTGAAGGACTTACTTTGCACTACCAGTGGTTCTCAACCTTCTGGCCCTTTAAATACAGTTCCTCATGTTGTGACCCAACCATAAAATTATTTTCGTTGCTACTTCATAACTGTCATGTTGCTACTGTTATGAATCGTCATGTAAATATCTGATATGCAGATGGTCTTAGGCGACCCCTGTGAAAGGGTCGTTCCACTGCCAAAGGGGTCGCGACCCACAGGTTGAGAACCCCTGCACTAGACACTGCGTTAGGGGTGGAGACTCTGACAGAGCAAACTCACCTGGCCCTCTTGGCGCTTATAGCTTAGCGGGCCAGGCAGACATTAAACAGGTAACCCAACAATATCCCAAATAATGACCCTCCATGTGGCAGGTGCCCTTTAGTAATAATGCAAGTAGCGATTTAAATAAATAGTGGCTCTACGGTAAGGCCCCTTTCTATATATGTGAATACTTTTCATATAAATTTTGAGGAAGGCATATCAGTGGTTAAAAGTGGCATCTATGAAACGGCACTTCTGGATTTAAATCTAGATTCTATCTCTTATTAGATGAGTGGCTCTGGGCATAGAAGTTGTGTCTTTCCATTTTCAAATGCACGTAGTCTTCGATGACTAATAGTGTTTAGCCGTGTGCTGGATAGCTGTTAGTTACTTGATCATTATTACTATTTGTACTAATAGTGGGATCGTTATCTGTGGTCCCAACCTGTGGGCAGAAGGTACTCCTCCCCCCATTTAAAAGCAGTGTCAGGTGCTCAGCAGTTGCTGAGCCATGGCAGAGCAGGTGAGAGGACCCCGAATCGCCCCAGGACAGATGTGCTCAGCAGAGCCAGGAACTCCTGGGGGTGCCGCCTGACTCAGCTGCCTGGAGACTCGCGTGCCATGGTTGGATGGGCTTGGTGACATCTCTGTCAGCTCCTCTCCCCCGTCTGAGCGAGTTAGATGAGACGGATGCCCAGTGTGTCTGTCAGCTTTATAAAACGCTGACATCATTCCTTCCATGCCCCTAGAGAGTTTATGCCCTAGAAACGTCAGGGACACTCGGGAACGGAGGGCTGGAGGCGGTGAGAAGAGGCAAGGCTTTCTCCTCCACTCTTGTTCTCCTCTCATCCCGGCTACCCCCAGGGCAGGCACTTACCAGAGAGGTTAATACTCAGGAGTTTGAGATTCTCTGATACGGAGAGCCAACTAGGTAGGGAACACGCTGGGCGTGGCGGAGGCGTTTGCACAGAACCAGCAGTGGGGACAGCACGCTTCCCCAGGGGAGCGTTGGCTGCATTTCCACCCCGGCTGTGATTTATGTCTAAATGGTACCCCCACCCCAGTTTGTTTTCCTGTGGAGAGAGATGGGCGTCGATGAGAGGGGAGATGTGCTCAGCTCATGAGCCCATTAGTCACGATGTTATATGGGCTCTCAGCTCTGTGTGCTCATTTCCAGGAAGCCAGCCCACAAATATTTTGTTTTTCGTTATGAAAGTCATACATACTCATTACACAACATTTCTGAAACGTAGGGAAGTTGGAGGAAGCCATAAAACACTTGCCTGGCATCACCGCAGTGCCACCACAGCCTCCACCACGGATCGAGCCTGAGCAGAGATGATTGAAAGCATCTTTGTTTTCCTCCATGTGCGATGGGGTATTTAAAGGGAACTTTTAGGGCATGCGCCCAGCATTGAGCTGGACACTTTAGAATTGTAGTTGGGTCCTGCTTTCAAGAAACTTGCAGAGTCCATGGGGGGGTCAGGTAAACCACTGGCCAGTTGTCCAGTTGGACAGTTCCAGTTGGTGAACTTGCATCAACATGGGACCCTCGTGTGTGTAGGGAGCTCTTCCAGAGGGTCCTGGGGATCCACAAATGACTGAAACATCTCCCCTGCCCTGGGATTTTTTTTTAAAGAAAGGTATGTGTGCATGTGTGGAGAAATTGTATCATATAAAACAACAGCTTAGAATAGTGAGGGTTCAATGACATTAGGCAACTGGAAGTGGTCAGCACAGGCTGCCTAGAGGAAGCATGTATTTTTGTTTGTTTGTTTTTAAAGTTTGGACTTAGAGCAAGATTTCCTAACTGGAGGTCCCAGGTCCCTGTTCACACTGTAAAATTGCATACAACGAGCTAAGCAAGTGGACACGAACCACCCCCACTCACCTAGCCTCCCACCCGGCCTCCCTGACTCTGTTCAACAGCGGACGAGTGGCAAATGCGCTTCGACTGTGCTCAGATGGAGAACGGGTTCCTCAGAAAGCGCCTGCAGCAGTTCGAGGAGAGGCTGGACGCAGAGCTGACATCCAGGAAGGAGCTGGAGCAGCGGGTAAGAGGGAGCAGATAGTCTGCATCCCAAAGGCACCAGAGAGTGGGAAGGCTCTCACCTCCACGACTCCAGGTGGGCAGGGAGAGTGAGGCCACCGACCCCTCGTGTCTTCCCACTTTCACTGTTAATACAGGTGCTGGTCACTGTGGGATATGGAAAGCATTTTCTCTGCCTGCGGGTGTTCTCCTCTGGGAAAGAATCCTCTGTGTGATAAAGAGCATGAACGTTCACTCACGATGTCAAGTCTCATTTCTGCCTTGCCCTTGCGGAAATGACATCTTGAGCCTCAGATTTCTCATCAGTAAAATGATTGTAATATTCTGTTATCATCGTCAAATTCTATCCATTCCCATCGCCTCTAATCTTGCCACCTCCATCTCTCATCTGGACCAGCCCAGCCGCCTCCTAACTGGTCCCCTTACCTCCAGCCTCTCCCCGCAGCCGCCTGCCACACTGCAGCCAAACGACCTTTCAGAGCCTCTTCCAGAGTGTTCGGTTATCACGGTGATGCTGACTCTCATGGTGGGTTGCTCCCTTGTGCATCTCATAATTTTTGATTGTGAGCTCGTCTTTCCACATGTTCCTCTACACCCATCACAGTAGCCTCAGGCGGTCTGCACTGTGGAATGTTGTTTTTTTCCTTCTGACTCATGCTGTGTGTGTGTGTGTGTGTGTGTGTGTGTTTCGCTGTTTTTTGTTGTTGTGAGTTGATCTTATTTTTCATTTTTAAAGCTTTGTATTGATTCAGGGGAGTCTTGCTTACAGGGCTGTGCACGTGTTCCTTTAGAAGAAGCCCACCTGCACTGCCTTCTGACCAGCTCCTGAGATTTCTCTAAATTCTCAGTTTCAGAATTTTGCAACCTGTGCAGACTGTCATTTTGGGCACTAAACCCACATGAGGTCCAGACCTGGGGTTTTGATTTCTTAGTGGAATACTTTCTCCTCCCCCACAGCCAGAGTGGCAGCAAGCTTCCTGACCACCTTCCAGGCCGGTGGGTGGAATGTTCATCACCCTTCTCACTGAGGTGCAGCTCTTGGAGCGTCCTGAGTTAATAGCAGGGTCTTTACTCCCAACTTCCCACTTTGCCCTCAAGGACTTGCCTTGTGTGTCTGTCCAGGCATTCCAATACCTTAGGGATGTTTCTGGATCTATTCACCGCCCCGTCCTCCACCTGGCTGCCGTAATATCAGCATGTACCATGATTGCTCTGGTCTTGTGTCCTCTGCATTTCTGATATTCGGGAAATGCAGTTTGCCCTTAGGAATGTAATGATAGTTGAGCCTCTTTGCCTGTCTTGCATTGTCTCCACCCTGAATCTGTATTCTAACCAGTCTACACTTTACCCAGTGGTATGCTGGTAAATCAGTTCTCTGAAAATAAGCAAGCAAGCTTCTAATGTATAGCGTTTGCCAATGGCCAATGTCTGTGGTGTAAATTCTCCCACCATGGCTGATTTCACGTTAACATTGTGTTGTCACTGACTGTAGAATTGGGAAGAGACGTGCAGAATCAGCTCTCATAGGTTGGTATAAGCCAGCTTCAGCACCACACTCGGTGTTTGATTCACAGCAAAACTGAGAGGAAGGTACGAATTTCACATATACTCTCCCCCTACTGTCAACATCCCCACCAGAGGTGCATTTGTTACATTTAATGGACCTGCAGGGCATGTCATCATCCTCATCCGAGCTCCATAGTTTACATGAGGGTTCCCTCCTGGTGGTGTATATTGTTTGGGTTGGGGCCAGTATGTAATGACATGTATTCACCATTGTAGCTTCATACAAAATAGTTTCACTGCCCTGAAGTTCCCCTATGTTCCACCATTCATTCCTCTCTCTTAACCCCTGGCTATGACTGATCTTTTTACTGTCTCCGTAGTTTTGCCTTTTCCAGAATGTCATCCATTCTGTGTCTTGTCTTTTCATTCTCTTGAGAGTTAGTGTCTATCACAGAGCAGGAATTTTTAATTTTAATGAATTCCAGCTTGTCAATTCTTTCATGGATCCTGCCTTTGGTGTCACACCTAAACAGCCTTTGCGCAACCCAGTGTCATCTAGGTTTTCTTCTGTGTTATCTTCTAGAAGTTTTACAGCTTTGCATTTGACATTGAGACCTGTAATCCACTCTAGTTACTATTTGTGAAGGCTGTAAGGCCTGTATCTAGATTCATTTCTTTGCATGTGGATATCCAGTTGTTCCGACACCAGATGTTGAAAGACTGTCTTTTCTCCATTGTATCGCCATTGCTCCTTTGACTATATTTAGTGGCTCTGCTTCTGGGCTCTCTAAGCTGTTCCACTGCACTGTTTTATTCTCCCTCCAAAAAATACGTTATTCTTTCTCATCTTTGAGCCTCTGCATCTACTGTTTCCTCTTCCTAGAGCACCTTTTCTATTCCTTACCTCAATATCTCCAATATCTTTAAGATCTCAGCTTAAAGGTCACTTCCTCAAGAAAGCCTTCCCTGGTGCAGATGGGCTTGGATGCCCCTGAATTGTTTCTCCAAATAGCAGCCTCATCACATTGTATTGTAATTATCTGCTTCGTTTCTTGGTCTCCCCAGTAGAGGTAGCCACCATGAGAGCTGAGGCTTTTGCCTGCCCTTTAATTACATGCATCTCCTTGCTGTGGGAGAAAGTTGTCATGAGATCACCTTGCAGAGGTGGGCCAGGGTGAGGCCACATACAGTTTATAAGCAACGGCGGCGAGCCTCATTATCCTCCATGGTGGTGATGGTTTTGCTCTTCGCATGCAACACGGACATTGCCTTGCGGTCCTCCAGGAGGCATCCTGAGCTGTAGAAACACAGAAGGACACCCGGGCAGGGCAGCAGCCCCGTTCTCTAATAAGGAATTATAAAGCCGGGTCAGTATCCCCAAGGAAAGGGGGTAGTCATGCTACATTAAAAAGTAATAATACTGCAACCTTTCCCGGGCAGCCGAATATAAGAAAACATCCCATTTGCCGTCAAATACTGAATTTAGAATTACAGGCTTCATTAACTCAGTGTTTTGCTTATTTAAAGCAATACTTTAATGAGGCCATTTCTTCAAAGCAAGCGTCCCGAGCTGTCTTCTCTCCCAGATCTAAACTAGGACATTCGGGAGGGTGTTTCCTGCAGGAAGACGCAAGAGCTGTTGGCTTCTGTGTCAGTTCCAGCGTGTGCGTTGCCGTGTGAGCCGGCCATCTAAAGTGCTCTTTGTTGGTCTAACCTTTGAGCCCATCTCTGGGGTTTTCCGGTTAGATTTTCTCCGTGCGCCGTTTTGACTGCTTCCTGGCTCGCATAGCTCCCCAGCTTATGCCAGCTGATGGGGTCTGAGTTATACAGCCTTCAAGGGCTGCGCAGTCGAGGCAGGGCATGCAAAGGGTCCGTGGGAGCATTGGCAGGAGGATTACTGAGAAACAGAAAAAGCCACCCAAAAGGATGAAAGGAATTGCCCCATTCTACCTCTGGGCAAACTGAGGCTTGGGAGACAAGTAGAGAGAGAGTGGTCGAGACAGTGTCTCTGCCTCCAGCCCCTGTTCTCTCCCCATTATAGCAGCCGCTCAAAGTGAGCGGGGTGATTCATTCTGTTACTCCCACAGCTCGGGGAGCTGCAGAGCGCGTACGAGGGGGCCAAGAAGACCGCGCACCAACTGAAGAGGAAGTGCCACCGGCTGACCTGTGACCTGGAGGACACCCGCTTCCTGCTGGAGAACCAGCAAAGCCGAAACCACGAGCTTGAGAAAAAGCAAAATAAGTGAGTCATGTTCCTCATCATTGTCACCTGGACACCAGGGGGCGGCATGGGTGCTGGAATCTTTGGGGTCTCAGGCTTCTCCTCCTAAGCCCCCTCGCTTCTTTTTTTTTTTTCTCAAAAATATATTCTTATTGATTTCAGAGAGGAAGAGAGAGAGAGAGATAGAAACATCAATGATGAGAGAGATTCATTGATTGGCTGCCTCCTACAGGTCCCACACTGGGGGTCAAGCCCTCAACCCAGGCGTATGCCTTAACCAGGAATTGAACTGTGACCTCTGGTTCATAGGTCGACACTCAACCACTGAGCTATACCAGCTGGGTGTGGCTCTCTCACTTCTGTCAGGGCTCCTCATCCATGGGACCTAACTCCTTTGTTCTGGCCTAAATTTTTCTCCTCTTGCCCTCACACCTTATTCCTGTAAGGTTCTCCCAAGAATCCAGCAAAAAATGGTTCTTTTCTGTTACCCAGCCTCAGCTCTGTTACCAATTGACCATGACCTTCGGGAACTTTCTTGGCCTCTCTGGGCCTCAACATCCCCATTTATCAAGGGAAGAGTTTGCTATGGAGGATGAAGACAGCTCAGCCTGGGGTCCCACCACCCGGTTCAAGTCCCAGCTGGGCCTCTCCCAGTTGTGTGACCTTGGACAAGTCCTTCAGCCTTTCTCAGTCTCAGATAAAGTCCTCAGGTTGGGGATGAGAATGCTCCTGTGGCGAGGACTAAATGATAGCTTGTTCATCCAGTTGGACTAAATTCTGGTTCCCATCTATCCCTGTTGTTGACCACGGGGGATGAGAATGAGGAAGAGGCCAAAACATTGAGTCCCTGCTGTTTTCATTTAGGGTTTAGATGCTCAGATCATGATAATGATTCTGGCTGGGACTGGACCTTGTGCACCAACAAGTCGCCAGTCTGGAAGCTGCACACTGGTTCCCATGGGGACGCTGTCACAGCTGGCCAGTGGTGGAGGCTGGACTGGCCCAGGTCCACACTCAGTCTCCCTAGCGCAGACCCTCGCACCTGCGATGCTTCAGGCCCTGGACCCCTGGCTGTGTTTGAGTTCTGCTCACTCGGTGAGAGGAGAGGTGTGCAGGGGTCCTATTTTGAGCCGGACAGGCCCTCCTGGAGATGGCACAGGAGGCCAATAGAGGAAACACAGCCTCTGTTAGAGGGCGCAGGATAAAAATACACAGGAGTGTTCCTGTGGATGAGATGCCAGGACGTGGTTTTGATCTTTTCCCAGAGATGCCGAGCTGAATTATTTTTGCATGGGGTGGCATAGCATTTGAACTTGATCTGCATTAAACATTGTTTCTTTAACCTTGAGATTTTCTGAGCTGGCTTCTTCATCTAAAAACTAAAGATCTTTTGGGGGTTGTTAGCCTGCCCACCCCCCCCCCCCCCGCCCAAATGAGGGAGGTTTATTCTCTTCCTATTGATATGTTTATTTTCCCATCTTCTCATGGGTGCTCTGGTTCAACCTTGCCCTTGCAGTGCGGAAATGGCTTACTTGGTGATTTCCTGGGGGGCCGTGTCAAATGGCACCTCCTCTCTGAGCTAAAGTGTCGCTGATGGTTCTGAGGTCTCCTTGGACAGTTAAGCAGGCCACCTGGTGCTGAAGAATGGCTTCATCAGAGCCCCCCTGTAAACCGAGAGGCGTGGACCCCATCGTCCCCCAGGTTCCTGCCAGCTCTGATGATCTCGGTCCTCACCTGTGGGTTCCACTCCAGTTCTGAGAGGCCTTGGGGAGGGCCTCCGCTCTGATAGGGAGAGGGTTTGCCCCTGAAGTTAACGCAGCCAGAAAACTCCATCTTTCTGCTCTTCCCCTCACCCTCTTGGGCAGAATCCCTCATTCCAGGTACTCCAGAATCTCCCCATGATGCCTCCGCCCCAGAAGGTCCCCGTTTCTTCATACTTACGCTTTCTCCTCTCAAGACTTCCACCTCTCCTCTGATGCCCTCTACTCTGCTACCGTCTCTTGGCAGAAGTTCATTTACATTTCGATGCTAATTGCAAATAGCAGCCTTTCTCTTTCAAGGCGGATTCGTGTTTTAGCAGGAAGCCAGTGAGGGCCATGGGAGTCTCCATCTAATGGTGAGGGAGAGATCTAGAAGTTAGTAATACTTCCTCATCTCCCTCGAAGCGTCAACCAATTGTAGATGCAGCTGCTTCCTTAGTTTGCCGGGCCCAGGATGGAGGGATGTCTCCACGCTGCTAGCGTTTCCTGTCCTGACATTGGCTTCTGAGTTCAGAGCGATCCAGAATGGTTCCATCTGAGGGAGTGACTTCTTGTTGCCATGGTTACCCCATGGGTCACAAAGCTCAGTTTCGAGGGCTGATGGAACTCCCAGGCTGCTTCCTTGGGGTAAGGCCTGTGCTGGGCTCACTGTCTCCCACGCTCACCAGCGGCTGGAGCCCGCCTCTTCCTGGTGGGGTGAAGGGTGTGTGCAAATCCATCGGGCCTCAGTGGGTGGGCCGGTGTGTTCCAGGAGTTAGGCTCTGTAGGAGCCACTCTTTGGCCTGAGGTGGCCTGTTAAGTCAAGGACTCTTTTGAAACAGCAGTCATTGCCTGGCCTCTCTGTCTTTCTGCACCTATCCCAGGCCACAGGGATAGGAAGGTGCCCAGTAGAGAACCTGGGCTCAAGCTTGCTTCCACCACTGTGGAAATTTGGGCTAATAAATTACTTCGCCTTTCTTCTGTAGAATGGATGTAATATGTTTCTTGCTAAATTGTTATAAGGACAACGTGGACCTCACCCCACACCCTGGCACTTGGGATTGTTGGGTCATCATCCTCATCACAATGCTTCCATTCAGAGGCAGCCAATAGCACCTCCTGCATGATGTCATCAACAGCCAATCAGAAAGCTCCTGGCAGTTCCACTGGTAGGGCTCCCTCCTGTGAGCCAGGATTGGCTTTCTCAGGAGTCTGATCTCAGAATGACCGTCTCGTATTAAGGGACATTGGATAATCTTGTCACAGGGAGACCTTTTTATCAAGACCCAAACCCCATGCCCAGCTTGGCCATTTCGGTCGCACCAAGTTCCCTGGAAAAGCGGGCCTTTCTGTGTGGTCCAGGGGCTGATGACCAAAGTCATTGCTTACCCAGCAGAGCCCCTCTGTTGTTTCCTCCTCTGTGATAGGGATTGAAGGCCGAGACAACCACACGGAATGATGTCAAGTCCAGGAAGTACTTCTCCTCCAGGGGCCACGATGCTGGAGGGGCAGGTGGGCCCCGAAGCAGCCATTTCCTCAGTCCTGGACGGTCCTGAGTAGGGGCTGTTCGAGTCTCCGTGTTATCTGCCAGGGAAACAAGTGAACACGCTGAATGCATAACTGTCCAGCATTTTCCCAGTAACTACCCTGCTCTAATGGGGTTGTAAGTGCATAAGCCCAGCAGCATCATGTAAAATAGGTAACACAGGGTATCTATCCCTTGTTTGTATGGATATCTCCAGTCGTCCACTCACTGGCCAGTGGTCATTAGGCAGCAAACCTGGGCTTGCTAGCGGTAAAGGTTCCTGGAATACATTGGCAAACCAGATGCATCAGATTGTCCCATATATGTTTTTATTTTTATTCTCTGTATACAGTTTCATTCTCATTTTTATCTATATATTTTTAAGTCCCGTTTTAAATAAGCATTCAATATTTTGTGAAAACTTTATACAAACTCTAAAAGCTGCTCTCTTGTATTCCAGATTCTTCCTACCCCACATCCACAACCTTACAGGAAGGCAAACCCCACCATTTTCTTCTTCTTCTCTCTCTCTCTCTCTCCCCTCCCCTCTTTGCTCTCTCCCCCTCTCCCCTGCTTCTCTCTCTCTCTCTACTGGTTCTCAGCAAGCTGGCTGCTCTCCCCATCCCCTCCCCTGCCCCAGGAGCCCCACCTCGGTACTCACTTGTGGGTTCCGCTCCAGTGGAGCCATGACACACGTTCTGCTTGGACAGGTTTGACATGCAGCTCGCCCAGGCCCTGGGTGAGTCTGTGTTTGAGAAGGGACTCCGCGAGAAAGTGACCCAGGAGAACACCAGCGTCCGGTGGGAGCTGGGTCAGCTCCAGCAGCAGTTGAAGGTAAGGGATGGGAGGCATGGAGCCTCTTGGCTCTCGGTCTCTGGGTCTCAGGAAACCCCACCGCGTACCTGCTCTAAATGGCGACGTGGAGGGAACTCTGTGTGGGCGTCCCGGCCTGCCAGCTGGAGTCATGCTCTCAGGGGGCCTTAATAAAACCAACAGTAGCCCTAACCTGTTTGGCTCAGTGGATAGAGCGTCAGCCTGGGGACTAAAGGGTCCCACGTTTGATTCCCGTCAAGGGCATGTACCTTGGTTGCGGGCACATTCCCAGTAGGGGGTGTGCAGGAGGCAGCTGATCGATGTTTCTCTCTCATTGATGTTTCCAACTCTCTATCCCTCTCCCTTCCTCTCTGTAAAAAATCAATAAAATATATTTTAAAAAAACAAAAACCAACAGTAGACAGCAGACAGGTAGTCGGACCTGCCTAGCTTGAATCATTAAATGTGCTCTGATCTTTTGCCTGGGTTCTCAGGTGGGCATCGGGGAGGTGTGAGAGGCTCGGCGTGGAATGAGTTAGCGGTAACCCCGTCCATGTGCCCTGTCCCATGCAGGCTCCATTGCAAAGGGGCTTTATTAAATATGACACAGGCACTTTACTCAGCTGCTCCTTGCGCTGCTGTGGCTCCCTAGTACCCCGGAAGAACCTCTGAACCTTCAGCCTGGCATGCAGCTCCTTCATGATCCAGCCCACAGTTCTTTGGCCCTTAGGTGACTTTCTAACCTGGAAGTCATTTCTGGACACCCTGCCTCCCTGCTCCAAGTCAGTCTTGGCCTCGGCAGGTGCACAGCCTACAAATGGGGCAAGCACTCCCTTTAGGTGCCTGGAGGTCTGACTCTAGGGGCAGTGGCTTGCTCTCCTGCCCCCGCCTGCCTGTGCTGTTCCAGAAAGCAGCCTGGGTGTCCTGCAGGGGGCGCTGTGAGGGGCTGCATGGTGAGTGGAGAAGGCATGCACTGAAAAGTGGGAAGCATCATTCCAGCAAGTGTTAGGGGTGACCCTGGAGGGGGCCGTGGCTATGGGACTCCAGCCTCCGTCGCCTTTGTCTCCGTAGCAAAAGGAGCAGGAAACCTCGAAGCTGAAGCAGGAGGTGGAGACGCTGCAGGCCCAAAAGCGGGAGCTGCTGACGCTGCCCTCTCCGGGGGAGAACAGCGTCGCTGGCTTGAAGGACAGGCTCTGGAAACTGGAATCCAATGCCCTCGAGCAACAGCAGATCCGGAACCAGCAGGAAAACACCATCCAGCAGCTGGAGCAGGTAGGGAAGCTGTCCCCGGCAGACTCCAAGGCCCAGGGATGTTATTAAAATACGGCGTGGGTACCTCTCTCAGCTGCTCCCATCCTTCTGTGGCTCCCTATTACCCCAAAGAACCTCTGAAGCTGTAGGTCTGACATTCAGACCCTGCATGACCAGGAGCACTGCTACCTTACAGCCCCACCTCCACACCACATTCACTTCCATTCTTTAGCGGGTTTGTCCTTCATGGCACCTGCTGTCATCACATTCGATAGTATTGTTCAAAACGTGCCCAATGCTGTTCTCCCCAATAGGACATAAGTTTCAGGAAGGCATGGTTTTTTGTTGATCTTACTTCTCAGGCCATCGACAGAGCCGAGAATGAGGCCAGGTGCATAGTTGGTGTTGATTAATGTCTGACATTAATTGAGCACTGTCTGTGTACCTGACTCCGCCCAAGGCTCTCCCTGCGTATCATCTCCTGAATCTTCACAAGCGCTTTCTATGGTGATATATTGATTGCCCCCACTTTACAGATGTGGAGGCTGAGGCTTGGAGGTGTGGACAAAGTGGCAGGGATAGGGTTTGTAGCCTGCTCCATGTGACTGCAGCGCCTTGCATACTTACTCTGTGCACAGCCCTGTGAACACTATCAAGGAAGATTGGAGCACTAGTCTTCAAGAAATGCAAAATAGCTAAGGGGAATAAGGCAGGAATATCAAATGCTCTAGTACCCGCACGCTCAATGAAGTATCAAATGAATATTTTATTTGTCTGCTTGTTTGTTTATATGCCTACCTTGTTCCATAAGGAATTTCTAGCAGCTTCTAAGATGCATGCATAACAAAATAGAAAAAAATATAAATACAATTTGAACCAGAAAAATACAAATTAAAATGGGCACTAAGGGTGGGGTGGGGACAGTATATTAATATGCAGATATGCAAAACATGCGATCTTACACACTTGTTTTAGCTCTAAAATTCCTGGTGGCCAGAGAGAAGAAGGAAACCTGAGTTGCATGCCTTTTGTTGTCCCCGTGATGAAAACACAGCAGTTTTTCAGGCAGAGAAGGCTTTTCCTGATGCTTAGCTCTACAGAAATTTTTCATGTGGGATTTCATAAGGGGTGATTATTTTGAAGAGATTTTAAGACTGGGAACTCTTTTTCAAGAAAATCTGAGCAGGCAGCATAAATATGTAAAGCAGGGGACTCTGAGCAGCTCTGATGAAGTCGGGCGGAGGAGTTGGAGGGGGCAGGGGAAGGGGTTGAAGGGTGGAGGTGGCACATGTAGGGGGAAAACTGGGGTCCCTGCCCTTGCTTCTCACTTACCTCCATTCCATCAGGATGGGTCCTGCTGAGTACTGAGACCAAGGTGTGGGAGATGTGGAGAGAGAGAGTCTGGAGCAGTTCAGAAAACAGCTCCTTTACTCATTTATTAAGCAGCTACTTTGTGCCATGCACCGTGCGGTTGCTGAGGATGCAGCTGCAAACAACCCAGACGTGGTCTCTGCCCTCCTGAAGATTACAGTCATATTGCGTGTTGTGGGAAAGTGTAACTTGCAGATCTGGTCTCGGGAGCCCAGTTGGGGAAACAGGGAAGACTTCCTGCAGGAAGTGACATTCACCGAAGCTGAAAGCTAAAGGGTGAATCTGAGTTGACTGACCAAAAGATGCATGGAAGTGTTGAGTCAGCCTCGCCTCCCCTGTGAGGTAAGGATGGACAATTAGGCAGGAGGAACAGACTGTGTGAAGGCCCAGAGGCAGGGCAGTCAGGTGGCATTTAAGGTGCTGTGATGTCATCGCATCCAGATGGAGTCCTCAAGGCAGCTCATTGTCTGGATGACCTTAGGCAAGCTCCCCGTGCTCTCACTTCAGTCTCCTCATCTGTACAGTGAAATCGGAGCCTTGTCCATCCCCTAGATTCCCCCAACCCCATGAGTCCATGAAGGTGTGTGCAGGAGGGGGAATATCTGTGGAGGACATTAAGGGGCATGGAGGATGTCACAGGATCACATAGCTACCCACAGTCAAGCATAAATCAAGCCCTTCGGACAAGTGTGTTCCTCAAAGATACCACCAGGGGACCACTCAGTGCTCAGAAGCAGAAACATAGTATGTACGTCAGGCGACCTCAGGGACCCGTAAGGTAATGCAGCTTCCTAATTGTCCCTCCTTACCTCCTCACAGGGGAGGCGAGGCTGACTCAACACTTCATGCATCTTTAGCTTCACCCATTACTTCCTACTGCGTTGTGCCCTGGGAGACACCCAGGAGGTATTTATTGATGACAATATAGCACTTTTTCTAGGGGATTTTATGTGAGCTCATATAAGCTTGACATAAATGGTATTGCAGATGTCAGGAGGGTCCAGGAGGCTAGAAAGAAAAATGAAAAAGAAATATTTTATTTACTTGCTTCAGCTCCTCATTTTGGATTATCTTCCCATAACCTCTGTCATTTTAAAGAAGGCGAGGAAGGAAGTTGACATTTAAAGTGAGCATCCTTTATGCCAAGAGCTGTAACAGGGACTCCGACAGGCACTATCCTTCTTCCTCTGCACCCAGCCCTACCCAGCAGAGAATTCCATCAGAGCTTTTCTGAAGACCAGCATTGTTTTTCCTCAGCGTGATTTCCACGTTAGGGACGGTGATTGTGGCCTTCTGAACGCTTGGTTTGATGCCAGGCACCAGGACAGTGTGCTACATGGTCAGGAAGAGTTTCTACAATGTAACCCACGTATTGAGTTCCAATCGCATCAAAGAGCCCGGATAAGGGACAGCTGAAAAGTATAGGTTCTTGGGCCCTCTACCCTGGACATTCCGATTCGACAGATCCAGGGGAAAGCTCTGAAGTTTACGTTTAAAAAACGTGTTCATTCCAATGTGCCACAGCATCTGAGAGGCAGGAGCGTGGGTTGGGCCTCGCTTATCCAGATCGAGAAGGTGAAACGTGGAACTGGAACTGGAACCCATGGCCTCTGCCTTCCATTTCAGAACCTTTTATACAATGTGGTTTCAGTGTCACGCGCAGCTCTTTGCCCGGCTGAGCAAGGCTTGGAGGGTCTCGTTTATGAGATGACTCTTCATGGGAACACAGAGCCGCTATGTCAGGCTGCCAGGAAGTCCTTTCTGCTTTCAAAACACTAGGGAAAGAGAGAGCGATATGTATGTGCCAGGCACTGTGCTAAGGGCTTTACATGGGCCATCTCATTGAATCCTCATAATAGCATTCGAAGATGGCTGTTTTCCACAGAGAAGGGGAACTGATTATAGACACAATCACCTGAGGTAACATCTGGGGCCAGTGACCTGTCCAGGTGTTCAGCTCCTCCTGAATAACATTTCATCATACTGTCCGCTCACTCACCTGTCCTCCCATCCATGGCCGCCCCAGGGATGATGGCAATGTTTCACCTTAGCAGTGTTGAGAAGGATTCTGAGGCTCCATCTAAACTCAGCAGAAGAGCATATGATTGATTGGTGATGCCTGTTAACAACCACAGGAAGGGACAGAGGCAGCATTTGGGCTACTTATCGACTATTGATTTACCTTCCTGGGTGTCTGGGGGGATAATTTGACTCTTGTCCATGCACGCCAAGAACAAAAAATGCAACTGGAATGCTAAAGATGGTATGGAGGGCCAGGGGAGTGGGTGAGGGTCACCCTCATGTGCTGTCCTTGCTGCCTCCCAGCTCCGTCAGCGGCTGGAGCTAGAGATAGAGCGGATGAAGCAGATGCACCAGAAGGACCGGGAGGACCAGGAGGAGGAGCTGGAGGATGTCCGCCAGTCCTGCCAGAAGCGGGTACGTAAGCAGCTAAGCAGCGGCTACAGCTGTGCCTTTGGGGCAGGGCAGGCCCAGGCCTGGTACCCTCTTCCTTAGAGCGAGGGGGGTGCAGGGCCTGGGGACAGACTCCTTGGGCAGTCACCTGAGACCTTAGCTCCCTGGATGCTTTCAAGGGTGCTGGGACGGAAGTATCTATCTTAAATATGACCCAGAAACGCACTCTGACTTATCGGCTGGTCCCCTGTGGTTGGACACTTAGGGTGCTTCTGATTTTGTTGTTATCCCCGATGCTGAGATGAATATCCTTATAGATGTGCTGACGGATAGGAGTATACGGTGGACCCTGAAGGTGGAATTGCCTGAACTTCGGGGTGCGCCTCCCTGAGCAGGTGTCACCACTCCCTTGTGAGTCTGTCGGAGCCTAGTGTGCGTTGTGCATCTCCAAGGAGGCGCTGAGTAGCATTCCCCAGAGTGGATTCCCCTTAGGAGCTCCCTAAACAGTCTCTGCAGAACCCTCTGGACTCCAGGGGTTGAGTCAAATCCCAGCTCCATCGAAAACCAATGTAGGGCTTTAGAGAAACCACAAAGCCTTCCTAAGAGCCTCACGTCTCTCGTCTGACAAATGGGATGCTAATGGCTACTGTGCAGGGTGAGAGTGAAGACTCCAGGAGCTCACACATGTGGAAACATTGCAGAGTTTTGGAACGTAACCCCCGTTCATTAGAGCTCGAAGAGCAACACTGGGTTTCTACGTGGCTGGGCCTGCAGGAGGGGCCAGGGAACAGCTTGGTGGCTGGCTTGCTCGTGGGTGTGATTAATCCTCAGGAGAAGGCGGGTGCAGGAACTTGGCGCCCTGCAGAGCCCACTGCTAGCATCCTCCTGGGCAGGACGTGAGGGGGCCGTGGTGACTGGCAGGACTTCCACGGGAGACAGATCGGGCTGCCTGACACCCTGCCCTCCCTCCAGGGAGTAAGAACTGGGCCCATTCTCCACCCCCAGGGGTGGGCGCTGCTGCATTTGCTCTTCATCCTGCTCTGCAGGTTCCCATGGCTCATCCCGAGGGGCCCAGCATCCCCCCCCCCCAAAAAAAAACTCTCTAGGACTGGAAAGAAAAAAGTCAGTGACTTGGGCCCAGCTAGATCTGTGTGCCCTTGAGTATGTCTCATCACTCCTCGAGACTGTTTTCTCCTTTGTGAAATG
This sequence comes from Myotis daubentonii, assembly GCF_963259705.1. Classification (NCBI taxonomy): domain Eukaryota; kingdom Metazoa; phylum Chordata; class Mammalia; order Chiroptera; family Vespertilionidae; genus Myotis; species Myotis daubentonii. Next base: position 23,559,917 of record NC_081858.1, read on the forward strand.
GGAGGAATGATAGAACATGGTCTACCTTCACCATCTATATGGGGATGAGATAAAAGAAGGGGAAGTGTCTTCTAAACTGTAAAGTGCTGGAAGTTATTATCAAAGGGCCAGTTTCTGCTTATTTTCCTTTATTACATATTTGGGAGAAATGAATGGCATTCTTTGAACACCCATTGGGCGCCAGGCTGGATTCTTAATGTCTAGGGACTTATTGAATCCTCACACGAATGCTGTTTCTACAGGTGAAGTGACATGCCCAAGGTTCCCCAGCTGGGAAGTAGCCGAGCTAGGATTTGAACTTAGTTCTATCTGACTCCAAAGCCCAGACACTTAACCAAGACACAAGATATTTTTTGTTGTTGTTTATTTTGTAACTGTTTGAATATGAAGGGCCATTTTGGAAGCACTTGATAGATGTCAACCTTGGGCAATGCTTCATCCCTTAGCACTTCCTGCACAATGACTTACCAAAGGCTCTGATAAGTCCTGCACTGAAGACCCTGTCAACTCAATGATTTCCATACTTATTCTAGCATGGACTCCCCTCCTCTCCCCCACATCGTATCTGTGAATAGCATGTGGAAATATTCTACAGAACATGCTCCAGAAAACGTTGCCTTGCTCAATATATAGTTTTTATTATTTTGTATCTTTTTCAGAATTTGTTTTAGCCATTCCTGTCTTCATTCTGAAAGCAGATGTGAGCAGAATGCCTTATGTCTCTCTTAAAAGAAAATTTTGAAATGAACTTGCTTTCTACCTAAGTGACCATCAATCACTATTTTTTTCCCCTTCATGGGTCAGGAGGCAGAAGCCCTCAGTCCCTGTCCATGTGCCCTCCAGTGAAGGTTGCACCGTATCTGGTGCATTTCAAAAGCACCTCAAATCATGAGGGGGGCCCTGAGCCAGGGCCTCAGAGAGCTGGAGGTGTGACCCAGACCTTCTTGAGGTCTCGCTGTGGACAGATTTATAAAGGGGAAGGTGTTTTTCTCCTATGACAGACACTGACACTGCCTTCACATCTAGTGACTTCTCTGCTCAGTCTCTCTCTCGCCCTGGCAGGAAATCAATTGCTAGCAACCTGGGTGGGAATGCTAATGGCCACCTGGAGTGGCAGTGGAGCTGGGGCCAGGATAACTAACTGCTCTTAGCAAAAACTGACTGAAGAGTATGCACTTTGGAGCCTCTTTCTGACTCAGTTTGTACATCTGTGAAATAGGGTCGCTGAAGGCACAAGGTTACAGAGGGAGCATGAAGGGGTAAGATAACGTAGATGAGAGAGGCTGGAGGGGAAGAGGGTGAGCAAAGCTGGTGGGGTATTCACTCTAGCGGGGAGCTCCCAGCCTTGCTGGGTGATTGCTGAGAAATCAGCACCAACTATAAATTCAATGAGTCATTTGTAGCCAAATGTCTTAATCAGTTCAGGCGGCCATACCAGAATATCATAGACTTTTACTACTCACAGTTCTGAGGCTGGGAAGTCCAAGACCAAGGTGTCTGGTGCGGGCTCTCTTCCTGGCTTGTAGGCAGCCACCTCCTCATTTTAAGTGGGGAGAGAGAGAGAGAAGAAGCAAGTTCTCTGGTGTATCCCCTCTTATAAGGGCACTTATCCCATCATGGGGACTCCACCCTGATGATGTCATTCCAACCTAATTACCACTCAAAGGCCCCACCTCCAAGTACCATTGCATTGGGGAGAGGGTTTCAACAAGTGAATTTTGAAGGGACACTAGATAATCTCAAATCCAACTACTTTTTTTTACTGCGTCATGTATATTTATATGTTTAATAAGGGAGGCTGATGCATGTTAATATGTTGGATGTAGTGTCATGCAGATCCTGAAAAAATCAGAGGGCCAAGACTTAGAGATATTCAAGCTAGGGCATGGCACAGGTAGGCGACATCTGGTAGGGAATGGGTAGGGACCCAGGGGATGGGGCTTCACAGTGAGTGGTAGGGGCTCCCCGTAGTTGCCCAGCCCTCCCCCTAGTTGTTGGGCTCCCAAGCTTTTAGGCTCCTGAGTTCTCCAGCAGAGACACCTGCTCCTAACCACCGGGGCAGCCTGTGTGGAACTGGGTGAAGGGCCTTGGACTCCACATCATCCCCTCCCCCTGGGGAGGGTCCCTGCCCTGTGGGATTTGTCCAGAGGGAGCTCATTTCTCCTGTGCATGGATCTGCCCTTTGTGCCCACAGCTCCGCCAGCTGGAAATGCAGCTGGAGCAAGAATACGAGGAGAAGCAGATGGTCCTCCATGAGAAGCAGGATCTGGAAGGCTTGATCGGGACCCTCTGTGACCAGGTGAGGGGGAGCCACCAGCAGACATTTGGGAGAGCACGCTCCCTGCCTTGGACCCTATAATAGAAGTAGATTTATGGGGAGGCCAGCTGGATGGGGTCTTTGGGCCGAGTGCCCTGTCCACATTCACTGGCTCTTCATAAAGGGCCTTCCGGGGCCCACACTCAGCAGGGTTCTTAGAACCGAGGAGACCAAAGAGGGTGGGTGCAGCCAGAGTGACAGACGGGCCACTGCCTTCAGCTGTTGGAGTGAGTGTGTGGACAACTCTTGCTTTAATGGGGCCCCTGTGCTCACAGCTGGTTTCTCGTGAGAGCAAGACTCTTGCTAGAGGCAGCCAGGCTCAGAGAAAAAAAACATTCCCCAAACAGTTGGTGGCCCCTGGGTTTCCATTCCTGATCTCCCTGCCTTCTCTCCCTCCTCCTTCCCTCTCTCCCAGAGGAAACAGTTGTCCTGAGGTCGGGGCGTGAATTCCTGTGCATGTGTGTTTACGCTTTGACCGTGTGCAGCACATGCGATTCTCTATCTGGCCCCTCCGTACACTGTGTTTCCAGATTAGGCTATGATAACTCATGTAGCTCTAACGCCATCATTTTAACTGCTGCACAGTATCCATATTTTTAAATCCCCTTCTTCTGTTGGTGAATATTTACTCGTTTCCACTCCAAGACACACACTTGCAGTGCGTATTCTTATATATGTCTCATCGCACACAGGGACGGGTGTCGCCAGGGTGTGTAGCTGGAAGAAGATTGCTGGCTCCTAGGACGGTCTCATTTTGGAATTATTAGATGTCACCCAAATCGTTCCCCAACGTGACTGTGACAGTTTATACTGTCACTAGCAGGATTTTTTAAATGTTTGCTTCCCCCTGTCTCCACTGACACGTGTCACTGCCAGATAGTTTTAAAATGTTTGCCAGTCACCAAGTGTTAATTGCACTGCTGGTCCCCTCGCCCTCATCGCTAGTGAGGCTGTGTGTTCCTAACATTTCCTATGGTCGTCTACGATGTGAATTGCCTTTTGGCTTCTTTTTTTCTGTTGGTCATTCATGATGCTTATACAAGATGTTAGTCCATTTTTGTTTACATATGTTGCAAATATCTCCTACTCTGTGGGAAACATTGCACTTTATGATGCCCTTCACTTAAAGTGTTATTTATTTTAAATGTTTTCATTGATTTTTTTTTTTTAGAGAGAGGAAGAGAGAAGGAGAGAGAGAGAAACATTGATTGGTTGCCTCCCACATGCACCTGGGCATGTGCCCTGACTGGGATTAATCCAATTTAGTCTCTAACTTCTCATAGGACAATGTAATTTACTTACGTTTCTTACAATGACTGATACATTTGAATTTATTTCTGTTCTCTTCTTTGGGTTCAGTATTTGTTGGTTCATTGTCCCTTTTCTTTGCTTTTTGCTTGACTGTTTTCCTGCTGTTGGATAGATTGATCATGTATTCGTTCTGTGATCACTTTCGCTCACTGCGGGTGCTGAAGCTACAAATCGTATTTCTATTCTTGTGGTGGTCGCCATACATTTTAAGATAAACACTTAATTATAATTTTCCCTAACATACTTCATTTAGTTTTCACAACAGTGCTGTGGGGTAGGTATTATTAGTTTCTACGTATAAATGAAAGAAGTGAAGCTCAAAAGTAAAGCGAATTGCCCAGGACACATAGCTTGTTAGTGGCCTGTGTGGATTTGAAAGGACGTGTCTATTTTTTGAAAACCCATATTTTTGAAAATAGAACATCATGTTGCTTAAAAATGATTAAGATCCAGTTAAACAGAATCATCCTTTTGTGGCCCATCATTTTTCATATTATTTTAAGTCAGCCCAGTTCTGCTGTTAATTTGTTGTGCAACTTTCAGCAACTCACCTTTTCTGGCCAGACCTCAATTTTCCCAGCTGCAAAGGGGCTTGGTTACCCTAACAGCCCAGCCGTTCCAGGTCCTACTGTTCCCGTGCTCAGAGAGTTCTTTGACCACAGACATTTAACAACTGCCCCCAACAGGCTGCCTTCATTATTAATGGCGAAACAATCGAGGCTTGACCACAGCTTCCCACAACAACACTAAACATTATTTAGATTTATTGGTTAATTATTCACCAGTTTTATCTAAATTTGAATCTTTGTGCTGTAAAACGTGAACTTGCAGAGTGACATTCATTTCCCATTAACCTAATGAGTCCTTCCCTCCGCCCTCCCCTCCTGTAGCCATTCATTATGGAGGGGAGGAGGCCTTGGTCTGAGGTTTTGCTGTGAATTTCGTTTTCAATGATCCCTCTGGGAAGGAGATGGTGGTGGCGTTTTCAGGGTCGTTCTGGCAGAGAAGAGGGTAGAATCTGAGCCATCCCTACTGCACGGTCAGTGCCAGCATTGGGGTGTACTGATGCCAACCTGCCCCACGGGAGAATTAAAGGCACTTTAGGATGTGTGCCGAACAAGAACAGACCCAAAAATAAGCAAGGTGCCAAGCACACTGCTTAGATGCAGTCATGGTACAAGGCCTGGGCTCAAGTGAATAAATTGGGATTTGGGTTCCAGTAGGCACTGTGGTACAGTGGTTAGAGCCCTGCACAGCCAGGGCCTGGCCTTGGACAGATCACCTGCCCACTCCATGCCAGTCTTGCCAGCTGTAACTCTGTTTCCTGCCCCACCCCCATGTTTCATACCCTCATGCTAATCACCCAGAACAGAATGTCCAAGGCTGTTTCTCAGGCCACCCCCGCCTGTGCTCTCGCAGTGCCTTCCACCTGCAGAGTCTGCCCTGCACCTGGCCGAGCCGTCCCATTCATCTAAGGCTCTTCCTGATCCCAATGCAGCCTGGGCGGGACCATGCTTCTCTGGGCCTCCATGACACCTTTTCTTCAGTGGAAAGAGCGAATCATACGTCTCTCATCATATAGTTTACAAAAAGAACCTCTTCGCAGTCAGCCAAGTTGGGTTCGTATCCTAACTCTGCCACTTACTGCTAGCTGAGTAATCTTGGGCAAACTGCTTCCCCTCCATAAGCTTTAGTTTCTTCATCTGTGAAATGGGGATCATGGTACTGCACAGCTCAGAGATTCACTATGACAATGAAATGTGCTGACATCCATACAGTGTTTAGAAGTGTCTGACACTCAGCCCTCTATACCTGTAAGCTGTTACCACTTTTATAAAGCCAATCATAATAATAATGTCTATTGTTAAGAGATTGTCACAGGAGTTCAATGTAATGACTTGTGACAAAGGCCTGGCTCAATGCCCAGGCCTCAGCTCGGCTCAGCAGGTGAGAATATGAATATACATGTATAATATATATATTATATATAAATAGCATATTATACAGGGTGTCCCAAAACATGTATACACACTTCAACAGCTGATAGCTCAATTTTGAAAATGAAATGTATTTTAATAACCACTGCCTTTATAATTATTCAAAGTGTGTGTGTGTATATTTTGGGGGGACACCCTATATCGATATATACTCTCCAGCATTTATAACGTAAAGCAATACATCTGAGAACAAAGAAGCTGTATCCTAAGAACTGACTCATTTTTCAAAGAGTTTGAAGCGGGTGGTAGAGAAGGAGTGACGCAGAGTCTGAAGGAGTGCATTCCGGCCACCAGACAACACCCATAACCCCTTCTCCTTGCACAGCCCTCGGCAGCCTGCACAGTGCTTTCCGATCCGTCATCACGTCTGACTTCTGTCTCACCTCAACAGCGAGGACAGGGAGTTTTTTAACCCCCTCTTTTACAGGCGAGGACTCTCGGGTTCAGAGCGGTGACCTAACTCAGCCACAGTTCCCGCTGCTTAAAGCCTGGGCCTCCTCATTCTCCATCCCACCTTCGTTCTGGAGCACCCCAGGCCATGTGAGCATTGCAGGGAGTGGCTGTGCTTGGCACAGAGACCCAGGTCCCCGGATGTGGAGAGACTGAGCCCCAGGGTTGAGGCATCCGGGCCCCATTTTCTGTGACACCCTCGTCTGATGGATGGTGCCGTGTCCTCCCCGCTGGTCCCCTGAAGAGAAGGGCGCTGTTGTTTCTTGCAAATGCGAGCTCAGTGTCCAGTCGGCGCTGTGTTTGCAGGGGAGACCGTGGTCTGCGGCGGTTTCATGTCGAGCCCCACATCATTCTGTCGCCCTTGGTTTGTCTGTCTGTAGTGTTGTCTGTGGGCAGTTGTCACCCTCCTGGTGCCGAGGTCAGGGTGTGGCTTCAGGGTTCTGGGGAAGGAGTGCTCTCGCTTCTCGGTAAGGCCCCTCTGTGGAAAGTGACCTTGTCAGCCTGTCCTTAACTGACAAAGGGGACCAGCTCAGGGGACAGAAAGGCTGGTTTAGAGCTTCGAAAGCTGCGCAGCTATGTTAATACTATTTACTGACATGTAACATGCATGCAGAGAAGTACACCATGTCCCATCCATGCAGCTCAACAAATTTCCATAAATTCATGAAGCCAGCACCAAGATCAATAACATTGATTACCCCCCCTCCCCCCCGAAACTCCCCTCCTGCCCTCTCCAGTGACTGCCCCTCTGGGGTGACTGCTGTCCTGACTTCGGCCAGCAGAGGCCTCCCCTGACCTGTGGGCTCTTTTGCAAGGTGAAGAGAGGCCATGTTGATGACTGGGGCCAAAGAGGAGACAGAATGACTTTGGATCCTTACAGGCGTTGGTTACAGTAGTAATAGCTCATATCTGTGCTGTTACTATGAGCCAGGCATTAGGCGAAGCACACATTTAATTTTCACAGCAGCCCCGTGTCGTGATGCCATTCCCATTCTGCAGATGAGGAAACTGAGGCTCAGAGAGGAAAAGTGTCTTGTTCAGGGTCTTGCAGCGAGTGGCAAGAGCAGGATTCGAACCCAGGAAGCCTGGTTCCAGAGAGCTTGGACCCTGGCCACCGCTTTGCCGTCTCAGCTCATGAGTGCCTTCCCTTGGCTTCCAGATCGGCCATCGGGACTTTGACGTGGAGAAGCGCCTGCGGAGGGACCTCAGGAGGACTCATGCGCTGCTGTCCGATGTGCAGGTCCTCCTGGGGACCATGGAGGACGGCAAGGCGTCGGTCAGCAAGGAGGAGCTGGAGAAAGTGCACAGCCAGGTGGGTCCCCTCACAATTGGGCTGGGAAAGTGTCGCAGCCACGGGGGGAGTGGCGCGCCCTCCAGGTGTGTGCGTGGCCGCGGTGCTGACCTAAGGTGGGGGACATGCCGGGACATTCCCAGGGCTGATGGGTCCCATGGAGGTGGCACGTGAGCAAGAGGGGTTTGTCAATGACTGAGGAGTCTCGTTCCCTTCCTCGAGGCTGAAATAGGGTGCATCCTGAGTGCTTGGGCAGATCAGGGCGCTGGGACAGGATGCCCGAGTGTGGCACAGGCATGCCTTCATGCGGGCCTGTGTTTGTACACAGGTGGGACCGTGTGTTTGTGTATACGTCGGCACATCCCTGCATTGACTGCCGGGGCAGGGTATGAAACTAATAGTAATAGCACTAATAATGCAAAGCCTATTTCTACCAACAACAATAACAAATAATAGCTATTGGAATGCCACAGACAGTGATCACGAGAAGATGCTGATCGTCGCTGCCACCTATACAGGATGTCGCACTGAGCTCTCGGGAGAGCTGAGGGAGATCATCTCATTTCACAAGTGAGGTGACCCACCCACAGTCACATAGTCATGAAGTGGCAAAGCCAGGATTTGAACCCAGATCTTCAGGCCCCAGCATCCCTGGCTGCCTTAGAGGAGGTCTAGAGCAGCGGGGCTGATGTTTTTCTCATCATCACACCAGGTTTATGGGGTTTGGAAAGAACACCCCGGATGTGCAGTACTGTTAAACTGGAAGACATAGGGTAAAGGCCCTTCTCTCTCGACGATTCTATGATTCTTAGCAGTTTCCTTCTTCAGCACACCCTCTTCCAGGGCTTGTCCAGATGTTCCTGGTTTTAGTTCTTGACCTGGGCAAGCCCTCAGCCCCAGGCAAACCAGGACAGGTGGCCAACCGGGTGGGTGGTGGACCCTGAGCCTCTTGGTGGCCAGAGATGTCCATGCTCTCAGACAGGGGCCAGACAACCAGGGTTCATGCCAGCCCCCTTGGCGGGGCCATGTACTCTGCCTGTCTCCCTCCAGATACTCCCTACGCCACACCGTGCGAGCCTTCCCCTCCCCACAGGTGAGTGTTCTTGAAAGGAACAAGGGTGGTTTTGTTCCCTTTTTTTTCAGTATTCATGAGAAATCTCCCTCTGCTGGGTAAAAATGTGTGTTTTTGCAAACTAGTGGTATTTAATGAAGGCGCCTTGAGCTGAATCAAAGAGCTCCATTCTTCTGAAAGTCCTTCCTCCTCGTCTCTGCATCCGGCTCCTATCAAAGGGAATCCACAGCCTTGGCTTCCTGTTGCTGTTGTCATGGAAATAGTTATAAGGATGGCATCGCGTGGACCAGAGGTCAGGGTACAGTTGCTTTGTCTCCCGGTGCACGTGTCCCGGATGCCAGAGTCGGAGCTAATCAAATAAAGCCATGATGACATTGGGCATTGCTGCGTCTCCTCGCCGATGAATGGTATTTGTCCTTTACCTGAAGGCTCCAGGGACAGAGGCAGGGAGGGCAGACAGAAGGAGGAAGGGAGAGGATGCTACATTTGCCGCTGGCTGCATCTTAAGTGCTGGGTGTGGTGCTGAACAGTTTCATTCGTCTGTTCTCCAGTCCCTACTGTGCATCAGACGAGGTGGTAGATCTAGGTACATAATGGTGAATAAGGCAGGTATGGAACCCTCCCTTGTAAAACTTAGATCTGATGGGAAAGAAGACAAGCAATGATACAAATAAATAGAAAGACCCACCCCTTAATTCGGGTAATAAAGGAAGGAAGTGGGGTTCTGGAATAGGGCATGGCAAGCGGTCTGGTTTAACTTGGGTGGTCAGCTAAACCACGCAGGGAGAAGGAAAAGGCAGCAGGGGCCACAGCCCACACGTGCAGGGCCTGAAGGCTTGGGTTTATTCCAAGGGTGGTGAGAAGCCTTTGGGAGATTTTGAGCAGAGAGTGACAGACCATCCGATACACGTTTCAGAGGATAGCTCTCCTGTGTGGAGGGAGGATCGAGGAGGGGGCGAGGCGGCGCCGTTAGGAGGCTCACACACCCGTCTAGGCCGGAGGAAACGGTCACCTGGGTTAAGTGCTGATGGAGGTGGCCAGGAGGGACAGACTTGGGTTGGTTTGAAGTTGAAGGGACTTGCAGATGGTCTGGGTGGCAGCAGTCAGTGGGTTATAAATAATCCTCACCATAGCCCCAGGAGGTGGATAGTTCTAATTGGACCCATTTTACTAACAAGGAACCAGGCTCTGAGAGGTTGAGTAATTTCCCCGAGAGCACACAGCAGTACGTGTCCGAAAGCTGCGCGTGCCCACGGTTTTGGACCCGTGCAACTCGGTTTGCGTAATAACGTTTGTGAAGCACCTACTGTGTTCCAGGCTTTTCCAGGTGTCTCGGGGCCCCCAGACTTGGCTGCACATCAGATAGCTTACATGTTAGTTACAAACCACAGATTTCTGGATCCCATCCATAGATATTTTAATCTGGGTTGTGACCCAGGATTTACATTTTTAAACATCACATCAGGAGATTCTGATGCTGGTTTTAGGCCCAGCATTTGGAAGCCATGGGGCTTGTTTATTCCTCAAAAAATCCCTGCCTGTTCGGCAGCAACACATCTGTTTTGTCGATGAGAAAACGGACGGCGAGTTTACACTAGCGTTCAACCGCTTGTAAAATGAAATTTTGAGTTCAGAAAAATGAACTCGGCATTTGTTAATTTTGTGACCTTCAACAAGTGACGGGACCGCCTCGAGCCCTTTTCCTAAAGTGGAGTGACATTGCTCGGCGTCCCGGGGACCTGCCGAGGCCAGTGGGCCACACCAGTGAGGGCTTCGGGAACTGGCGCGCACGCTGCAGCCTTTACAGATCGCTAACCGCGGCTGTGGTTAACCTCAGAACGGTTTGCCCCGTCAGCGCGAGGATGGGGGCGTGTTTGATCGCACCTACTAGATAACTGCAGGCATTCAGCAAATACTGATTCGGCCTCCACTCTGGGATAGATTCGAGGCCAGAAGGCAGGGGGAGGAGACCACAAGGTCCTGCCCTCGACCCAGGAAGCAGACTGTTGTCGAGCGGGGTGATGAGCAGCATATCGGTGGCGTGTCGGGTTTAGCTAAAGAGGGTGCCCTTACTTTAGCTGTGGGAGAGGAGCTGGTGGCTTCAGCTGTCTCTTTAAAGAGGGAAATGAATTGCTGGTTAGTAAGATGCTCACGGCCGTGCTAGGAAGCAACAGAGCACAAAGGGGTGGGGCAGGTCGACACAGGAAGTATTGTGCACGAGGTTCCCAGGGGTGAGGGCAGAGAGGGCACTGTGGGTAACTGAGGCTGGAGCCCGCTCACGAGTGGGTTAGAGCCTGGCTAAGGAGTTTGGGTTCGATCCCAAGGGTGACAGGGAGCCATAGCGAGCTGCTGAGCAGAGAAGGGCATGGTCAGAGTGCTTGGAAAATGGCAGGGTTCCCGGTGTAGCTGCAGCACCAGTGGCGAGCCCAGCTCAGCTAGAGGCACGGAAGGCCCCGGAGACAGCATCTTCATTCTGCCCATAGGGCCAGGGTACCCAGGCCCCATCTGCAATCCTGAGGAAATTATGTGGCTCTTTCTGCCCAGTTCCCCTCCACTGGGAGCCTGGCTCTGTCTCAGTTAATAACTGAGGTTTAAGACTCTGGTGATAAAACACGGAGGCTTCCTGGAGGGAGGCAGAAAAATACACCTCTTTGGGTTCGAATCCTGCCGCCTCTACCTAACTAGCTGTATCATTTGGGGCAAGCCACTCTGCCTGTCAGAGCCTCCTTTTTGTCACCTATAAAGGGGGTGCCCTAGTCAGTTTGACTTAGTGGATAGAGCATTGAGCTGGGGACTGAAGGATCGTGGGTTCGATTCTGGTCAAGGGCACATGCCCAGGTTGCAGGCTCGATCCCCAGTAGAGGGCGTGCAGGAGGCAGCCAATCAATGATTCTCTCTCATCATTGATGTTTCTGTCTCTCTCTCCCTCTCCCTTCCTCTCTGAAGTCAATAAAAACATATATTTTTTTAAAAAAAGGGGGTGATGTTTCTAACTTCTTAGACTGATAGAAAGGACCCCAGACCACAGATTTGAAACTGTTCTCTCAACTGAAAACTAGCTTAATGCACGCAGTTCCCCACTGGCTCCCTATCCCACACTGGTGTCTGGGTACACGCTTTTACAAGACCTCGTGGAACAGGTAGAAGGGGCCATGTGTCAGGTTATCTGATGACACCTGTTCTTCAGGAGCCAATTACTAATTAATTCCCATGACATGTTTCCACTGGAAACAAACTAATCTGGAGACAGGAGCAGTTCCAACAACCAAGACATGTAATTGAGATAATCGCTGTGCATAAATAGCATCTGCGAGGAGCAGATGCGGCACCTGGCTGAGCGGGGAACGCGGAGGATGCTGTCTGCTCCAGGGCAGTGGTTGCTTTAAAAAAAATACATTGATTCCTGCCTTTGACCTTTGCCTCCTCCCCAAGGGAAATGTGTTATTTGATTTTCACGAAATAGAGAAGAGTTTGCACTGAACTCTCCCGTTGTTTAATTAATTCAGGCCGGGGGCTGTGTTCACCCCTTCCTGCTGAGAACAAAGCTGTCGCCAAGTCTGAGTCACTGTACCCCCAAATAGCTCTTGAGTCCATCCCTCCTTCTCCCCGCTTATCATGTACCACCTGTGTCTCTCGGACTCTGCTGGGCTCCGGTCCTGTCCGCGCCATCTTTCCGACACCTGGTCTTTAGAGACAGAATTTTAAAGTGTAAATACAGTCTTGGCTCTTTGTGCTGAAGATCCACCAGTGGCCCCAGCACACAGCCCTGCGGATACAGGCCTTTGAGGATGTACAGCTAGTGCCCACCCTCCCGGGAGCCCTGGCCAGCACTGAGAGCAGCTTGGGGTTCCCCCACACCTGTTCCCACCTCCCCACCTTTGCCCAAGCTCTGCCCTCGCCTGGGCTCTTGCTTCTTCTCTCTGAAACCTCTTTGCCTCATGGACTTTGAGCCTCTGAACTTGGGTCTGGGCATCGTCCCCGGGGGCCACCTCTGGCCCCCAGAGGCTGCGTGAGGGCCCCACCTCTCCTCTCGTCACCTCCTGGGTTTACCCCCAGGATAGTACATGCCATTCGATCAGTATGACCCCCGTGACTTGTCTGTTTCCCTCCTTTACCTTCCAAAGCCTTCACAGCAGGGCCTGGAATGAGTAAACATATGAGAAGATCTGCCCCAAATCACAAAGGGGATTCGAACCCACGGAGTCGGACTTCAGTAGCCTGGATAGAATCACCAGCACCCAGAACCGCCAGTGCACTGCCTGTGGGCCCACCGCTGCCTCTGGGCTCTCATGGCCCCTCTAGAAGCCCCACGCCCCACGGGGTCCAACAGGCCTTTCCAGGGGGGTTCCGGCTCAATTCCAGTGTTCCAGCAGGTGAGCCCAGTTGGCTGGTGAGCTCCCAGGAGTGCTCAGGCACCAGTCTGAGGGCCTTCCCCCCATTCATGCATGGAAGACTGGTAACCCTGACTCATCCCAGTGCCTTTAATGGAGACATCTGTCAGCAGGCGTCACCCCTGCTTCCGTGGGACATTGGAAGTAATGACTGAGCTCTGCAGAGGTGGCCCTGATGGTGGCCTCGGTGTGAGCGAGCGCCTGCAGAGCCCTCCTCCCAGACGGGACCGGGACCGCGGGACAGGTAGTCGCTGTTTTATTTGACAAGGCTTTTTTTTTTTTTTTTTAAAGATTAGGTGGAGTGAATTGATTCAATATTAACATAACCTCCTGTAAGAGGAGATAAAGACCAAATTGTAATTGGTTAAAACACGATTATCGTGGGCTGCTCACCCCACAAATATTGACACTCCCAGGGCTGTGGTGCATGGAGGAGGACACGGCTGGTCTCATCATAGGCCCCGTAGGACCTGCGACTGTCGAGCTGCGGAGAGCCCGGCCCTCCCTGCACAGGGCAGCCATTTGCCTGGGTCATGCTAACGTTCTAACAACAGTGATCCTGGCGGCAGGCAGCCAGCACAGGCGAGCTCCTGGATGTCATGGCCTCATTTTATCCCCCTAAACCCACTGGAAGGCAGTGGGTGCCGTGCGTCGGGACCTGTCCATTTGGGGCCTGCGTGCAGGAGCGTGCGTGCATTCAGCAAGTGCTCAATGGATGGATGAGTCGGCTCCAATAGGATGGGCTGTGACTCCCCGTAGGAAGCAGCGGGGACCGGGCCCATTTTATGCAGGAGGAAGCTCAGCGTTTGGGAAACGTACCCCAAGTCACAGAATATGGGGGGCACTGGGATTTTTAAAAAATAATTTTGAATTGCAAACTGACAAGAAGTTGCAGTAGTCAAAGGATTCTTATGTATCCTTTACCTAGATGCATCAGTTTTTAGCATTTTGCCTCCTTGGCGCTATCCTCTCTCTGAAGTACATTTTCTGAATTATTTGAAAACAAGTTACAGTCACAGTGCCCCTTTATTTTAATCAAAATCAGAAATTTAACATTGGTAAAATAGATAAAATACCGATTTCTAAACCAGGGGTCTTCTAACTGTGTCGCCCCATAGACCAAATCCAGCTCCCTGTCTGTTCTTTGTTGATGCTTTTTTTGTTTATTTTTTATTACTGCTTGTGAACTAAGAATGTGTTTCACATGTTTATTTATTTTTTTATTGATGAGAGAGCGAGAGAGAGAGAAATATTGATTTGTTGTTCCACATATTTATTCATTCATTGGTTGATTCTCGTATGTGCCCGACCAGGGATTGAACCCGCAACTGTGGCATTGTGGGACAACGCTCTGACCCACTGAGCTACCCGGCCAGGGCTGCATTTCACATTTTTTAAATGGCCACATTTGAAGTAGTTGTAAAAGTGCCTACATATATCTTTTACTTCTACCTCTTGGTCTGCAAAGCCTCAAAGTTTTACTATCTGACCCTGGAACAGAAAGCTTGCCGACTCCTGATGTTAACTCCTGACTCTTCAGATTCAGCCCACTGCCCCATCCATGCTCTCCGTAGCATTTTCCTCCCTTTCAGGATCTGACCTGGGGAGGCAGTTTCTAGAACCTGAGTCTTTGTATTTTATGGCGCGGCCGCATGTGGAGAGCTCAGGCCGGCTATGTTGGAGACCGTGCCCCCTATTGGGGTGAACTGGAGCTCGAGCCCCCACCTTTTCCACTTCAGAGCCTTTTGGATTTGTGCGGGCGGGTCTGAGGGTGTTCCAGGACCCAGGAGTTCCAGTTTTATGACCAGAAATGTCCCAGGCAAACAGGGATGGGCCGGTCATCCCAGAGCCAGTGTCTGCAGCCCTCAGTAACCGGGAAGATAAGCGGGCCCCTGGCTGACCCTCCAGGGTGCCCGGGAGGGTCAGGGCGAGGGCGGTGGGCCAGATGCCCGTCTAAGAGCCGCCTCCTGAGCATCTGCTCATGCCGCCTCTGAGCTGAATCAGCGCCTTCTGTACGTCCTGGCCCTGGGTCTTGCTTATTTTGTGCCACTTATGCGTAGGAGAGTTCCTTGATGTTTTTAGATGCTGTCGCAGCTTACTCTCCTTGCTGTTTCAGGAGACGTGGGCCCACTGTTTATCCCTTTTGCTATTGATGGATGTGCAAGTTGCCTCTAGATTTTGGTTATTATAAACAGGACTGCTGAGGACATGCATACAGACCAAGAAGTGCAGTATCTCCGCATCAGTCCCTGGGTCTCCTGAACTGTAGTGGATACTGACAGAGGGTTTCCCCAGGGGCCTGCAGCCGGGCACACCCTGCCAGCAGAGTGGGAGAGTTGGGTGCAGGTAGGATAGGCGTGGCCAAGTGTTCTGGTTGAGTGAGTGTGGGGCGAGGCGGTGGGGCCGCTTTTCTCGGGGGTCAGTCCAGGCTTCTCAATCCATCCCTCCAGGGTGCAGCCGTTCTCAGGAGGGGGCTCCAGGGTTTTCTTCTGGAGAGAGAGAGAGAGAGAGAGAGAGAGAGAGAGAGAGAGAGAGAGAGAGAGTGTGTGTGTGTGTGTGTGTGTGTAAAGGACTTTATTATTAAAGGGGAATCTCATTAGAATGCCCTCTGCCCTGATCAGCACCTGGCCGGGACTTGATGGGGCTTCCCTCACTTATCCCGACGTGAGCTCCTTCCAGCTTTGGAGAAGGGGGTTCACTTGGGGACCCAGGGTTTGCTGAGCAGCTGTGGTCGCTCTCCCTGTGCAGGTCATCACCTCCTATGGGGTGGATCCTGCAGACAGAGCCCCTTGTCCTTCCTTTGGAGCCCCTGTCTAACACCGCCGTGTCTGGGGCAGAGACCTACACTGGGGAGGAGCCAGGGAGCAGCCAGGCAGGGAGCGGATAGCTTCCTTAGGGCGTGTTCAGGGTTCCAGTGGGCAGCTCGGGTCAGTGGGAGCTCAGGCTGCAGACGCAGGCAGCCCGCCAAGCGGACAGGTTAGTGATGCACCAAGGTGACTTCTTGGCCTCGCCACCCCCGGTGCATGCCTGTGGAGTCCTTACCCTGTTGGGGGAAAGGTAACCAAGATCCAGGGGGCCCCTAGGAGCCCCCCATCTAGTGGACAAACAGACACAGAGGCACTCAGATCCTGTGCTATTAGGGGAACAGTGGGGTGCTGGAATATAATAAAAGGGGGGTATAAATGGGATGGGGCAGGGACGGCCTTCTTTATTTTATCCTGCTTTTCTAAGTGTGGGGGTTTTCTTTCTCTGGAGAGCATCAGTGAACCCCAAATCCATCGTCACCAGAGCAGAAATCTGGAAGGAAATTCTTGAAGTCTGTTCAGTCACGTAGGACCTGAGCAGTCCTTAGATCCTGAAATATAAAATCAGGAAGGACCCTGAGACCCTCAGAGGAAGACTTAAAACAAGGGAAGGGACCTGCTTTGCCTGGAAGGTGGGAAGCACATGCAGGGCCTCTAAGAGACAGTGTGGATTTAAGAGGGATATCAGTTCAGGTCCTGGCCCCACTCACCATTGTCAGCTGTGTGACCATGACACGTTAACTAACCTCTCTGGTCTTCAGTTTCCTCGTCTATAAAGTAGGGATGAAAATATGTATTTCACAGTCGTATGCTGCTAATTAACGTATACGTGGTAAGCATTAATAGAGTAGTTAGTGATTATTCCACTACTGATGAGGGTTATGATTACACTGAAGAAGGTAGGAACAGTAAATACTCAGAAAGCATTTTGATGCATCAGTAAGCGCTGTCCCTCTAGCACGATGTATGGAAAATTACAGAGCGTCCAGCATGTGCCCAAGAGCTGGAGACCAAGGACACACAGAGAAGCCGCCATATGGTCTTAGGAAATTTCCCTTTGGAGCCACTGTCATCCAACCTCTGAGCCAGACAGACCCTTGGCGGCCCCGGCCTGACATTTGTAATATGTTTGCATTGAATAAATGTGTTGGCTTTCGGGGCTGTCTTTAGTCTGAGACGCTGGCAGGGCCTTTTGGGGAAAGCCTTGCTGTTGAAGGTTAATTCTTACCCGCGCCCTGATGGGAAGTCAAGGCCTGGAGTATGTTGAGATGAGCCCGCCAGACACCGTTTCTGAGAACACCTCCCTGTGGCATTTGCGCTGCAGTCATTTTAAATCCCCTGAGTTGTTCAACCAGACCCAGAAATCCCGGTTCTAACCACTCTGCTGAAATATCAAGCTTCTGCTCTCCCCACCTCCTTCCATATGTCTAGCCGACTCATCTCTAGCTTAATAAGTTCAGAGCAAACATCGGACCCAGGTAGTTAGCGCCGGCAGATGGCCTCACATAGGGAAGCGGTGCTTCATCAGTGTGCAGTTGATGTACATGTGATAGGAATCTCAATTGCCCTCCCACTGAATGGAAGGTCGTGGGTGCTGGGGAGAGCGAGCTCGAGATGAACTCGGCAATAGAGGAAGACTTGTGTGCAGAGGGGGCTGCGTGGTGGCCCAGAAATGATTTGGAGTCTCATCGACTTGGATCTGACCTTGAGCAAGTCACTTCCCCTGCTCTGGCTGCAGTTCCCTCCTTTGTAACATGATGACTCCCTTGCAGGGCGGTTGTGGGCGATAGTGATAATGAACATCAAGTGGCCCACACAGCGCCTGATGCAGTCAGTGCTGAAGAAATCTGGTTCCCTCCCCTTCCCCCCATTCAACAATTGGCAAGGAAGGATAGGTACCCCCCACGGGGGGCGGGAGGGGGAGCAGGAGTCCACACACAGAACAGGTAAACAATAAGTGAGTGTTATTCTCTCATGGGGTTTGGGTAGAGATACTTGGACCCAACTTTTAGCAGGACAGCATCAACAAACGCTGTCGCCAGCGGGTTTGAGTGTTTACTGTGTGGCTGTCACCGTGTATGTATGTCTCCTCTGACTTGCTCAGTCATCCTGTATCTGGGTTCCAGGTGACAGCAGCCCAGCTCAAGCAGCGAAAGGGAAGTTAGTGGCCAAAATATTTGAAAAGTTCTGAGGCCAAGACTGCCTTCAGGCTTGGCTTGATCTAGGTGTTCCAATCATGTCATCAACAACGTGTCTCCTGCCTCAGCAATCTTGATGTCGCCTGGTATTCTTAGGCAGTCTCTTCCTTCATGGTGCGAAGAGGGCCCCAGAGTCTCAGCTGACTTGTTGCATCAGAAAGAGCTGACCTTGTTCCCACAGTCCCAGCCATACTGCTATCCTGCAACCAGCCAGTGTGGCCAACGGGAGGTGGCGCGCTGATTGGCCGAGGCTGAGTCAGATGCAACTCCTCGGGGCTTGAGAAGAGAGGGTCGGCCCCAACAGATCCACTTCTTGCAGGGAAGAGGCTGCTGCTATCAAAACAAGGGGGAGTAGCCGCCGTGTGGTCACGTCCCCGGCTTTCCCCTGCGGAGCGTACATGTAATGCTAGAGGGGAGCGTGGTGGCCGGACCGCCTGGGTTCATGTGCCAGCTCTGCCGCTTCGTTCTTGTGTGACCTTCATTAAGTCACTTGACCTCTCTGTCCCTCAGTTTCCTCAGCTGTCCCTGCAGGGATGGTTCCTGACCCCACCTCAGCATGCTCTTGTGGCGGTGAAGTGAGTTGTTGCATGAAAAGTGTTCAGAGCGGGCCTGGCACAGAGCGGGCCTGCGTGCGTGGCATTCCCTAGGTTCGCCCTAGGCGTGTGCACAGCGAACACAACTGCCCTCAGCTTCCTGTTCAATGAGGGGGAGCTGTTCTTTCCCCCACGTTGTGAATGGGGAAAACCAGAGCTCAGAGACCAAGTAGCCGAGTCGATTTCACAAACTCAGCATCGATGAGCCCCTGGGAAAGCGTTGGTGGTGGCAGCTGCCACCTGGGATGCCCGTTACTACCCTGGCTGCCAGAGCCAAGGATAGACCCAGTCTCCCTTCCCGAGGCGCCGCCTGTGAGCCAGCTGTCCTCTTGCCCTTTGCCCTCTGATGCACCCCGACCTCCTCCCGGGGAGGGCTTTCTGGGCGGCGGTAGGCAGGCTCACACCGCCGCCGCCTCTGATGTCAGCCCCACATAACTCGCCACCCGACTTCATAAAAACGTCCATCAGACAGCCTCAATATGGACATAATGTGCAGTGAGTTATTCTTACGCCAGGTCATCCATAACGGAAAATCAGCCCCAGACGACCCTGTATTTCTTCCCGCTCCCTAAAGTGTAATAAATTGAACATTTTTAAAGCTCGGCATTAAGATGACTGGTGGTCAGCGGCCTGGAGCCCGCCCGGTGGAGGCCTGGGGCTGGGCAGTTTCTGGTCGTGCCCATCCAGAACCTGTGACAGTCTGGGCCTGCTTGACTTGTGTGCCTCTGGGGTGCCCCTCCCTCGATTCCCCGACAGCTTGGCTTCTCCTTCAGGCTCCTCACCTCCAGAACGGTGTTAAACATCCCACTGTTCAGGCTGTTAAGAGGGTGAAAGGGATGAATAATAGCAACCCTGATGCTTTTTCTCTGTTTTCTCGGTGCCAGGCCCTATGCTAAGCACATCCTTGTATTTACTCTCTTATCCTGCAGAGATCCTATGATCCACCCTTCCCACTTTACAGATGGGGAAACTGAGGCACGGCCAGGGTTAAATGACTGTCTGGGAAAGGCCAGTCTGGCTCCAGTGCCTGAGCTCTGACCGCCACACACGGTAGAATCTGGCATGTGGCAAGTGGCCACACGTGCTGGTCCTTCCTCTCCCCTTCCGTTTGAACTTGTTCATCTCCGTGACAGTGTGTGTTTCCTTGAGGTTCCCACATTGATCCAAACTCCGAGTACTTTCCATTCTCTCTGTTTTCTCCACATCTCACTGTACATGCCTCCGCCTGATTCCAGCATGACTATCCTGGTGGCTTCCGCGATCACACCGAGCCACGGAGAGTTCGCTCTGCGATTGAGTTCTGTATTGTAATCCATCCTGCCTGCATGATCGGACTTAGCAGAGAAGGGTGGTGGGGCCCAGCAGTGAAGAGGTTGGGCTCTGGAGTTGGACCAGCCAAGCTTATCTACTGACCAGCTGTGTGACTGTGGGCAAGTCACTCCCCCGCTGTGAGCCTCAGTTTCCTCCTAGATCGACTGGTCCTCATGGTGGCCCCTTCCTCCTAGAGGTGTTGAGGGGCTGTTATGAAGCGCACTGCACTGCAAATGGTCCCCAAGCAACAGTAGCAGGTGTGACCATCGATGCCAAAACCATCCTGGCCAACATAATCCCATCCTAACCCAGGAGGAGCTAAAAATCCGCCAACAGCCACCTCCACTGACTGTGTGCTCGCTCCGTTCATCTCTGCCTGGGGATAATTTTTCTCTCTCCCTGCTTGCTCCAGGGAGACGGGGAAAGGAAGGAGCATTCCTGGATCATACACATCCACCATCTATAAAGTGGGGTTAAAAATAGAGCCATCTTTCTCCGGTGGCTCTGAGGACCAGTGGCGCTGCGCTGATGAAACCCTCAGCCAGAGGAGGAATGAGCAGATGGGAACGGCCGTCATCCTCTTCGGCTCCACCCCACTGAGTTTCTTACAATGGTCCTCACTCGCCTCCTGGCACTGGGCCCGGCAACTTGGCCCGGCAGCGGGGCCCTGCGTGATGCCTCTGTCTTCCACTATTAGTTCTCTGACATCATCTCCCCCGATGGCCCGTCTGCTGCTGCCTGCCCAGACCTTTTGTTCTTCACGCTCCTCCACAGTGAAATCCTCCCATTTCTTCTGCACTTCCGCTCTGATCGGAGCACCTGCACCACTCCTACCAGGAGGACCACAGCAGTGTCCTCACCGGCCGTCCGATTTCCAGGCTTGTCCACCAAAGCTCATCCTCCCCGCAGCAGCCAGAGGGAGGCCATGCCACTCTCTTCCTTAGAAACCGCCAGTGGTTTCCCTGCAGACTGAAAATACTCCTACCTGTGCATCCTGGCTCACAGCATCACCTCCTCCTGCCCCTCTCTGTCCAGCCGTCCAGCCACACGGGCTCTCTTTTTCTGCCTCAGCATCAAGTTTATTCCTGCTCCTGCCTCCGGGCCTTTGCACTTGCTATTGCCTCTACCCAGGGCTCTTTTGCCTCTAAGTCTGCTCATGGCTGTCTCCTTGGCATCTTTTAGGTCTTAGCTGCAATTGCCTCTCCTTAGTGAGGCCTCTCACTTGTGCATGCATCAAGGGCTGGTGTAGCCCTGCCTGCCTGCAGAGTGGAGGGGGAGCCCTTCATCCCGGCTCCCTGCCTTCCTGGAGACTGCCTGCGGGAAGATAAGACTGTGCCTGCCTTTTCATGTCCTCTGTCAATTACGCTCTAACAATGCCAATTACCTCCCCTTGCTCCACATCATTTTTCTCAGTGTGTCTCAGTCCCTCCTAATCACTAAAGGAAATGGACCACCAAGTCCTTCTCCGACAGGCGCTGCTCTGAGCCCAGCCGCAGGAACACACTGTTCTCTAGGTCTTGAAAACGGGTTTGGTGGATTATGGTGGCTGGCGGCAGGATGGGGCTGGAACTAGAGGTGCCAGTATGAGGATGCTGTGGGAGTGGGCTACGGTCTCCGTTTCCTCACCTGTCACCCCAATAAATTAAAGGAAATTTTTAATGGGAATATTAGCTGTATATACTAATCTCACAAGATCCAAGATAGGGATTAAAAGAGAAAAAGGCAAGGAGAACCTTTAACAGGGTGCTTGATAGTTGATAATCAAACTAATGGCTGCCTCCCTTCCCCCGACATTCTGTTGTCATTATTATTATTCTAACATCTGGGCCAGCTGAGGTCCTGGACATTCTGAGGAAGACATTCTCTGCCCAGTTTGGAAGGAGCTTGAGATGGTCCCAGGTGGCTGTACCCATGGAGCCCCCCATCTTGACCAGTTGTCCTGGGGTGACCTCTCAGCACCATTGTTTTCATTTTATAGATCAGTGGGGCCCCCTCACTCAATGGGCTCAGGGCTCAGAGCTTGTAGACACATCAGTTCAGGACTCTAGCTTGCTTTAAAAAAAAAAAAATTCTGTCCCTGAGCACCAATGTAAACATCATTAACTGTTCCCAGGGGACAGTGTGCTGGCAGTTGAGAAAGTGCGCTGGTCTGGACAGTGCAAGCGTTGTCTTGGCTCCTTGCAGCTCTGTGACTTCGGGCAAGGCACCGCCCCTCTCTGAGCCTTAAGTGCTTTCCTTAGGTGATTTCTAAGGGCATTTTCTGCTCGGAGATTTTAGGGTTCGGAAATCAAGGAGAAACTGCCCATTGCAGAATAGACTTAGGGTTTGTTCACAGACGTGGCTTTTTCCAGTGGGAACTGTCTGTCGCCTAGAGCCACGTGGGTAATAGTACTTTCCTGATGGCCCCACTTTGCTAGGGTAGCAGGCCTACTGTGTGCAAGTGGGTGGAAGGATGAAAAGGGGGTGAGGAAGAGAAACTTTAAGTAGGTGGCCCTTAACCTTTGAGAATCTAGTGAAAGTCATGGGCCCAGGAAAATGCTCACCTGCGGAATAGTTTGCATACCATTTGCAAGTGGGTTCTCAGCTGTGGTTGAGAACTGTCTGCAAGCACCTCCTGCAGGAGGCCTTCCCTGACCTCCATCCCCTATTCCCAAGCATCCCATGCCCTCATCCTTTTAACGGTATTCATTACCTGTTCCTGCCTGTTTCCCCGGAGGACACAGGATCAGGTGACAGTTTCCTGTATGCTCTGTGCCTGGCACTCCAAATATTTGTTGAAGGGAATTGACTAGCTCCTGGCACTGAAGCTGGGGTGGCCTGGCCTTATCTCCTGGGGCAGTGCCTATTCAGTTTTGAGTGGGCTCAGAACTGGGCTGCCTCAAATGCAAACACAGGTGCTTCGCCAGTTGTAGGTTGATGAACAGTTGTGAAGACACGAAGGTGGCTTGTAAATGGTTCTGCTGCCTGAGAGGGGCTGGGCTGGGCTGGAGGGGAAGGCTAGTCAAAGGGCAGCGTCATGAGGTCTCTTCTCTTTTCTTCTCGCCCTCCCGCCTGGTCCAGCTGGAACAGAGTGAGGCCAAGTGTGAGGATGCCCTGAAGACCCAGAAGGCACTGACTGCAGACCTGGAGAGCATGCACAGCGAGCTGGAGAACATGACCCGGAGCAAGAGCCTGGTACCTGGTTCTTTCTGAAGCTCTGGGGACCCGGGCCAGCACAGGCCTCTGAGCTAGCTTGGACCTACTGTGTGCTCAGCACTATAAGAAGGAAAGGGCACTTATTGTGGGCTTACTGGGTACCACCTATAGACATCCATTGTAGACCTACTGGATGTTTAACACTCTGAAAGTGCAGGCATCTGACTAGGAGCTGAGCATTATAAAGGCACAAGGGTATATATGAGGGTCAACTGTGTGTTCACTCTGCAAAGGCAGGCAAATTGTAGACCTGATGTGTGCTCAGTACTGTGGGGATGCATCCGATATGAGCCTGTTGTTTGCTCAGTACCCTAAGCGGGAACACAGCTTTCTGTTGTGCACCCAGAGCGTGCTCACCACTAGGCAGTGCCCTGGTTACTGTTGTAGTCCTACTGTACACTCACCAACATAGGAGGGGCCTTGGTCATTATCATTGGGCTATTGCATGCCCATTCTAATAAGTGGAGACAAAGGCAGTCCTCATGGGCCCACTTAGCTCACCACTATAAGGGACCCGGCGCCCTACTATGGACCCTCTGAATGGGGACAAATGAGCATATGTTATGGATCTACTAATGTTGGTGAGAATTTCGCATCGTTTTCTAAGTCCCCTCTCTGGGCGTACAGGGTTGGTTTAAATTTATACTTTCTGTGTAAAATCCTAAAGTTTAGGTGTAACTAGAGATTTATAAGCAAAAGCTTGTCTCAAGATCCCTACTGGTCTCTTGGTCACAGATTTTATTTGCACTAGATTAAAGGGAATCTGTCCCCTTCCCCATTCCCCCCTTACACACACACACACACACACACACACACACGGAGCTGTCATGCCCACAGCATGCATTAACACACCCATGGCCACTCACCTGACACACCCATAGGCAATCCCCTCTTTACTGTGCATCAGTCCCCTCCCACCCGCCATTCTGCCTCACCCTGACCACTGTCCCTCCTGCCAGGTGGATGAGCAGCTGTACCGGCTGCAGTTTGAGAGAGCCAACCTCCTGAAGCGCATTGACGAGGACCAGGATGACCTGAATGACCTCATGCAGAAGCACAAGGACCTCATTGCTCAGGTAACAGCCTGAAGTGGGAGAATTTGCCTTCAGTGTGCATTACATATTTTTAAATATATCTTTATTGATTCCAGAGAGGTAGGGAGAGGGAGAGATAGAAACATCAATGATGAGAGAGAATCATAGATCAGCTGCCTCCTGCATGCCCCCTACTGGGAATCAAGCCCGCAACCTGGGCATGTGCCCTAACTGGGATTTGAACCAGTGACTTCCTGGTTCATGGGTTAATGCTCAATCACTGAGCCACACGGGCCAGGCCAGAAGCTTCGGGTGGAGTGGAGGGATGTGATGAGGACCCTTGGCAGATTTCTGATCTGCATAGCTGATCTGATTTGCATAACTTCACAACAGCTCCCTCCAAGAGCAGTGAGCATCTCCCCCACACGGTACCCTCAGAGGAGAGCCAGGGTAGAATGCCTGCCAGGCTTCAAATGCACCCTACAGAGATTGGATCTGAAGGAATTTCTGCTAAACAAGGAATAATTATAACAAAAAAATAAATTATATCATCAACATGATAACAACTGCCACAAAAATAGCCTAGGCCATCTTCTGCATTGTTAATTACACTTTTGTTCAAAATGGAAGTTTCTTTATTCGTTCAATTACAAAAGCAGCATATTCATATGCCCATTGTAAATTACTGCAATGATAAATACATGTGGAAAATAGAAATTGAGGGGTCCTTCTGTTCTCTGGAATCCTTCTAAATGGAGATAATCACACTTCACAGTTTGGTTCTACTTTTTTTTTTTTTAAAGAAATTTTATTCTTCATTGCCTCATTTAATCTCTGAACAAATGCATTGCATTGTAGAAGGGCTAAGCAGAGACGATCAGCCCATTTTACAGATGGGAATACTGAGGTGCAGAGAGGTTCTGGGTCTTGCCAAGGCCAGTATCCAGGTCTGGAATCCTAGTTACCTGACATTCAGAATAGTTCTCTCCCCTCAGAATCTGGTCCTAGTAATGTGACCAGCCCATTTCTGTCTTGGCTCTCAAGGGGTGCATAATAAGGTTGTAGACAGTTGACCAAGGCTCTGGGCTTACCTAATGGGAGTGACTTGGTGAACGCTGAGATGAAGGATGCTGGGGAGGATGTGAGAGGCACCCCTTTGGAACCGGCTACTGCCATAGGGACTCTGAGAAATTTAGACATCTGCAGTCTCAATGTCCCCCACCCGGGAGAAGAAGGGATTGCCAGGGGCAGTGTCCCCGCAAAGCCTGTGCTCTCAAGTGGCATTTCTTTGTCTCCCCAGTCTGCTGCTGACATTGGGCAGATCCAGGAGCTGCAGCTGCAGCTGGAGGAAGCCAAGAAGGAGAAGCACAAGCTGCAGGAACAAGTACGTGCTGGCGCCGCCCCGTTGTGGGGGAGGAAGAGAAGGGTTCCCTCTGGGACCTCACACTCTGGGCCCTGGGAACTGTCCTTCATTCAGCTTCAGTCTTGCACCAAATGAATTGAGAGCCATCTTAGACGGACACACACACACACACACACACACACACACGCACACACACACACTCACTCTTCCCTGTGCCCGTTCAGCATCCCGAGATGCCAGTGCAGTGAGACGCATCAACATTTCAGTGAAGGGTTCTCTCCTGCTGAGAAATGGCTCCAGGGAGATGGGATGCTCTGGTCTAGGCAGGATCATCATCCTTCATGAAATCTTCCTGAGTCATGGTTCCTCCAAACTCCCCCGGATTTCCTTCAGTAGTTGGTGGATCGCTCTTATCCATGAAATTCTCAAAGCTCTCCCAGAACTGTCGCACGTGCCTGCTTAGAGTGACTGTCAGAGGGACTGAGTGTCAAGCCAGTGTCCATGGGCACCGAGTAACAACAAGTACAACAAGAGGACAGCAGCAGGGGCCAGTTGCTGGGGCTAATGACATACCAGGTGCTCACCTCCTCAGTCCTCGCACACAGACGAAGCAGTGAGGTTCGGGGAAGGGAGCTGACGTGCCTGGGCCCATCCAGCTGGAAAGGGGTGGAGGCAGGTTTTGAACTCGGATACAGGCCTTGGCTCCCAAACCCACTTTGGTTGTATCCTTTGATGCTGAAGCTTGCTGCTCACAGCCTGGCTTTGCTCTCCTAGCAGAGCAGGGCAAGGAGGTAAGAGAAGCACTGACCAGAAGACCTGTTTTGGAGGCAGAATGCCCAGGAAGTCTCACCTCCTAGGCCCTAAGACCCAGGGGCCAGGTCGGGTCTGAGGGTCCTTGGATTGGAACCGGCAGTGCTTCCTGTGCACGCCCCAGACAGCCCCTGAGCTGAGAAGGAAGCTGTGAAGGGGCCTGGGGCTGAAGCCTGCGTGTGTTTCGATCGTGTGGCTCAGGGCCAACAGGTGGCCAACGGACCCCTTGTATCTGTCCCCAGCTGCAGGCGGCCCAGCTGCGCATCGAGTACCTGGAGCAGTCCACCGTGGACCGGGCCATTGTCAGCAGGCAAGAGGCAGTCATCTGTGACCTGGAGAACAAGACGGAGTTCCAGAAAGTGCAGATTAAGAGATTTGAGGTACTTGCTGATGTGTGAATATTGTTCAGACCCAGAGAAGCGAGGCCTTTTTGTAAGCTCTGTCCATCTATCCATGCCTTTGCCTTTATCTGGCCATATATTACTCATCCACCTCCCGTATGAGTTCCTTCTTCCCCTCCTTCCTCTTTTCTTCCTTTCTTCAACCACACTGTTCCACAAACTACCTATCCATTCAGTCTACCCACCTCCATCTATCTGTAGCCAGCTCCATATGCCATCACCGGTCCGTCCATCATCCCCCTTCCCTGGGTTCTTTTTCTCTTCTCTTCATTCTTTCTTCTCTTCCTCTGTTTTTTTCTTCAGACCTTGACCCCTTGTCTGTCCATCTCATTATCCTTTGCTCTAATTCTGCCATCTCCATCCACTCACTCGTCCATTCATGCACCCCACACTCATTTTGAGCGGAAATTTGCTTTGCACCTGGTGTGTGCATAGATGTATGAAACAGATTCTGCTTATCAGAGCATAAAACTTTGTAGGAGGTGAGGATACAACGTGTACATAGATACCCGTAGTATATAGAGAGAGGGCTATGAGGTTTGGAGGACAGAGGTGCTTTCAGGATGGGAATCAGGGAGGCTTCCAGGAGAAGGTGGCATTGATGCTGGGCCTTGAAGGACAGGAAAGCTTGGAGGAACTGGAGTTCAATGATTTTATTCACATTTAACCCTCTAGGCAATGACACGAGACATTTTACAGATGATATTGTCATTGTCCAAATCCTTCTACGTCAGCTGTTCCACTTGACATTCACTGCAGCCCCATGGGGCCAGTGGGATGGAATGAGAAGATGACCCCAGAGAGGTCACGTGATTTATTCATGATGCAGCCAGGTCATGTCAGTGACAGGAGCAGATGGACAGTTGACCGTCCTGGTCCCAGGCTTCCATTTCTCTGCAGCCAGCTGGCTCCCCCACCGGACCCGTAGTATGCTAGTGCCTCTGGACAGTGAGAAGCTGCTCCTCACTGGGAAACATTCCCTCCAATCTCCTCCTGGGCATTTGGTTTCTAAGAATTCTGCTGTGGATGAAGAACAAAGACAGCTTCTTCTTTGTCTTGACCCTCAGTGGTTCTCAGACTTCTCGGGGAATTCCTTAAGGCATATGTCTTTGCAGATCACCTCGAAACTTTGATCTGCTACATTTTAAATAATTAAATACATCATGTTGGGCTAGATCATGTATCTCTTTTTACTTGATTCTAGCATAGTCATGTGATAGCAGAAAAGAAAAGAAATCTATGGGAGAGTAACTTTAAAAGGCAGATTCAATCTCATTCAAATAAGTGTATTTGAATTTGGTCCTTGAGATGGGGTACCTCAGGGACACAGTTTGAGAACTCTACTTCTTTATAACCCGCCTACTGCCCTTGGAAAATGTTGCTTAAATTACATTTGCAGGACGAAGGAGAAGTGAATAATAAAGCTTATCTTCAGCCTCTGATCTGGAAAGGGGCTCTGAGTCCTCAGCAAGGGCCTGAAATATTCATGTGGGCTTCGTTTTTATGTCAACACTTTAGTATTTACCCATCAGAATCATTTGGTTCCAGGCTTGTTGGCCAACTAATGAATTCTGCACAACAGCCCTGGGTTTGTTTTCTGTAGCACTGGTGATGCCCACAGCTCTTTTCCCTCTATTGTTTCACTGTGACCTTGTGGGATTTCTCCCCCCAGGAAAGGGAACGTGCCATGAAATAATAGAGCTGAGGCTCATGGGAGGTTACTCGTCAAACCTCCCTGTTTTGCATATTGGGGAAACCAAAACCCATGTTGGGGAAGGGCTTGTTCCCCGGTTTAGTGTTTTCTCCACTGACCACTCCACCTCCCACACCTTGAGATGAGTGAAGGCTGCTATAAATAGGAACAATTCCTAGCCCATATCCAGATATCTGATGTGCCAGGCACTGAGCTCAGCCTTCTGCATGACAATGTGAGCAGTCCTGACAGGGTCCCATGCCCATCTCTCAGAGGGGTTAAATAACCTGCCTAAGGTCGCACAGCCAGGAAGAGTAGAGCTGGGATTTGAATTCAGATCATGCTGAAAGTCAGGGTTCGCATCAGTATACTACACTGCCCCTCAGAATAGCAGTTATGGTGTCCTGGATACGTGTGTCTGCACATCCCCTAATGGGGGTCGACCACAACCTGGGCATGTGCCCTGCCCAGGGAATTGAACCCTGACCTCCTGGTTCATAGATTGATGCTCCACCCCTGAGCCGCATGGGCCGGAAGGTTTCCTAGGTTTTCAGAGTCAAGTCTTCATTTTTGTATCAGGAATCAGAATAATTATCCTGATTATAAAAGTACACAGCGGCTCTGCAAAGGATTTCCCTTCCTGGAGCCCCCCAGTTTCCTGCCCATGGGCCTCTAACCCCAAGGTGGGCGTGTGCTCTCCGCCCCCCTCCAGGTCCTGGTGATCCGGCTTCGGGACAGTCTGATCAAGATGGGCGAGGAGCTCTCGCAGGCAGCCACGGCCGAGGCCCAGCAGCGGGAGAGCAGCCAGTATTACCAGCGGCGCCTGGAGGAGCTGAAGGCGGACATGCAGGAGCTGGTAGAGCGGGAGGCGGAGGCCAGCCGCCGGTGCATGGAGCTGGTGAGTGTGGTCCTGCGCTGCTTCTCCTGTGCTGGAGGGTTTGAGATTGGAGAGAGGCTAGAATCTGGTGCCAGTGGGCCAGGCTGGAAACCAGGAGAAACCAGAAGGGCATGGGCAGAGAGACGATGCTGCCATTGGCTGCTAACTCTGGGGGGGTGGGCCCAAAGTGGACCCATGGTGTTCACTCCTGGATGGTCTCCAAGCTCCTTTGTGTCTCAGACTCCAGGTCCAGCCTCACACATTCCACCCCAAAGGCCGGGTGGCCTTGTGAAAAGCAAGGAATCAATGTTTATTAAATGTCTGCCTTGCATGGAGTTTCCACATCCATAATAATGTCTTGTAATCGTCATAACCCTGCAAAGTCAGAATTATTGTCCCATTTACAGATGAGGAAACTGAGGCTTCATAGAGGTGAGGTAACTTGTATAAGAGTACACCTAGCCAATGTCAGTGCTAATTCCAGACTGTTAATAACAACAACAAACATAAAAATAAAGAGGATAATGTTAAAGCCACCATTTTTTAAGCACTTGCTACCTGCCAAGTTCTAGGTTAAACATTTGTCGCTTAAAATCCTCTGATCAGTATTGTGTGGTAGGCACTAGGCTTATCTCCATTTTGCAGACAGGGAAACTGAGGCACGGGGGCATCAACATGCCAGAGAGAGTCTCAGAATGGCGCTACCTGCGAGGAAGGATTTGAATCTAGGTCTGTCCAGCTCTGTGGTCTCTGCCTTCATTTGCTAGCCATGCTTGCCCCCTGGTGTGGGCCAAGGGACATTTCGAAATTTGTTTCCTGCCCAATGGGAAGGTTTTATTCATCGTTCAGTGTATTTTTCTGAGAACAGTTTCCTGCAGAGATCACAGGTCTGAGAGAGCCTGCTCCTCCTTTTCCCCATGAGGCTGAAGAACCCTAGGATGCCAGGTTTTCTTTTCTGTGGCCCAGGAGGCATCTGGCACCTTCATTGCCCCCCCACCACATAGCCTCCCCTGAGACCCACACCATGCCAAGGCCCAGAGGCCTCTCAGCCCCTGTCATTAGCTCCTTTCTGCCCTGTCCACTCTGGCTTTGTGACAACTCTCATCAAATTGCCCTGCAGCAGGTATATTTCCCTGGCCACTGTCCCCCATGGTCAGTGTCATTCCCATCAGCTTTGCCCTTGACAAGCCAGCAGGCTGGCTGTTGTGTGGGAGGTGGTGAGGCTCCGCGCAGAGAGGAAGTCCCCAGACAAAGCCCAAGCCCCATGACTGGCAGCTCCTCCACCCACCGCAGCCCTGGGGGAGAGAGGCCCTTCCTCCATTTGACGGGATAACTTCCTCATTAACCAGCCTGCTTCTCAGGCAGCCCGGCTCCCTCCTGGCTGGAGTGAGAGAGCATCCCCGGTCTTTTCTCCTCTGATGTCTTCTTTAACTGGCCGGACACCCACAGGTTCTGGCCAGATCAAAATGGGTTTTCCCTCTCCCCTTGGCTCGCTCTCTCTCTCTCTCTCTCTCTCTCTCTCTCTCTCTCTCTCTTTCTCTTTTCTCCCTTTCTCCTCTGTTTCTTTCTCTGCTCACTTTCTTCCTCCTCTCCCTTTTCCCAGAGACACATTAAGATCTTTCAAGGCCCCTAAATACTAACAAGATACACAGCCCCTATCTAAGAATCAAAATAGAAAGAACACAAAACTCTAAAACCCAAAGCTGGCAGGTATGCTGAAAGGAGAGCTGCACCCTTCTCTGTTTTCTACTTGCAAGGCTTTGGGTAAATTCACCCCGGCTGAACTCTCTTATGGTGGGGTGTGTGGCTGGGAGGTGTGTATATTTCCTGGGGCGGCCTTAACAAATAGCCAAAAGCTGGGTGGCTGTAAACAGTGGAGATCGATGCTCTCATAGCTCCGAAAGCCAGAAATCTGAAATCAAGGTATTGGTGGGGCTGTGCTCCCTCTGAAGGCCTAGGGGAGAATCCTTCCTTGCCTGTCCAAATTCGGGGGGTCCCATGTGTCCTTCGGCTTATGGCTGCGTCACTCCAGTCTCTGCCTCTGTCTTCACAGGCTGTGCTGCTCTGTGCACAGGTCTCAAGCATCCCTCTGCCTTTTTCTTATAAGGACACCTGTAGTTGGATTTAGGGCCTCTCTGAAATCAATAAAAATATATATTTTTGAAAGGTAGACAAAACCCAGCTCAGTGGGAGGGTTCAGTGAGCACTGTCATTTCAAGATGAACCCTGTGGCCGAGGCCCCTTCCTGGAACTTTCCCAGGCTTCTCAGAAGATGCTGTCTCATCTCTCCGGGTCCATGTCCGTGTCACCAGTGTGCCCCCCTCCATCCCCTCTCTAAGACCAGGGGCGGCTGCTCCATGCCACCTGCTCTCTGAAAACCTCCCCCCAAAGCCTGCAGAGCCCTCGGTGTCCTGGTTCCTTCCTTCGTGTACATTTTACTGTGGGCCAAGCCTCCCGCTAGATGTTGGGGATCCAATGGGGAACGAGATACACCCTTGCCCTCAAGTTGCTCACATTGAATGGAGAGAGATGGCTGAGGCCATTGCCTGTGTATTTTACACATTCCTCTGTAAGGGGTGCGCAGAGCTTTCATTGACAATACAAGGTGTCTGCGTGCTGGCATTTGGGGGATCCTGCCCCGTCTCCACCACAAATCATTTCTTTGGGTGAAGCATTGCCCTCTTCATTTTCCATTTGTGAAATTCCAATCTCCACGGGAGGAAGAGAATTCCCTAACTCCCCAGCCCAAGCATTCATTCACCCACTTACTCATTCACTCATTTGGACAAATGTTTGTTGAGTCTCTCTCTGCTCCGGCCCCTTGCAGATGTTGTCTTCTTTCACACTTAGGACAACCCCAGCAGGTGGAGAAAGTGGGGGTTCAGACTTGTGAGGTGCCTTACCCAGGGCTGCAGAGTGGCGAGTGGCAGAGCTGAGATTGGCAACCCTGTGTGTCCAACTCTGAAGTTATCCCTGCGTATCCAGTTCTGCCCTTTCAACCCAACGCTGCTGAATAATGGCTCTGCTGTGGGAGACCAAAAAACAGGGTCCCGCACTTGGGCCCTGGTGAGAAGTGAGAAGGATGTTGATGGATCTTCCCTCTGGGTTCCTTTCCGCCTGTCTCCAGCCTGTACCATTTGTCACTGTTGCTGTTGGTTTAAAGGCTGCGAGTTGTTTCGTGTGAATGATTTACACCCCTCGCTGGTGCACCGGCACGTCCAGATCAGGATCAATTATCCCGCCGATGGAACTTCTCCTCCTGGAAAAAAGAAAAATGAGGTTTTGCCATTAATTTTAGTAAATGTACTATTCCTGGCGACTCCAGGAGCCATTATGGAGAAAAAAATATTCTGGCCTCTAAATCATTCAAGTCCCTTTGTCATTGGAGCGAGGAGACAGCGCATCCGTGGATTTGTGGCCTGTTGTTTTCCAATAGTAACAAAGCCCAGGCGGTCCAGAGGTGGTCAAGGGGAGGTCAAGGGCAGCAGGAAGAGCCCGAGGTGACAGGGAAGCCTGCCCTCTGCCTGCTTTTGGCCAATGCACCTGCTTTTAGTTCGGAGGCTGCACCTGTTGGGTTTACCCTTCATTGCCTTGGCCCGACTCTATCATCTCAACTCTTTCCTGAGCCAGGTGTCCTTTTCATAAGCCTCCCAGGTCTTGAAGAGCTTTGATGGTGCTTTTCTGCTCACCCTTAGAGGGGCCCGAGCTGGAAACTGCAGTGGGCTGGCTCCCTGGGGCTCACGCAGTTAGTGGGCAGGCCTGTTGCTTTTACCCTCCTTAGGTACTTCTCAAGTTCATGCCTTCCTGCTCCATCCCTGCTTCCTGTGTCTATTTAAACTGCATCCCCTCTGGTCTAGGCCTCTACAGTTACCCTCTACCTTGGATCGCCCCTTGTCCTCCATTCTTGCTCCTCCTTATTGAAGATCTTTCCAGAAGGAACACATCTTACTGTGTTACTGTTCTGCTAAGAAGTCTCCCAGTGCTCTTTATTGTTTTTGCAACAAAGCCCCAGTTCTTTCCCAGAGCCCGTGAAATCCAGCCTCGGTAGATTTTCCTGCCTTTGATTGTCTGCCTCTTGTCACCTTGCATGTTCTACTCACGCATGAAAGCAACTGTTCAGGACCCAATGCATTGTTATTTCTTGACTCACCACCTTTGTTTTCCAGCATCCTCTGCCTGCCTACTCAGTCTTCAAAATTCAGATCAAACCTCACCTCCAGGAAGCCCTCCCTGTTTTATCTCCACTCCTTACTAAGTTATCTACTTCCCTTGTGTTCACCCCACCCATGCACATATCACCCAGTTCGTATACTTGCCTTGTTCTTACCTTTCTAGACAGAGGGATGGGTGTTACTTCACTCTGGGTCTCTAGCATAGGGTAGGTTCTCAGTTAATTGTTTGCCAAATTGTTTCTTTAACATTTTGAACTCCTGCCTCTTAAGAGAACAGCTCAAAAAGTTTGTCTTAAAACTTGGAATTTTCAGATCAACACGCTTTAGTTTGCATCCTGGCCCTGGGGCTGATGTTATGGGAGATGCAGACAGGAATGGACCAGGTACTGTGCCCTCGGAGAGCTCAAGGTTGAGAGAAGGAGACGCACGTGTCCCTAAGTAATTCTGGTACAAGAAGGAAGTGGTTGGGGACAACCGGCAGCCCTGGAGAAGACTGCATGGAGGATGCAGCGTTTGCTTTCCTCATGTGATCATTTCATTGTGACTTCCCTGCACGTGCGTTCAGCAAATGTCTAGTGAATGTCCAGATATCCAGAAAGTCAGATAAACCACACGTGGGAATAGAAACACAGCCTCTTCCCCTCCTCTTCCTCCTCCTCTTCCTTTCTCGTTGCAGCTTCCCCACCAAGGCCAATTGCAGAATCCCGTCCCCACCCCCACCCCCCACCCCCAGCCTGCTCTCTTCTTTACCTCCCACTTGTCTAGGTTTGAATTGTTTTGACTCATGTTGAGAGAAGGATATACATTAGCTTCTTAGGGCTGCTGTAAAAATTACCTAAAACGGGTTGTCTTAAAACCACGTGCATGTATTCTTTTCGCAGTTCCAGGGCCTTCGTCTGAAATCAAGGTGTCGGCACAGCCACCCGCCTTGTGAAGGTTCTAGGGGAGAATCCTTCCTTTCTCTTCTGACGGCTTCGGGTGTTCTCAGCTGGCACCATGACTTTCATTTCTGCCCCTGCGTCCTCAGGGCCTTCTCTCCTCTGTCTCTGTATCCTCTCCTCTTCTTATAAGAACCATAGTCATCGAATTTAGGGCCCACCCTAATTCAGTGTGACCTCATCTTAACTACTTACATCCACAGAGACCCTGTTTCCGAAAGGCCACCTTCTGGGTTTCCAAGTGGTAGGAGTTTTAACGGGAGGGTATTCAGTGCCCTACAGGGTGGTAGAAAGAGCACTGGACCTGGAGCCTGAGCCTTTAGGCAGCTGAGTTAGCATTACAGAGCCTCAGTTTCCCCCTCTGTCCAACAGGGGTGGTATAGTGCAGCCCATCTCATCGGGTGGCTGTGAGGGTTAAAGGAGATGATATATGTAAAGGTGCCAAGTGATGGCATACAGCAGGTGCTTAATAGAGGCTGCTTTGCTTTTCTTTCTCCTTTCTTTGTACTCGAGTACTCTGCTGACTTTCTACTTAAACTTTATCATAAGTCCACCAGCTTCACGTCCACATCCCATTCCACACCCGTAATGGTGGATGATGGTGATGTTGATTTGTTTCCCTGCTACGTGCTGGGCGCTGGGCGAGGAGTCTCTCATTCAAGCCTCACTCTTTGAAGTAATTGTCACCATCTTACTAATCAAGAACTCGAAAGCTGGACAGCTGCAGCGCCTTCTCCAAAGCCTCATTCCCAGCAAGGGGCAGAGGCAGAATTTGAATCCAGGCCCGACCAGCTCAACCCCAGTGTCTTACTCATCCGTTTTAGACACGTAGCCTTACCCATTCAAGTACACTTTTTAAAAAGGGAGTCATAAAAATGAATATTGCTTTCGATTCCGTAATCTCAGGTTTCTCCATCTTGGCATTGTTAACAGTTGGGATTGGATAACTGACTGTTGTGGGGGCAGTCCTGTGCCTTGAAGGATATTTAGCAGCTTCTCTGGTCTCTCCTAGATGCAGTTAACACCCCTCCCCCAAGTTATCATAATCAAAGGTATCGCCAGACACTGCCAGATGTTCCCTGGGAGCAAAATCACCCCCACCCCCACCCCGTTAAGAATCACTGCTCTCCTGACATCTTAACAATAATCCTTAAGGTAACACCTATGATACTCCCCATTTTACAGACGATCAAACTGAGGCTCAGAGGGGTGACTTGATGCACCCCAGGTCACAGAAAAACTGGATAAGGGGCATCAGGAGTGAGGGAGGAATTCCAAGATAAGAGGAGGAAGGAGCTCAAATTCCTAGAGCAAAGGGAAAGGACAGAGGTTCCAGCAAAACTCAATCCCAGGCTTGCGGAGACCCACAGGCGATTCCACAGCAGAATCTAATTCTGAATGGAATTGAAAGCCTTGCTGCAGACTGTGTACTTTTAATAATGTTTAAATAAAACATGGCAGCACGGGTGTGATCTCCTCCCTGAGCCTGGCTTGTCAGCTGCCCGGGCAAAGTCATAAATAGTTAATAGACAACCACTTACGGCTCTACTTCTGTTAAATCCAGCATCCATTATACATGATTCGTGAATTATTTATTTGCTGTTACTTGGGGGTATATTTTTTCCACCTTCCAGGGGAAAACAATGGGGAAAAAAGTGTGAGGCCTGAAACATACGAGGGGCATCTGTGTTAGGGAATGTCCCGGTAAGGCAGAGCCTCCCCTTGATGCAGACGGGAGGTGACAGTGAACTGGGACCTGAGCGCGCTCCGCCAGGCCCCACTGTCCCACGAGAAAACCGTGGGAGAGGGGGTTGTTAGCAAGTGGTTAGCAGCCGTTCTCCAGGATAGGCAGGGTCCTGGGTGCCGTGTGCGTCCATCTCTGTGGTGTAAACCCTCCCGCTCGGCTGACTCCACGCTAACACTGGACTGTCGGTGAATGTGGAACTAGGAAGCTAGGCGCAGAGGCACGCCTCTACACGGTCATGCGCCACTTAACGACGGGGATGTGTTTGGATTCTGAGATGTGCGTCGCGAGACAATTTTGTTGTGTGAACATCACAGAGCGGGTGCACTTACACAAGCCTGGATGGTCTATCCCAGTGATCAGCAAACTGCGGCTCTCGAGCCACATGCGGCTCTTTGGCCCCTTGAGTGTGGCTCTTCCACAAAATACCACGTACTGGCGCGCATGTACAGTGCAATTGAAACTTTGTGGCCCGTGCGCAGAAGTCGGTATTTTGTGGAAGAGCCACACTCAAGGGGCCAAAGAGCCGCATGTGGCGCTTGAGCCGCAGTTTGCCAACCTCTGGTCTAGCCTACTACACACCCAGGCTACCTGGGATAGCCCCTTGCTCTGAGGCTACAAGCCTGTGCAGTGTGTTACTGTACACACAACACGAGATTTAATCAAGCACAAGAGAAAATGATGCAATCAAGAGTCTTAGTGCACACAAATTGTCTGAGGCCACCGATGGCGTGACACAGCATACTCTTCTACAGCAAACTTTCTTTTTATAAGTAGAAAGAGTACACTCTAATATAATGACGAAAAGTAGAGTATAGTAAGTAGTTGTTATTCTCAGTGTCAGGTATTATGTACTGTACCTAATCGATTGTGCCATACTTGTTTACACCAGCATCACCACAAACGTAAACAATGTGTTGGCCTCCGATGTTTAAGACGCCTGTGACATCAGCAGGTGGGAGGGATTTTTCTGCTCCATTGCCATCTGTGGGACCCCTGTCTCATATGCGGCCCGTCATGGATGGAACCATCATCATGTGGCCTCTGACTGTATAGCACGTTGACCAGGCAGAAAAGAAAGACCCAACTCCACAAGCATAGATAACAGTCAAACGTTAGTAAAATGATTAGGAAGCAATGCCTTTGTTTGTCATAAGATTTTATTTAATTGTAAGTTTACATCACTTAATTTTTGATAATGACTGTGTTTTAACAACTGGCTCACAAAATTCCTTAAAATATAGCAGTCAGCTCTTGTAAGCCAGCATGCACCAGTTCTACCACACCACTGGCTTGGTGTCTCCTTGGGTGGGGACACCCTGCCCTGGTTAGGAGGCTGTGGGGGAGTGGAAGGAGGGGAAGTGTGGAGTCAAAGGGCTCTGAAGTCAAATCCTATGGCTCACTGTGTTTTACAAAAAAATTCATCATTGGAACTCAACCCTTGTAAGGACATTCGTTCAACTTGTGTGTAAATTGGGTATGATCACATCTACTCAGAAAAACTAAACAAGTAACTCATGCGACAGTCTTGCTGTGACTCTCACCTGTCTACCCCTGAAGGCAAGCTGGCTCCTCCATCCTCCCCTCTTGTCCACTTTCTCCCGTCTTCTGAGCATCTGGCCACTTCTGGTGAGGGCCTCAGGAAGCCCGAAGCCAGATTCTATTTAGCTTTCATGTTTGTTTTTGTTGATTTTGGTTTTTAACCACCCAAAGACCCATATTTCCAAACCCCAGGCCAGACAGCAGCTCGCTCCCGCCACTCACCTGGGGCCTCCACCAAACCCGGGTGAAGGGTTTCAATTAGAGAAGCTCTCAGTGTTTCGCTCCTGCTGACGCCTCTGAACTTCAGAGCATAAAGATGAATTACTTTGGCCGGGAACGGAAGTATTTAAAAAGGCATTCCAGATGAAGGGCAGGTGGGGCCACGAGCTGGGCGTAAATAACACCTTTATGGCTCTCCTGACAGCGAGATAATTCTCCTAATTACTGCTCGGTTATCTCGGCGCGATCCAAATGGCCCAGCACGTTTATAAACTCCCTGTTCCCAGACCACATGTTCTCAGAGAGCTGACAGAGGAAAGCGTGGGTATTCATATCACTCCCCCCCTTCCCTGCTTCAGGGCATCTTGGTGGCCTGTTTGCCCCCACAAAAAGGTTTCTGTACAAACCAACACTAGATCCTAGAAGAGACTTAGGACCCAGTGCTGCCTGCCCCAGTCACGTTTCCTGAAAGAGAATTCTTCCACGCTGTCTCGATCCCAAGCGGTGAATGTGCCCGTCTCGATTCAAGAGGTGTTATCATCTAATGAAATGAGTTTCTTTGCGTCTGCCTCTGAGATGAGATATCTCGATAATAAAATCTATTACCGAAGGCCTACCTAGGAATAATTGGGTCTACTACTCCCCAGCTTGTGGCTTGGTTTCTGCACTGAAAACAGGCTCTCCAGTAATTAATCAGAATTTCAAGTTGCTAATACCAGTTTCCAATAATGCATGGAGTCCCGAGACGGCAAACAGAAGAGCAGGTACTAATCTTGTCCCCTGAGACTCCATCAATTGAACTTTTGTCACATTCGGCTTCCGGGAAGTGAGTGTGACTCAACTCCGCAAAGTTAATTACTTAACAAAAACGTAAGGGGCGGGGGGAGATATTGATTGAATGCTGCAGGTGTACATTAAATTATTCAGATAAATCCAATCCAGACTGTTTAGATGAGATTGTGCTTCACCTAATTGCGTGTCAGAGCAGCTTAGGAAGGTTATCTCCACAATTGCAAGCACCATCATGTCACAGTTGGATGTCTGCAGAAGACAATGGTCTGGAGGGTATCTGGGGGTCTCAGATCAGAGTCTTAATGTTCTGAATCGACTTCCCAACTCTAGTTTGGTTTGAAGAGTAATTCATCTCTTTTTGGTGCTCTTTTGTGTGTGTTTTTGGCTGAGAAACAATAAGGGAGAAGGACCCTTAGGCCTTAAGGCTAGACCAAGCAGTGGGGGAATTGGCTGGTTTGGAATCACAAGTGCACGTGGTGGGAAAGGATGAGTGAGCTGGTTTAAGTTACGACTCTTGTAAGTTGTAAGTGATAGAAACAAAATTCATATTGGCTTAAGCAAAAGGGAATTCATGGGTTAATAAAAAAAAAAAAAGTCTAGTGACCTCTGGTTTCAGTTCCCAGTGGAATTCAGGGACTCAGATGATGTCAACAGGCTGAACCCAGTGTGCCAGGGCTAACACCTCTTCCCAACTGTGTTCAAGGATGTCATGTTGCTAGGTTGACATTAGCCATCGAGGGAGAATCGATGCCCTGGGAATTGGCAAATGCTACAAACCAGGGCTTTTTCTCCCACTTTCAGAGCCAGTTTTAAATAGTCACCTGCACACCACTGGGTGAACCCATCTCTCTCCATCTCCATCCTCAGGTCGGCTTTCCCTTCCCTGGTGACAGTGAGGCTGAAAAATGACCAACTTGTCAGCCTCAATAAGAAGGACCCTGGTACCAAAAATAGATCAGACAGAAGTCTAGGAATGGAACCTAGGGGTTCCAATGGCACGATTTGGGTGATGTGCCCTTCCCTAAACCAAGCACTAGTCCCAGAACAAGGCAACCTCAGGCCCATGTAGCTGCTATGAAGAGAGGACCCGCAAAGGAATGCTGTGAGTACGTGTGAGACAGAGAGAGAAAGGGAAAGAGAGAGAGATCCTCTGTTAGGCTGAATATATCAGATTGGGCTTGAGAAGGACCAGGCACTTTTTCAAAATAACCAATCAATTTCCGGATCCTTCACAAGCTGGTGTTGGACCCTCCCTCTAACCAATCCATTTCCTAGATCTTTGGGGGTCTGTGTGCCTCATCCAATCCAGTCCTCTTCTAGCTGGATAGACCTGTGTGGTCACCATCACGGCTCCTGCCGTGCATGCACCCAGCAGAGGAATGTCCCTTGTTGTTTATTCCTCCCCCTCCCGCCCCATAGTCTGGGCGAATGGACCCACTGTGCCCTGGGGAGACTGGAAAGCTGGTCCTTCCTTCCTACACAGGGGGGAAGGGTGTTAATCCTCTGGGCAGGGCAATGTGGTGATTTCCTGGGGAGCTCAGGAATGCTGCAACTTCCCCGTGAAGCAGGGCCAGTGTCTGATTCGGCTCCCCAGTTTGTTACGCTCAATGTCCGATTCCCTTTGCTCCCTTCCCCTACCAATAGCTAGCCACTTACGCTTACATCAGCACCACCACCATCGTCGCCATCACCATCACCACCACCACCACCACCACCACCACCACCACCACCATCATCACCATCACCACCACCATCACCACCACCACCACCACCACCACCACCACCACCACCACCATCATCACCATCACCACCACCATCACCATCACCACCACCACCATCACCATCACCATCACCACCATAATCATCATCATCACCATCACCACCCCCACCACCACCACTATCACCACCACCATCATCATCACCATCACCACCATCACCACCACCATCACCACCATCACCATCATCATCATCACATTCACCACCATCATCACCACAAGAGTGGTGAGCAGAGAGCATCACAGAGCCTCTTTAAGAGCAGGCACGCCCTGAACTTCAGAGCAGAGGTCTAAGCCCAGGCCAGTGGTTGGATCATTTCCAGTTTGACCATTCTGTCCCTTATGTGCTGCGTCCCCCCTTATAACCTGTGGGCTCACAGATGCCTCCCTGTTTGTGCTCAGCATCCTGGGCGCCAGCCCCATTGGAAAGCTGCCCTCTCCCCAGCCTGGCCGTGGCTGCGTGCCAGGTACATGACGCAGAGACCATCCTGCTGCAAGCCACCTCTGCCGCCCACACAGATCATTAGAATCAACACATTCATTTCTCTACCAGCATTCTCATCTCATCCCGCCCCAAGTTTTCAAATGGAAAAAGCAAGGCAAAAAGCAAGCCACGTCTGTCCTTGTTCAGGGAATTTGCAGCTCCCTGCAGATGACAGCCCCCCGCGGGGCAGAGAGCTAGGCTTCCTGTTTGCTTTCGGTGGGAGATGACGTGCTTGTGCTGTTACTAATGTTTGGCAGAGGTTTAGCCACAAAGCGGCCTGCTGGAGAGAGGCTCACACACCAATGCTCAGGGATCCTTCAGGCTCCTGCCTTTGTGCCCTAATTGCTTGGTGGTGGGGAGAGAAAAGGAAGACTGATGTCACTGCTCAGCAGACAAAAGGAAAGGACGCAGGAAATGAGATGTTTTCATGTCCTCCTGAGAGCCCCGAGGTTGCGCCTCACTGGGGCTCAGGGCCTCTAAGTTAAACCCCATTTGTGCCCTGGGCCACCCTGGTCTGGGGGTGGCAAGGATACATTGTCATCTACTCTCTGTATTATATTATCTTTTCCACAAGGTACCACTGGCCTGCATTTTTTTGGAAAAAAGGATCTACCAGCACAGCTCTTTGATGTGCTAATCGCCTTCCATGCCTTTCCTTCCTCCCACACAGTAGCACTTATCAATATGGCTCCGAATTTTCAATATGGCTCCTCAACACATAGACCCACAGGCTCTTAGGATTCGGCGTGGTCGCATCTTAGAACTGGGATGTACAAGACCTTAGAATCGTCAAGCCAGAAAACCTTAGGACTTAGAGCATCTTGAATCATAAGACATACATAGTATTAAAATCTTATCAGATTGAACCATAGAAATTGGCCATCCACATAGTTCAAAAATGATGGGATATAGTTGATTTCATGTGGTTCAACCCATTAGAAGATGGATATTGACATCCATACATTCTTAGAATTGTTAGCTCTTAGTGCTACAGAAGTTTAGAACCTTAGGATTTTAGGATCCAGGAAATACCCCTCCTCCCCCTCCTCCTCCCCCTCCCCCTCCTCCTCCCCCTCCCCCTCCTCCTCCCCCTCCCCCTCCTCCCCCCTCCTCCTCCTCCTCCTCCTTCCCCCCTCCTCCTCCTCCTCCTCCTCCTCCTCCTCCTCCCCCTCCCCCCTCCTCCTCCTCCTCCTCCTCCTTCTCCTCCTCCTCCCCCCTCCTCCTCCTCCTTCTCCTCCTCCTCCTCCTCCTCCTCCCCCTCCTCTTCCCCCCCCCTCCTCCTCCTCCTTCTCTAATAACTATAGGTGTATTTTGAGCTTTGTGGACTCTAGAATCTCTCTGTCTCAACCTCTGAACTCTGAAAGCCTCCATAGACAATAATACATGGATGAATGCGTGTGGTTGTGCTACAATAAAACTTGATTCACAAAAGCAGACACAGGCCAGAGGTGACCTGTGGGCCACAGCCTGCCACCCACCCTGTTTTGTGACGCGCACGCTGCAAGGGTTTCCTCAAGTGCTTGGACTTGTACAGGAACACAGACCTATCTGCAGGGATGCCAAAGGGCATTCAAACCTGGAGCCATTTTAAGGACAGCTTAGCCTGTTTCAGACCACTGTCTCTCCCAGGACAGCATCTGCCCTCCAGAGAGGCAATTAGGGGAAGAGAGAGCCTCCAGGGGCTGTTGCTAGCATGCTCCTGGCCCTGGGAGAGGGCCAGAGGGCTTGTCCTTGAACTGAGGAAAAATGGAGCGAGGCCATGGGGATGAGAACCTGGTTTCCAGAGTGCTGGTCAACCCCCGTGAGCCCCGCCCCTCGATCAGAAGCAGATTACCCTGAGTGCCTGGGAGGGCAGGATTGATCGCCCTGGCAAGTGCCGGTGGCCCCCAGCTGCAAGCACGATTTGATGAGGCTTTTCATCGGAGAGGCACGCGCCACCCGGCCGTAACCTTGAGAGGTGGAGGGAAGAGAGAGAGCACACCTCTTAGCAGTTGTTTTTCTTTCCCGCTGAGTCAATAAATGAACAAATGGACCGTGAGTGGCCAAGTGGCTGATATAATTTTAGACTCCATCAAAGGGAAGATCACAAAAGTGTAGGGAGGGAGCGCCCACCTCTTTATGTTCCGCCGCCGGGAGCCCAGGCTAACAATGGCCACAGAAGGAGGCTGGCAGCCTGGGGACTGATGTGCCTGGCCCGTCGGCGGCCGGCAAACACTGTGCACCGTGCTGCCCATGCAGCGCTGGGTGACGTCTGCACTGTGACCCTCAGGAGCCAGGGCGTTTCTCCGGTTCTCACCCACACGTTATAAATGAGGTGGTGTGACCTGCCCACAGCTGGTTCTCCAGGGCTGGTTGGCAGCAGGATGCGTCTTCGTCTCCTGGACAGCACACCCCGTGCTCTCCAGCAGATGTGGCATTTCTCCGGCGTGGCGTGCCCACGGACCACCTGG
Source organism: Myotis daubentonii (assembly GCF_963259705.1). Lineage (NCBI taxonomy): Eukaryota > Metazoa > Chordata > Mammalia > Chiroptera > Vespertilionidae > Myotis > Myotis daubentonii. The sequence goes on from NC_081858.1 coordinate 23,603,141, forward strand.
GGAGGGGGGTCACAATTCAGACCCTGAGCCAGCAGGTTCAGGTGGGCCTGGGAGTCTGCATTCCTGACCAGAAGTCAGAGAGGCTGCTGGTGCTGGGCCGGGGACCCCACCTGGAGTACCGCTCACTGTACCTACTGTCTCCTCACTCCAGACCCCCCTAAAGTCCGGGGAGGAGAGGGGTATGTTTCTAAGATGAAGTCACGGAGCAGGAAGTGGTTCGTCCAGGATTCAGATTCACATCTGTGCAGAGTTTGGGTCTTTTTTAAAAATAATGTCGACCACCGACCCTTCTGCTTTAGCCTGGCTCTCCCCTGGGGTTGATTTTGCCCCTTAGGGAGTGTTTTGCAACATCTGGGGACATTTTGATCAGCGTCACTTGGGGGCGGGGTGCTGCTGATATCATTGGTGGAGGCCAGGGATGCTGCTGACCATCCTACCAGGCGCAGGACTGCCACTTCCCTCCGCCCCGCGAAGAACTATCTGGCCCCGAATGTCAGGAATGCTGAGGTTGAGGAGCCCTTCTTCGTAGCTCAGGATCCTTCAGTCCAGAAAATACAGACCCACCCGAGCCCTGCTCTGGAGGCCGCGCAGTGCCCTTGGATTACAGGAGTCCATTCGAAACCCTCCCACTAAAAAGAGGCATGAATAGCCCTGGCCGGTTTGGCTCAGGGGCTAGAGCATCAGCCTTGGGACCAAAGGATTGGGGTTTGATTCCCAGTCAAGGGCACATACCTCGGTTTCAACCCCCTTTCTCTCCTCTCTCCCTCCCTCCCTCCATCCATCCATCCTCTCTCCCTTCCACTCTCTCTAAAGATCAATGGAAAAATATCCTCAGATGAGGATTTATTAAAAAAAAAAGTGGCACAAATAAACGAGTCCTAACTACCCAAAAAGCCCATTTCCCAGGCAGTAGATGGAACTCCCCACTGCACTGAGAGAGGCCAGGGGTCTGTGTCCCTGTGACCACCTCTCACTTCAGCAGCTGGAAGCCGGTCAAATCCAGAAACCACCGTTGTCCTCATCCCCAGTCGTCATCACGCCTGGCCGCACTCTGATTGTGTCGCAGGCACCGCTTTCTCTGACAGCCACTCCCGCCTCCACCCTGTCCCCAGCCAGAGGGACGGCATTGACTCTGGTCCGAGTGTGGGGAGGGCCGGGGTCTGGCATTGATTGCCGATACCAATAGCTCCGGCCCGTGTCCTCCCTGATGCATTCTCGGGCGGACATAGCTAATAACACCAGACTGTTGCTGAGGGTTGATTCCCTGGGGAGAGATCTTTTCTCCCTCTTTGCTTGCGTTCATTTGTGATGGTTCTTTGGCCCATTGAGAGCACCCACCGGCTGGGGCCGCAGTCGTTATGGGGTGACGGGATTTTCCTGGAGAGGGAGGGGGTCTCTGGAACGGGGAGAAACAGCGTGATAAATAACGATCTCGTGTGCATCCAGCTCTTCGCAGTTTACACAGCACCCGAATGTGATTTGAGCCGCACGATGTTCTGCGTGGAGACAGGAAGGGAGCTGATGGCACCGGGGAGCTGGGGAGACAGGCTCTGCCGTGTGGCCATTGGTGCTGGGGGAGTCTGGACCGGTTTCCGGGGCTTGTGTCGGATGCAGGTCTCAGCCTCACCCTCGTGCTCTCTCTCCCGGGCTGTGCCTACCTGGCACAGCTGCTGGGATGCAGTCGTTTAGCCACTGCTGGCCTGGATGCCTTCATTAAGGAGCAGTCTTCCGCCTCCGGTATTTATGGGCGGTGTTTGCGATCCCCAGCCAGGCCTGTCCCGGGATGCGCTGGACACATAGGGTGCTAACAGGGGTGAGGCCTAACCTGACCCAGGAGGGTCAGGTGCGTTGGCAGTAATGGTTTTATCTGATTCGTGGGTGTGTTGGCATGAATGGTGACGTGGCAACGAGACAGTGGGGCAGAGAATGAGCATGTGTTGGTGGAGAGGGGACAGGAAGGACTTGGGAGACCATGTTTGGGGCATAAAATGTTGTGGCCAGTGGGGTGCAGAGTTGAGTGCACCAGAGGCCTAAATGAGTACGTGAGAGGACCAGCGGGATGGGGCGAGGGTAACAAAGCACCAAAATAGGGGAGACCCCATGCACTTGCCTCATTTCCCAAACTGCCCCTCCCCTCCCCGTAGTTCTGAGAATAGGAAAGAGGGCTGATGGTTATTGAGCACCTCCTTCATGTTATGCAGTGCACTCATGAACTCGATTTGTCCCACAACGATGCTGTCATCATTCCCACTTTACAGGCGAGGAAACTGAGGCTCAGGTAGGCGGGCAATGGCCTGCCCAGGGTCTTGCTCTCAGTGGTGGAGCTGGGTTGCAAGCCTGTGTTTACGTGGATAAACCGAAGCCCCACGGTGGTGAGACCTGCTGCACGCTGCCCCCGTCACGAATTCAGAGCTGCGAGAACCAAAAGCTGAAATGTGGCTCCTGTGGTGACTTCTGAGTTCCAGGCAGTGCACTTGGGATATAGGGCTGAGCGCAACCCTACTCCTAAGGACCTCAATATAGCAGGAAATCAGAGATTAGAGAATAATTACACTCGCATGGGGTCTATGCTCACCCCAGTGGCTTGTACAATTGCTGGAGGCACAGAGATGAAAGCAGCAAATTCTACCCAGGGGAGCCAGAAAAGGCATCTGAGAGGAAGTGATCGTGGAATGGGTCTCGAAGGATGAATAGGAGTTCACTTGTCAGAGCAAGGAAGAGCATTCCAGGTGGTGGAATGGTAGTGCAAAGGCACAGGGGCAGGAAAGAACAGAGCATGTTTGGGAGCTGCTGAAGTCTATGGGAATTGCTGACGTGTGGGGTGCAGAGTGTGTAGAGCGGAAGAAGAACCTTGGAGGTGGGTTGGGAAGGGGGTGATAGGAAAACCACTCAGATTGGACTGTGGGAAATGAGGAGTCCCTGGAGCCTCCTATGCAGGAGAGGACTCGGTCTGATGGAGGTGTCTCCCGTGCCTGCTTTATGGAATACAGCACAGCGAGGGGCTGGACCAGAGAGAGGAAGTAGAACCCGCAGGGGGTGGTGATAGAGACTACGTTTATGATCATGAATAGAGAGCAGGGGAAAGATGCGAGATGTTCGCCCATTATATTGATGAGCTACTCGAGGTCCAGAGAAGGAACCAGAGGTACATAATACCTTGTTCTCACACTAACGTCCATGGATATAAAACCCAGTGGCCACTTGAGAAATTTCAGAGTCCGTTTTCCCCATTTCTGCCATCATACGGGCTAGTGGGCTGAGATTTATGAGCTTCATTTCCATGTAAATTGAAATAAGACATGTCAGAGGGTGGCTGGATAATTGCTGCCTGGAACAGTGGGCCTCTGATGCGGGAAGTGTAGTGCCGGTCTGCGCGGTACAGATCATTTTTGCATTTGAGACTTAATTATGTTGCTATAATTATTCTTCTGTCAGGAAAATCCGGTGGCACAGATATGTCATATTTGAGCTTGAGCAGAAAAATGAAATGCCTTTTGTCATTTTTTTTTTCAGGAAGCAGTTTGGGTGGGCGACTGTGGACGGTGGGGGGCAGGCTGCTTGGAGGTCACGCCAGGCGGGATGGTGGCTTTGTGAGGGCTCTGTGGGGGTCAGCCTTGAGAGGGTTGGACTCCAGCGGCAGTCCTTCTGTGTCCCTTTCTGAAGATGCCACATCACAGGCCACAGGCTGGGGTGGTTTTAGAGCCTGGGAGAGCCAGAGCTGTAAGGAGCTTTAGAGAGGTTATCGTTGTGTTTTATCTGTGAACCTTATGACTTAAATACTCACAGCGAAGTTGCACACTGTTCAAAGCCTGACCCCCCTCCCTCTCCCATCCCCATCCCACTGGCCCAAGAGACCCTCAGCCCTATCCCTTCTGTGCCTGCTGAGGAGTCTGCCCCACCCAACAGGGGGAATTTGGGACTCAAAATCAAATACAGAGCCCCCTCGTCACCATTGGAGCCCCAGCCCAGGCATGATGGTTACTGAAGTAGCTGCACCCGGTGTTTAAGCAGGAACCGGAGACGGAGAGCGGAGAGCACTGTCTAATGGAGAGAGGACCTGGGGAGGGGGCGCCGAGTTGTGGTTCAGCCCCTGCCACGGCCGGATATCGGGTGTGTTGGCCACAGCTGTTGATGTAATGTCTGCATGTGCATAGCAAACACACACATGTTAGATGTTCTGCAGGCCACATCTTATCACCTAGGTTTCAAACGGGCCAAATTGCCTAAAAGGTTAGCCTTGCAGAAAGCTTTATAGGCCCTCAGGCAATAGCTGGGGGCATTGAAAACCATCAGAAAAATGATCCGGGAAAGGAAAGATGGGAGGAGCATCCTGCAGGGCAGGCTGTGGGGGGGGTACGGCGGTCTCCAAGGTCCCTACGTGTTTGCATGGCCAGCTCTGTTCTGCCTGTCACACAGAGCCGTTTTACCTGAGTGTGTGTATGTGTCTTATCACATGTGCAGCCATGAATGAGGGCAGAAATACTGCAACATAGGCATCAGGGCTGGTGTCCCCGTGGACTGAGGGTCATTTTTTTTGCCACTTTCTTCATTTTCTAACTTCTCTACCGTGCACCCTATTAGAGCCAGAAAACAAAGCACAACCATGTGTCGCATAACGACATTTCGGTCAACAATGGGCCGCATATATGACGGCGGTGGTCCCATACGGTTGTAATGGAGCTGAAAAGTTCCCATCACCTACTGTTGTCGTAGCCTATGAGGTCGTAGCTGTCCTCGTACGGTGCCTCATACTTGATAATGATCAGACACGACTATTTACTGTACCTTTTATCATCATTTAGTGTACCCTCTCTACTTTTAAAAAAGTTGGCTGTGAAACAGTAGGCCGTGCTACGCCGGCAGCGGCCTCATCTATCTTGTGTTTACTGCATCCCTTGATTGCATCCTTTTCTCTCGTGTTCAATTTAATCTTGTGTTGTTTTGTGCAGTAACACGCTGCCCAGGCTGGTAGCCTCGGAGCAGCAGGCTGTACCATGCAGGTCTGTGTACGTGCACTGTGTGATGCTCGTGCACATTTGTCAGAGGTATGTGTTCAGAGGCACATGACTAGAATGGAGTTTAAAAGAAAAAAGATCGCATGGCGTCCCAGGAGTTTGTTAGGGCTGTGGTTGGTGACAAGGTACCTCGAACTGGGTGGCTTGGGAGCTAGGAATTTATTGCCTCACCGTCTGGAGGCCAGAAGTCTGAAATCACAGTGTGGGCGGCACCATACTCCTCCGAAGGCCCCGAGAAGGGCAGCTCGGTGCATCTCCCCCGGCTTCTGGTGCTTTGCTGGCAATCCTCGATGTGCCTCGGTTTGTAGCCCCATCGCTCCAATTCCCCGTCTACATGTGGTGCTCTCCCTGGGCGTCCTCACTCCCTCTTCCCTCCTGGGGTCTGTCTCTCTCTGCAGACCCCCCTCTTCTTATGACCACACCAGTCTGATTGGATTGGAAGGACCTCGTCTTCACTTGAGTACCTCTGTAAAGACCCAGTCTCCAAACACAGTTACATTCTGAGGGACTGGGGTTAGGACTTAAAACATTTTTGGGGGGGGGAGGGGCGGGGAGGAGAAATACAACTCAATCCATAAACAGATGCCTTCTTAGAAGTGGGAAGAAGTTCAGGGTGGCTACAGGCTTTATCTTTGAGGGAGGGGAGGCGATTGGCACGGGGTCTATATAGGAGAACTTTTCAGTGTTACGGGGGTAGCCGGCTTCCAGATGGTACCCAGCGATTCCTCCCCTGGCGTTCACATGCCTGTGGAGCCCCCTCCCATATTGTGTCAGTTGGTCTGTGTGACCAATAGATTATGTCAGTTTTAATGGCCCCTCACTTGTGGGGCTAGGTTCTAAGAGGCATCTGGCATTTGCCTTGCCCTGTCATGGGTCACATGTTCTGGGACAGCCAGCCCTTATGTCAGGAGGACACACTCGGCAGCTCCGTGAGTGTAGGGGAACCGAGGCCCCCACTCCACAGCCCTGTCAGTGGGTCTCCTTGGAGAGGACCCTGCAGCCTCAGTCGAGCCTTCGGATGACCATAGCCCTGGCTGGGGTCTTGGCTGTAACCTCCTGAGAGAGCCTATATCGTAGTTTCCTATTACAGCTGCGACAGTCGACCACACACGTAGTCGCTTAAAAGAACACAATCCATTATCTTTATGTTGTGGAGGTCCGAAGTCCAAAATGAGGCTTAAGGGGTCAAAGTCAAGGTGCAAGCAGGGCTGGTTCTTCCCGGAGGCTCCGGGGGACAGTCCTTTCCTTGCCTCTCCCCGCTTCCAGAGGCGCCCACATCTCCTGGTTCCTGCATCCCTCCAGTCTGAGTCCCCATCACCACTTTCTGCTCTGTCCCCCACCGGCCCTCTCACCTCCCTCTTACAAGGCCCCTCTGATTACATTTAGGATCCAGGTGGATAATCCAAGATAATCTCCCCACCTCAAGGTCTTTGATGTCATCACAACTGCAAAATCCCTCTTGTTACCACATTCACATCTTGGGGATGAGAACGTGGACATCTTTGGTGGCCGTTAATCAGTCTACCACAGCCCTGGAGCCAGTTCCACCCAGATAAGCAAGCCACTCGCACATTCCTGACCCGCAGAAAACCACAAGATGTGGAAAAATACTTGATATTTCCAAACCTGAGGTGTTGAGGGGATCTGTCATGTAGCCATAAATACCTGATACAGACTATGAGTGTGCAATCCAGCACTGAATTCTATAATACTTGAAAATAATAATTCTGGATTTCTTATAACTTTTTCCTTGAAACATAGTACATACAGAAGAGCATGCATTTCTCGTCCGTGTTTGCAGTGCCGTGAATTTTCACAAACTGGAAGCACCCTGGTCTGTCCTCAGTAGCGGGGCCTGGACTGAGCCCGATGCTGCTGTGCTCTGTGCCCGTAGCCCTCCTGATGCTCGGAGGTCTACCCCCGCCCCTTCTCTGCTCTGCTCAGAATTGCAGGGAGCTGTTTCCTGGCTGCCTGCTGGTAGGTGCGCCAGGGACAGGCAGCGATGGACAGCTGTAAGGCAGGGGGGAAGCCATGTTTCTTCCTGCCTCACACAGTCTGGAGGGGGGTCCCTGGCAGCAGCGGAGCCTCTGTAATCCCAGGTCCCATTAGGGACCCCCCTCCTCCACGGCACCAGCTTCCAGCAGGCAGCCCTGTTGAGGTTCACCTCGCATTGGGCAGCCCGACTTCTTGGCTTTTCCTTCTAGCCCTCGGTTGGCAGTGCCTTCCCGCTGTTGATAATCGCTTTTCCCTTCTCATCTTTCCCATCACCAGGATAGCTAAGTCCCTGCATGAAATTCCTTCGGTTCAACCATCTAGAGCAGGGGTGGGCAAACTTTTTGACTCGAGGGCCACAATGGGTTCTTAAACTGGACCGGAGGGCCAGAACAAAAGTATGGATGGAGTGTTTTGTGTGAACTAATATAAATTCAAAGTAAACATCATTACATAAAAGGGTACGGTCTTTTTTTTTTTAGTTTTATTCATTTCAAACGGGCCGGATCCTGCCCGCGGGCCGTAGTTTGCCCACGGCTGATCTAGAGTGATTTTGATTTTCCTGACGGATACAGAATCCTTTGGGGCATTGTAGTAAATCCTTCAGCCCCCTCGCCCCGCCCCCATAAAAAAAGAAAGCATCAGGTTCTTAGACTTCATTTCCCTAAAAAATGAGGCTGTCCTCACTATACAATATCTGCAGGCTTCATATTTTCAGAGTCTTTACGTAGGAAAGAAGGAAAGTTTGTTATGTGTCAAGTAGGAGCCCCGGTGTTAGGTAAACCAGATGTGCGCAGCTTCGCACAGTTTCATGTGTTTCTGGCAATGACCTTCTGACAGAATAATACTGTCGTTGTAGCAGATGAGGAACTGGGAGTAAGAAGGGATGAGTAACCCTCAGAATTCACACAGGTGCTTGTTCTGCAGCCCGTGCCTCTCCGGCTGCTTCCCAGGTGTTAGTTTGCATCTTCCCTTCCCCTCCCACCAGGGTCTCTCCCTAAATGTTGTGGGTGTATTTTCCTTTAATTCCATAGAGCACTCAGCAGTCAACGTATGTGTGTCTTCTTTGAGGATTCAGGAGGCATCTCCAGGAGGATTGAGAAAGGGTGGCAGAGTTGGGAGTCCCTGTTGACACAGGGTAGTACTGGACTCTGGCTCCTGAAGGCCTGGATCTGCTGTGCCATGATCAATTAGACATGCCTGCCACGGGTGAAGAAAAGGGTGGGATGAGACAAGTATTTACTGAACCTTTGGAAATAGGCCTCAGCTTCCATCCGTCTGTCACTTTCTAGCTGTGCGACTTGGGGGTCTTTGATGAGACTCTGTGTCTATTACCACGTCATAAAAATAGACCAAAAAACAATGAACTTGTAGGGTGAACGTGAAGAAAGAAGAAGGGACCGTGGATAGGGATGAGCACTTTTCCCCCAGATCCTCTTCTTGCTGGAGGTTGGGCTCTTTTTCCGTCTTAAATAAGGAAATCTGATGCATTTTTAGATTTTCTAATGGGCATCTCAACTCTTTCCTTTCCCAAGATGAGGCTGCACATCCCCACTAAGACTCACTTCGTTGTTAATATGGAGCTTTAACCAGGACCTAATTCCCAGGGCCTTTATTTTTCCCGCAGCCTCATTTCTCCTGGGCAAATGACCCTTGGACAGTTGGAACGAAACAATGGCAGTTCCTCATAATCTTTCTTTCTGGGAAGACTCCCCACCCTTTCGGAGACACAGGCATCCTTGGATGAAGCAGGAACTACAGTAGAGGCAACGGGGAAGCGAGCTGTGGGCTGGGTTCCGGAGACCTGGGTCCAACTCTGGATCATCATGTCTTGGTCGCATGTCCCCGGACAAGAGACTTAACCGCTCTGAGACTCAGCCTGCACATCTGTAGAATGGGGGTAATAAGGCCTTGAGAGGCAGTGAGCAGGTAGACGGACCAGGGGACTGTGCCTTGTAGTGTCAGAGAGAAATGAAGTCTTCTGTTTTTTAGCTTTCTGACAATAAAAGTAATTCATATTCCCTGCAGAGCAACTGGAGAAGTATCAAAAGGAAAATAAAAATCACCTGATACCTCACCACACCGAGATAATAACTCCACTATTACTTTGGGGTAATATTCTCCAGCTGCCTTTTACGTGTTGATATAGTACTTGATTCTGAGGCTTCTTAAAAGGATTATGTGAGAGTAGGTATTTTGAATTTAGCAGAGTACTTGAACATGCGAGAAATGGAAATGAATATATTCATTTATTAATTAGTTCAATACTTACATTAGGGAGATGTCAGAGTAGGAATATTTGTGTGTGTATCTATATACACAGGTGCATACACATTCAGACACACATACTTATAATAGCATATGTGTGTGTGTGTGTAATTTTTTTTTTATACCAGGCTCTGTAACATGACGTTTCTATTAGTCTTTACTGCACCAGAAAAAAAAAAATAAGATTTTTCATCGTGTTTTGGGGGTGTTGTGAGATTGTCTAATCTATAATAAAAACTTGTGAAACTAACTTTGGGAGGTCTTGGGTGGGGGGCGCTTTGAGGTTCGCGAGGTTCGGAACTGCCATCTGACGTCCTGGGCACTTGCAGACAGGAGAGGGTTCTCTGAAGACAGCTGTCCTGGGCAGAGAAAACACACAACGGTTTTAGATATTAGCCTCTAATTGAACATCACAAGAGGAGACGATGTTAATTGCAGCCACTAATGATCGGATGAACCACTCCCCATCCTCCCCTCCCCCGCCCCCTGGCAGCTCTGTGTAGCAGGGGGAGCAGCCCGAGAGTGCCACATGGTGCATGATTCTCCTGAGCAGTGCTGGGAGGCCAGCAGGTACACATGCTACATGCTACATGCTATTGCATAGATCTCTGTGCACATAGTGTATACTGTGCATGCATTACTGAGGGTGTGTTCTGGACACCTGCAATACAGATAGGCCACTGCAAGACTATAGCTCCATGGAAGTTAGGATTTTTTCTGTCTGTATTCCCTGTGCCTCGATCAGTGCTGGCACATAGTAAGTGCTCAGTAAATGTTTATTAAATGAATGCATGAATGGTGACCTACGATGATTTGACTTACAATTTTTCAACTTTATGGGGGCATAAAAGCAATACGCATTCAGCAGAACTTGTAATTTAAATTTCAAATTTTGATCTTTTTCTGGACTAGCGATAGGGCTGTACAGTGTATGTGTCGCCAGTGTTTTGTGGTTTTGCATCCCATCATGACTACGGAATGCCCATCCGTGCCTCCTGCTTCTGGTGAGAAGAAGAAATCTGTTATACCCGCACCTCAGTTTACAGTGGGGTTGCTGATAGTGCAACTGTTCTGAGCGCAATGAAAGGAGGCTAGGCTAGGCCATGCCTTTCAGCAGGTCAGGCGCATTAAATGCAGTTTCCACTTATAATATCTTAAACTTGCGATGTGTTTATCAGGACATCACCCCACCTAAAGTCGAGGAGCATCTGTATATGAATATATATACACACACACACACACACACACACACACACAGTGAATATATAGTATATATTAGTATATTGTTTTTCTGTAATAGTATCTACATTACTATATTGTAACTATAGATTAATATGGGCAATTGGTATGTTTATTAGTAGGTTTCTGCTGTATACATCTATCTTAATAATCATATTCTAATACCCCCCCCCCCAAATCATGTCTCTGTTCTCCAAGTCTCCAAGGAGAGAGAATGACTGAGAAGACCAAGCTCATGCCTGGCTTTGAATCTCGACCCCGTTTGCATGTGGCCGTCCTGACCCTGTCCTGAGCTTCGTTAGTCATGCGTCATGGCGGCTGGAAGGAGCCCGGCTCCCAGGCCGAATGGCGCCTCCCTGTGCGCCCTCCTCCCTCGTGTCCCCGTGTCTCTCAGCGCTCTCGCTCTCGGGTGGGGCCTTGTTTTGTCTGCCCCAGGGAAAGACCACCGCGTCCCTGTCACCTGGTCCCTGCAATCAGCAGGCTCTGTGTGGTTTTCCAGTTGAAGCAGGAAGGGTTTGCTGATTGCTGATTACACCGACTCCAAATTTCCCTAATCGGTCTCTGTGGGGTGTTCCCACTGAGCCTGTGCGAGTCCCTGCCTCTCTCCATGCCACCCCCTCTCTCAGCCACTCGGCGTGGCTCCTGGGCTGTCTCAGTTCTTTCTCTCTTCTCTCTTCTCTCTGTCTCTCTCTCTGTCTCTCTCTCTCTCTCAATCTGGAAAAGCACAGACATACCACACGGTGAACAGACAAGCCCATCTCCAAGGAGAACTGAGTGCCCTGGTAGTGGGGAGCAGCCGGGTCCTCACTGGCTTGCATTGGGGTGTGCACATGTAGCCCCAGAAAGATCAAGAGACTGGGAGCTGGCAGAGCAGGGCTCCCATCTCTTCTCTGCTCCTAGCTGTCCTCGGTGACGGTGCTGGCCTCAGTTTCCTCACCCACAAATGAGAGGAGAGTGACCCCAGGCTCAGAGAGGGGCTGTGGACTGTCCAAGGCCACACAGCTAGTCAGTTAACTGAGCAGCTGAGAGTCACCCATAGGTCGGACCCCATATCCTTACATGTTCACCTTGCCACACTCCGATCAGTTGATATATGCCTTTTCCTTAACACAACAGTGAAAAAATAAACATCATTAGAACAGCTTATTGGAAAAATTTTGTCCGCAAACCCTCTTCACCCCCAGCCCCATGAATATTCTCAGCTCCCACGTGTCCCTCCACGTGTGTGTGTGTAGTTTGCATAGACATGGGCATGTAGTTCCCTGTCTGTTCCATTTGCTTAACATGATTCCACAGAGGCCGTCCCTGCTGCCAGATAATGGTAATGTCTGCCCAACGGCCTCAGAGTCACACATTGGAATTCCTCTACCCAGTCCCAGTGCTGGGGGGCAGGCGGCTCTCAGCTTCACCGAGTTGTCGATAGCTCTGCTCCAAGCATCCCCAGCGCAGAGCCAGATGAGTTTCCAGTTTAACTCAGGCTTCCTCAGACTGAGTACTGGTGACATCTGGGCAGGGTCGTTCTCTGTGGTGGGGGACGATCCTCTGTATTGTAGGATGTGAGCAGCACTCCTGGCCTTTCCACTAGATGCCAGGAACAAGCCCCAAAGTTGTGACAACCAAACTGTCCGTGCACATTGCCCAGTGTCCCCTGGGGGGCAAGCTCGCCCTCAGTTGACAGTCACTGTGTTAAAGGGCAGGGGTGTGGAATATGCTGCAAGTGGAAGTCATAGATTTCCCAGGACCTGATTGGGGGTGTCAGCGAGTGAAGGGATGAGCATGAAGTCAGATGCACCCAGCTCAGTTCCAGCACTGCCAGAAAGCTGTCTCAACTCATGGCCTCGGTTTCTCATCTGTGAAATGGGAGCAGTAAGGGTGACCCATTTGCCAGACTTGTGAGGAGCCAGTGAGGTCAAGAGCGGGAAACACTGAATATAGTGCTGGGCACAGAGACCTCCAAATAAAGGCCAACGGCTTGCCAGCTCTGTCTTTGCTGCCTTGGGGGACGGAAAGTTGGGGGAGTTGAGGTGACAGAACCGAAAGGGAACCATTCTCGTTCTGCCCTCCCCCCAACCTCACACTCCAGATCCATCCCTGGGGCACAGACTCAGCTTCCGGAGCATCCTGTGGGGCACTTCCGGGAAACATGCATTGGTTCATGCATTTCCTCATCTGCCTGGGTAGCAGGCGGTGTAGGTTCAAAGCACGGCCTAGGGTCAGACCCCCAGCAGAGGGGAGGGTGTCTGTCCTCGGACCATGCCCTGGAAGCCCTTACACATCCACTTTCCCCATAAAATCCAGAGCGTTGATCTGAGGGTTTGATAAGTCCATCCCCAGAGAGGGGTACCCACCATGCTAATAGGTGCTCGGTGCACTCTAGGCTGAGCCCGGGGCCCGCCTCTTCCCCGGGCCCTCGTGGGGGGCTGGGGTTCGTGCCCAAGGCTAGCGTGGCTGTGGTCTCATCTCCAGGAGAAGTACGTGGAGGAACTGGCAACAGTGAGACAGACCCTCCAGACAGACCTGGAGACGTCCATCCGGAGGATTGCTGACCTGCAGGCAGCCTTGGAAGAGGTGGCATCCAGCGACAGTGACACAGACAGGTAACCTAGGAAGTGCTGGGGGGCTGGGCGCAGCAGGTGGGCTGCACCCTGGGGAGCGCCGTGGTCTTCAGTGGCCAGAGCTCCCACTCAGGGGTCTGGGGGCCGCATCTGCTGGGAGGCCGGATGTGTTCGGGGTGGGAGGTATCTGGCCAGCTCAGGTGAGGAAAGACAGGATGCCACCTTGCCCAGCTTCCAAGCCTCTGGGGAGTGGGGCAGTCTGGGGAGTGGCTGCAGAGGGGCTGCACTGTGATTTCAGGCAAAGTACATGTCCAATCCGGACCTGACTCCCTCATCTGTAAAGTGGACATGATGCTATTGGACAAACCACATCAAATTGCCAAGATTCAGCCACTTTCTTTTTAATATGTTTTTATTGATTTCTGAGAGAGGAAGGGAGAGGGGAGAGAGAGAGAGAGAGATCATTGATGAGAGGGAATCATCAATCTGCTGCATCCTGCACACCCCCACACTGGGGATTGAGCCCGAAACTTGGGCATGTGTCCTGACCAGCAATCGAACCGGTGATTTCCTGGTTCATCAGTTGACACTCAACCACTGAGCCATGCCAACCGGGCTGATTTGGCAACTTTTGATCTACAGACTGGACATTTTGTATATTCAACCCATTACCTACCTCATAGGGTTAGTGAGAATTAAATGAGTTAATAGATGAATATTACTTAGATGAACATCTGCACGTGCGGGGCGTGTAACTGCTGTAAGACCGTGAGCCATGTTCATGCAGAATAAGAACACATTTTACAAAGGCAACAACTAGTTCAAGGACGCAAGATTAGCTGGCTGGTGATCGGCGAGACCACTCCAGTTCACTGCCAGGGCTTCTCTCCTCCTCGGAAGACAGGCTGCTTCTCGCCACCCACTCGAGCCTCCAGGTGCCAGGGGCCATGGGTGGGCTCCTCGGCTGGTAGGAGTCGGAAGTGTCCTGGCGGGGCGCACAGCTCCTGCTGCCTCTGTGGCCTCGGCGTGTTGTTTCTGTGAAATGACAACTGCCTGTCGCAAGGCCTGGGCCGCGGGAGAGACATGTTTTGTGCATGCCTTTGATAAGGAGCAGGGTGCCTTCACCTGACCTTCAGAGGCGGTCCTCTCCCAACACCAGCCAGCCACCCCTGCACCCACCTGTGTGGGCTGCACCAGCCCCTGTCCCTCATGGTCTTCTCAGGGGTGGGTGGGGGATGGTCCAGGCTGCAGCCAGAAGAGTCAAAGGTTAGACCACAGAGTGCAGCCTTCTCCATTTGCTCATGAGGATCCTGACCTCAGAGAAGTTCAAAGTCACACAGCAAATTAGCACTATACTCAGACTTAGAACCCAGGGCTGCCCAGGTTCCTACCCAGACCTTTGCATGTCATCCTACTTTCAATAGGATAGATACAGGGGCCTGAACTGACCGGTGGGCAATGTGGCCATGAGATGGGCAGTGAGGGAGATACAGGGAGTTGCAAGTCAGCTGTGGTTTAGCCGGTGGAAAGAACTGGACATCTGTGTCAGAGCTGACTATATCTCGTCAAGAAAAAAGACTGAAAGGAAGTACTCTCATCCCAAGAGAAAAGGCACTACAGGTGACCTAAATTTTTGTTTTCTTCAAGCTTATTCCTATCTTCTAATATCTCTACAGTGAGCATGCACACACACCCGGCTACACCAGCACCCTCCCTGGGAGATTTTGCTCATGTACTAGTAAATGAGGTGCTTGCTACGGCTGATCTTAGCACGGGAACTTGCTCTTCCCTCGATGCAGGCCTGGGCAGGTCCTATGCTGCTCAGAGGCATGTAACCTCCAACTTTCCCACAAAGTTGCTCGTACCCAGCATCTTCACAACAGAGACCCAGCGGCTCTAAAACCTCATGCTCTTGCCTCCAAAGAGAGGGCTTTATCTCAAAAATCTTCAATTTCTGCAAAAATGGCTTCCATGCACATGGAGTGTTTCCACCGCTCCCTACGAATTTGTACAGCTGCCAAATTGCTGGTGAAATGGCAGATACCGATGTACAGCTGCTCCCAGCCCGTGATTACACGGAGGGGTGCCCCGTCCGCCGCCCCTCCTCCAGTTCTATTAGTGTCGTGACAGCATAGTGTTTGTAATTACAAACTCCTATTGCTGATGTTACCGCTTGATGCTCAGCTAGCTCCTCTGCGAATAGAAACGCCAGAGCTGTTGCGTTTGTTATAAAGGGACCTGGTGGCTGCGAATACTAGTACTTGTGTTTTGTTTGTTTTTTTGCCAACGAGCAAAGCTTCTGAACCATCTTGATTTGCACACTAGGAGATTCCTTTTCAAATGAACAATAAAAATTACAAAGATGACAAAATCGGAAAGGGGAGAAGAGGGGCCATGGTCAGGGTGTGAGGACAGGCCGGGAAGGAGGTGTGACAAGAAGCAAGGAGCAGATTCTCACCTAGGGACTAAGGTCACAGAGACGAATGCTCTGGAAATGAGTCCTCTGTGCTGGGTGTATATTGTACCTTTTCCAGCGTGTATCCTTTTAAATTGGCTAAAATCAGGCCACAGTGGGACAAACTGAGGTACCTGGGCCTCGCCGAGGATCGAAGCTGCCATTAAGGGCCTCATTCCGAGTTAGTGTAACAGTAGGCCCAGGCCCTGGCCACATTATAAAGCTTTGGAGCTGCCCACTTCTCTTTACCTGAGGAGGTAAATGAGAGAAAAGCACTTCTCCTCTCCGCTCCTCCTCCTCCACCCTACCTTCCACCGCTTTCTCATCCTTCTTGCCACCTTCCTTCCTCTCTGGAAATGTCCACAGGAGCCCCCTGAGTTCTCGGGTTCCTTGATGTGCTCTGGAACCCCAGGCAGGATCAACTACATCATTAGCGGGCCCACTGGGAGATAAAAATATGGGTGGTCTTGTTCAAAATGCATTCAGAATTTCAGGACAGCGATACAGAGCATAACTCCAAGCACAGGCCCTCTGAGCAAGGGCGAAGCCGGCCCTGACCCCATGTGGTTCTAGGGAGCATTTCTTAACTCTCAGCAGGCCGTGGTCTGAACTCACTGCCCTGCAACTTGGATCTAAAATTTACAAGGAGCACATATTTCAGGAATAGCATAGAGATGGGGGAAGACTGGGGGAAATTGCCCACGAAGAGATCGCAACACATTTTGGAGAACTAATACTGTTCAGACTACGTCCTCTGGTCACAGGGCGATTGAAATGGCTGTCAACAATAGACAAGGGCTGTATGCTTGGCTAGGTTGCGGAGCTGCTGTCCGGAGCAGAGGGCCCAGCCCCGGCCCCAGTGCTGCCCGTGCTCCTCCCCGTCCTGGCAGCTCCACGCTGCACTTCCCTCTTAATTGTCTTGTCACCGGGATAAGAGGTTTGGACGGGAGCCTGCGGGATTGGTCTGAGGTTCTCCAAACTGAGCTCTCAATTAGGATTCCGACCCGCGCCGGGAGGGAGAGTGGTGCTTCCGCTCGCTGGAGGTGAGGTTCTTTGAGAGACTTGTTCAAATTATAAAAAGTCACATTTCCCCATGTTGGGAATTAGATCCGAGCGTAACAGGCCTTCCAGGCTGGAAACGTGGCTACGTGCTCAGAAAGCCAGGTGGGCTGTGCAGCAGCCTTTAAACGCGTGCTCTCCCGCTCTGGAGCACTGCCTGGTAACTCGGGCTGGGGCACCAGCCTTCTTAGATTAATGGGGAAATGCTTTAGGCGGCTACCCCAGGCTCGGAGC
Organism: Myotis daubentonii; assembly: GCF_963259705.1. Classification (NCBI taxonomy): domain Eukaryota; kingdom Metazoa; phylum Chordata; class Mammalia; order Chiroptera; family Vespertilionidae; genus Myotis; species Myotis daubentonii. Next base: position 23,619,958 of record NC_081858.1, read on the forward strand.
ACGCTCATTAGTCATGGAGGGAGGGATGCGTCCGCTGACAGACAGCCCCATCCATCCTGGCCCAGGGTCTGCGGCTGCTCTGCCTGTCTCCTTGGCTGATGGTTTGGGGTGGGGGAGGGGTTGGGGGTGGGGGTGGGGGGGTGTGGAGAGGCCAAAGGATGACCTCTGACTCCAGGGTCAGCTGAGAGTGTATCCATTCCAGCTGGCCCAATCTGAGATGAATGTTCTAGAAAGAGTCCTCTGTTACTGCGTTGAGTTCAGTTGTATATTATCCTCTTCACTTGGCTAAAATTGGACTGCAGTGGGACAAGTAGAAATATCTGGGTCTAGCCAGAGATCACAGTTGCCATTAAGGGCATCATCCTGAGTGAGTTTATTTATGAGTGGGCCCCGGCTCTGGCCAGATGGGCCAGACAGGCCTTGGAGCTACCCGCATCTCTTTTCCTACAATTCTCTTACCTTCTAGTTTGCTCTCCCCTTTTGGAATAATTAGCATGCCCTGGGACTGGAGAAAAGCTTAAAAGAATTTCTCCATATTCTAAAAAGGTTGATGCCCCATTCCAAATCAAACACGGGACCCTGGCGTAGGATGGCGTATGTTTCGGAGATGCCACAGAGGCCACGTGCTTTCTTGGCATCTTCGTAGTTTGTGAGGCCTGGATACCCAGCTAGTGGGGGTCACAGGGCGTGAGCGCTCCACACTGCTTACCTACTCGGGTGTTACAGGAAACAAATGATCATTCTGCTAATGGCCGCTCTTTCCTGGGGACCTTGTGGCCGGGCCGTGCAACCCACCTGTTTTGCATATATTGTTCTCACACAAGTCTCTGAGGTTGGTACCATTACCACCCCAAGTCTGCAATGACGAGCTGCTTCTTAGAGAAGTCAGGAGACGGGCCCCAGCTCACCCAGTGAGTAACGGGTTGTGATTTGACTCCAGGCTGACTCCATCACCCACACTTCTAATGATCGCGCTCTGCTGTCCTGCGAGCATGCCCCTTCTCCCCCCTTCCTCCTGTCAAGGTCTCTGTTCTCTGCCATGTAACTGGCCTGTCATTCTGGCGAACTTGTGTCTGTCACTGTGATGCGGGCCCAGTGCACTCATGTATTACTTCCCCGGCCGTGTTTGTATTCAGCCTGGAGTTGTCTGGCAAAGACTTGCCCTAAAGGAATACAACAGAAGACAATTAATTATCTTGCTAATCATCAATCTCCTGCCTACAAATGCCTGGCACATTTATTTTAAAACCTCATGCGCCAAGGTGAGAGAAAGAAGCACTGACTACGGGTATCGGGAGATGAGGGTTCCGGCCTTGGCTGCACTGCCATGTGGATCAGCACCACGGACAGGTCTCGCGGCCTTTCTGGGCCTCAGCTTGCCCACTCAACAGGTTAAAATCATCATCATCTTCACCACCACCATCATCAGTGGATCACCTTTTGCGTTAGGACATACAGAGATACAGTAGGGAACAGATAAACATGGACCTGCTCATAGAGCTTGCAGTCCAGCAACACTTTCTTCATATGGTGAGAGGGTCAGTGGGTCTCAAACTCCCTCCTTTGAGTGGAACCCTCGTTTTTTACAGCAAAGCAAACCCCTACAGAGAATTCTAGCTTAGGATGGACTACAGCCATATTTTGATTAGCATGAGAAAGGGAGGTTTGGGACCCTCCTAGGTCCCTCTCCCTGACCCCTTGGTAGCTCCTGTGAGACCTCCCAGAACTAAAGGGCTCATTGGACCATGAGCCCCCATGGTGCACAAACTCAATAATCCATGACTTGGAAAAAGTCCACCTGGTGATGAATTTAAACACTGAGACACCCCCCGCCCCCATGGGGCTCATACTCATGGGGTCACCTGGGTGAATAGTGGTCACGAATTAACAGCAGCCTGTGCCTTCATTAGCTCTAAAGACTTTCCTGTGCTGGGTTCAGTTGAAGATGGTTCAACTGACACCTGTGAGGAGGTACGCCCGGCTGTCCAGCAGAGAGAGGCCTCGCTTCCTGGCAGCAGGAGGATAAACCGACTCTTTCTTGTGCCTCCTCTAGTGTCCAGACGGCAGTGGACTGTGGTGGCCGCGACAGAAAGGAGATGTAAGTTCACCCTGAGTAGAACAAGCAGCCGACACCACAGCCAGGAGCAAGCCCCTGGTCTCTGTCCAGTCTGCAGAGGGAACGTCCATGCCTCCTTGGAGAATGATCAGCAATGCCCCTGAGAGCTCTGGCTCCAGAGTCGTAATATACAGCACTGGGCACATATTATCGAACTGTCCAGCCTCTTTTAGACAGAGAAATGCCCAGGACTTAGGATGCCACTGTCCTCCGCAAACACCTGCGGTGGCTCCCTATTACTTCAGAATAGACTTTTCAAATGGACATCTGAGCCCTGCACATTCTCACCCTTACTTCCTTGTCTACCCTGGACTCCTGCTTTCCATATTATCCATGCTCCACCTTTCAATGACCTCCGTACCTGTGTGTAGAATTCCTTTCTCCGGGCCCTGCAGGGATAGGCCCTAACCTTCCAACAAGGTTTCGCTCAACTGCCCCTGTTGGATGCCTTCCCTATGCTTCCAAGAAACAGTAAAGATGCCTCTTTATTGTCCCCCTCTATGGCATTGATCATTTTCTCCTTATTTTCATGATTATTTATACAGAAGTCTACTGTGCTATAATGGGTTCCTGAGGGCAGGGTCAGTGTTGGGTTCATGTTTATAGCTCCTTCCAGTGGTGTGGCATAGATTATTCTGCAAATAAATACATTTATATTTATCAGAGACAGAAAGATTCTGGGGAAGGCGGGCAAGGAGTTAAGACGTTCACACTTACCATGTTCAGTAAACATATCACTTGGTATAAAATTCAGTGCCAAATACACTCTAATATTGGAGGTGCCTCAACATCCCTAATGGAGTATTTATCTTCCCGAGGAAGAGCAGGGTTAGTAGCATGGGTATTGGATCCCAACTTCATCACTAACTAGCTGCGTGACCTTGGCCATGACCCAAGTTGGCCTTCCCAGATCCCATTCTCTCATCTATATGATGTGGAAATCACCAGCCACGACCCCTCAGGGATGGTGTTGTGAGAATTGATTGAGGTTATGCATGTACCGCCCTTAGCACAAGGCCTGGCTTCCATTAGGGGTGACTGTCTAGTTATTGCTGTTACTGTGGTTGTCATCGTGGTGAGTGTCTTGCATTCTGCTTTTAGAGATAACGTCTCCATCCTCAGCTCCCAGCCAGAGGGCAGCGTGCGGTCCTGGTTGAGCTGTACTCTGTCCGTGGCCACCGATGCCATGAGGAGCCCCTCTCGACAGTCAGCCATCAGCAGCCGCATCCTCAGCCCCAGGTAAGAGTGTCTCCTTGTTGCCTCTGGATGGCCAGTATCTCAAAGAACCTCAGACTTTGAAGTCTTTCCTTTCCTCTCTCCTACGCAAGGACAATCATGGTCCAGATGGTTTGAGATATGCCCCGGCCACTTCCTAGCTGTGTGACTTTGGGCAGGTTGATTATCTTCTCTGGTCCTTCACCTCCTCATCTGAGGAACAGGAAATATAATTGTATTGACCACCCAAATAGTTGAAATGATGAGGACCTAATGCAGCTCTCCATAAGGCGTGATTTTCCAAATGATTTTAAATAGCACAGGGTGAACATTTTTAAAAATAGCTGTGTATTTGTTATAGCTGCCTCCCATCTAAGGCAAGTTCTTGTTTCCCATTTATAGACAGTTCTAGATTTATAATTTTTTTTTTAAATCAACACAGTCACTTGAGTATTTTCGTATTTTTTTTTAATGATGAGTCAGTTTAAAGACAGACCAGATGACTTCTCCTTCAGAGGTTTTTGCTTTGTTTGAACATCAAGATTTTGTCTTTTTCCTAGAGTTCAGATGCCTTGACTTTCAGTTCTTTCTATTCATAGATTCACAAGTAATCTGTGAATGCATCCCCCTCTCAAGAACTTAAAATATAACTGAGAAGGTGAAAATCCTCTTGGCCACCACCCCAATCTCAGATCCCTTTCCAATGGTATTAACCATCTTCAGTCTGGCATGTATCCTTCTATATCTCTCTCTATATATTTATAAACATATGTTCTTGTAGTAAGTACATAGCATATTTGTGGACTTTTAAAAAACCTAAGTGATATGATGCTCTATTGTGTATATTACACTACATATAAATTCTTACATTGCGCTTCCTTCCCTCAACCGTAGACCTAGGCACTCTTTCCCCGACTACGCCTGTCACTTTCTGAAGGCCTGTAAAAGATCTGAAAGTCATGCCATGGTGTATTAACTGTAGTCTTCTGGTTTCACTTTTGGTTACCTCCTGGGTATTTGCCATTAACCTGTAAGGCTTCAAAAAAAAAAAAATCACACATCCTTACGCACATGGGCAAAGGGTTCTCTGGGTCAGAAAGTGTTTGCATTTTAAACTTGACTAGATTCTAGCAGGTCATCCCAGCGTCCCTTCAGTGTGATATGAGACTCCTGTCTGCCCATCCCCTTGTCCCCTGGCACATCTCGGAGCTCGAGAAGCGAGTCCCTGGGACGTTTCCAATTTGACTGAGAGAGGTCACTCTGAAAACAAGAGAGGGAGAAAGCCGTCTTCTGCCAAAAAAAAATATGAGCATTCTCTGTATTATTTATAAGGGGATGTCAGCTCCGGGGAAATACAGCTAAAGCTTTATGATTTACGGCCCGGGAATCGTGCAGCCGCTGCGACAAAGGCAGGAGCTTCTGAAACGGGGGCACTGTGTCACCCTCGTGGCCCCCAGAGCGGAGTTTATGGGCTTGGGGGTGGCGGCCACACTTGGCTCAGGAGTGTCTCTCCACATCTGGCCACAGGTGTGCCAGGGGCTGTTCAGGTCCTGGCAGCTCACCTGGGCCCTGCTGGGTACCCGGCCTCTCCTTCCTGCCCCCTCAGGGCCATTGCCCTGCTAGAGGGTGTTAAAGGGGCTCTCTCCACCTCCCCCATCCTCACAGCGCTCCCAGCCCCAGCTCCCTTTGGACACCCATCCCCACGCCCAGCGGAACTCCAGACTGAGTGATGGGAGTGAACAAGATCATGCAGATAGAAAATGAAGGGGGAGGGGAGGAGAAAGAGGAGAGGGGAGGGGAGGTAGGAGGAAGAAGAAGAAAGGGAGAGGAGAGGGAGAAAGAGAAAACACACTTACTAGAGTGTCTGTGCTCCCCGTTTGGTAGCCTTGGGAAGTCCCAGTAAAATTGTGTGTATCCTGGTCAGAGACGACATTTATCCGTAAATTTCAGTGACCAATCTATCAGCACATAATTAGTGATGCTGTGGCTTGAATTTATTACCAAACATGGCTCTCCACTGTTGCTGTTGGCCGTGTACCATCTTGCAACGCGAGCGTGGAGATTATTGTATAAATTATTCTCACTCACATAATCATCGTGATTTTAATTACTGTGTAATCTTCGCTAATTACTGTTGTATGTATCATTTGCTTTGGTGCCGACGTAACATAACTGCTTTCCTTTGGCTAAAAAAAAAATGGCATGACAACGTTTCCCGTTTTCTGGGGGGAAATTGCTTTCTGTAAACATTCCCAGCCCCATCCTCTTGGCTTGTGGTTCTTTCGTTTAAAAGAAAAAGATTTAGACACCGCTGCCACCTCCTTCTCGCCCCCCTGTTGATTTTTTGCAATAAGGCTGGCTTGAATTAATAAAGAGCTCTAAATTATAGGGCATTGTTTTAAAAATAAAGTTGCATTACTTTCAAGGAAAGGCAATTACTTCTACGGGAGTGAAAGCCAAGGACGGGTCACGTGAAGCCCGCTCCAATGATTAGATCAGACTTCTTTGTAATTAGTTCATTAATTATGTAAATATGAATGGATGGCACTTAGCATTAAAAACAGCTTGTTCTCAAAGTAGGTTAAGCATCCATGCTAATCTCATTCCAATAGTACATTTATTCACTGGTCTCCGCGCTCATAGAACCAGAGCTCCGGATCATTTTAATTCATCCCGAACGCCCTTGACGAAGGGGCCTCTCGTGAACATGACTTCATGTCTTCCTAGGACAAAGGGGCTCTTTTCAGATTTCTCAGGATTAGGAAGACGAGTGGGAAAGATGTTAAAACAGAGGGTGTGGAAGTGTTCGAGGCAAACGCCTTGGACCCCAGGCCTGAGCAAGGGAGACCAGGCGTGCGCTCTGTCCAGGAGTCCTCCTTGGAGCCAGCGGCCCTCGCAGATGGCTTTGCATGGAGAGAGGGCCTTTCCTTGCCCAGAGCTCCAGGTCTCAGAGGGTAGATCTGTGGAATGCCGAGGCTCACCTAAGGCAGCAGCAAGTTTGTGTAAAACCATTTGGATTCGTCATTGATGGTCCAAAACATTGTTCTAGAATCGGTGGTTCTCTCATTGAGCTAAATTTTTGTTAAGTGAACTTATTATTGAAACATACATACTTCATATCCATGTGATTTTCCATATCCATACCTCTTTATGAAATTTAAAAAAATTAGTCAGACCTTTGTATTTACTACCCAAATCAAAACCAAACCATTACTACTCCTGGAGTTCACTCGATTGTGAACTGGAAGTTGGTTTTGAGTCTATTTTTGGTCCAGAGAAGAGGCATTGACTGGCTGATAAGTAGAGGTGTTGTGTTAACCAGCCAGATGAGGCAGATGGAACCCTTAGTTCATTCTGTCCGCACTTCCACAACCCCTCATCTTCCCATCCCTCCATTCCTTCCCCCCAGGGGTGGGGAACCTTTTCTCTGCCCAGGGCCATTTGGATATTTATAACATCATTAGCAGCGGGCCATACAAAATTATCAACTTAATTGGTCAAACATTTAATGAACTCACCCCCAATGCCTTGGCAGGGCCAGATCGAGCGATTCCCAAGGCCTTATATGGCCCAAGGGCCCGGCGCTCCCCACCCCTGCTCTACCCTTTCCATCCCATGAACTTTCCGGGAAGCGCTCTGCAAATACTGGGTGTTCATAGAAGAACTAACAGTCTTGTTGGGAGACGCAAAGGGGTAAACAAGCGATTCCAGAGCCGAGTGATGGGGAAGCACAGGGGCTGTGGGCAGAGGACACCCCTAGCCCATCCTGGGAGGTGGGGGAGGCCGTCTGGAGGAGGCTGCACTTGGCCTGAACATGGAGGGGTGAGTAAAAGTGTTTGCTTTTTAAACAATCTATAGAGCAATGGTTTCTCAGAAGCACCTGTCAGTTGTTACTTCCTTCCTCTTTACCTCTCTCCCTCCTTCTTTCTTTCTTCTTTGTTTTAACAACTCTGTTAGCCTCCACCTTAGCTGAAAATGACTGATGATTTTTCGTATTCACTTCGTTTCTATCTTTACCTCCTTATCTACGTGTCTCTGTATATCTTAGACACATTTTTATGCTAAACAATGTGAAAGTAACTGGAAAACGTCATGACAGTTCTCTCTAAATCATTCCACATCTTTCTCCTGAGAAGAAGGAGTCTTAACTATTGCACCGTTATCACACCTAAGAAAACGAACAAATCCATAGTATTGTCCAAGATCCCAACATTCATATTACCTCATTTGTCCTAAAATCGTTTTATATCGTTGTATTTTTTTAGAAGAAGGATCGTATTAAGGTTACACATTGCATTTGGTTATTTTGTTCCTTTGACACTTCTCTCTTTCTTTGAAAAAAAAATAGACTTTATGTTTAGAAGTCTCAGACCTACAGAAAAAGTAAACAGCATATACAGAGAGCACCATATACCCGCCCTGTCCCTACACAGAGTTTCGCCTATGAGTAACACCCTGCATTTGCCATCAGTCTCCTCTAAGCTAGAATCTTCCCTCCCCTTCCCTTCCCCGCATGGAAGTAGACTTTTTTATAGAGTTCCGGGTGTGATCCTGATGGGCAACTGTGCTCTAAGTCCCCTGGTCCTCATAGCTGGGAACCACTAAGGCTATATGGACAAGGCCGGGCAGAGTCTGCTGACCCACAGAGGGGACACAGACCCACAGAAGGGACACAGGCCCGTGCCCACTGAGGGCTGTTCACTGCACGGGTTTCTAGAAAGTGTCAGAGAGAACTCACGTAGGATCAGAGAGAACAACCAGGAAGGCTTGAAGGTTATTTTGTCTCATCAAAACATCATATTATCGGGAATAGAGGATTTTTATTTAAAGACACTTCTTTTGGTTGCTTCCCATGCATGCCCTGAGCAGGGCCGGGGATCAAACCTGCAACCCAGGTATGTGCCCTTGACCAGAAATCAAACCTATGACCCTTCGGTGCACAGGCCAATGCTCTAACTACTGAGCAACCATCCAGGGCAGGAAGAGAGGATATTTTAAGAGTATTTTCTGGCTCAAGTTTCTGCCCCTTCAGGCCAAGAGTGACCAGGCTCAGGACCTGGGTGCCACTCATTCCATCACTTCCTCTCTTCCTTGGTTACTCCCTCCCATGGCTTTTCCCTTTCAGCAGGTGGCCTTTCCAAGTCCTGGGTCCCTGCCCATGAAACTGAGATAGCTGCCCTCACTTATCAAGGGTTTTGCAGACTGAATAGCTAATAGCTGGTAGGAGGGATCTTCTCTCCGCCTGTGTAGCATGTCTTCTCTGACCCCACTTCCTTCCCTCTTCCAAAAGCCTGGCTCACCCCACACCTCCAGGAAGGCTGTGCACCAGGCTCCAGCACCTGCTCTTTCCCCCAGCAACTTCCTGCCGCACTTGCAGCCCGTGGTTCACAGTTCGCCTGGAACTTCCCTCGCTGCTGATTCTTCTTCGTGGGTCAGCCAGTCTCCCTGCCTACAGCGTGCCCTCCCGGAGGCGAAGCTCCCGTCTTCCTCTGAGCTCAGCCTAGCATTGCGTATAGTTAGACCACGATGGGAGCCTTGGCTCTGCCACTTGCTCTGCAAGCCTACTTGCCTCTCCGCGCCTCAGTTTTCTCATCTGTACAATGGGATAAGGGCCAGTGAAGCAGAGTGGTGAGGGGGCATGGATCCCGGAGGTGGACTCCTTGGTTTAAATCCACATTTTCCCATTTATCACACGACAGATTCCTGACCTTTCTGAGCCTCGTTTGTGGAATGGGAAGATTACCATAGTATCTGCTTTAGAGGATTTTTGAGAGGATAAAATTGAGTAGATCTGCAAAGCCTAAAGGCACCATGTAAGGCAGCTGTTACCCAGAATCATGCAGAATTTACCTGTGTGCTCTAGGGACTCAATAAATGTCTCCTTTCTCTAGGGCGTTGAGCACGGTTTTGGGCACCTTGTCAAGTGTAATTACAGACCATCAATCGCTGTGTTGGGCTCGGTTACAAGGCCTCAGGCCATCTTGAAAGGACATCTGGTTTCCCTTCCCAGGCCTCGCCAGTCTTACAGAACATCAATACATTTTTAATTTCCTCTTTAATTTCAGGGTGTGGATGAAGAATGGGGGTGACAGCGCACCTCTGGGGATGATTCATGGTGTCATTAAAACCTTCTTCAAGTTCCCTGTAGCTCCGCTGGCCCCGGCTCCGCCCAAACTCTCAGGCCTGGAAATTGTGTTTTTTCGCTGTGTGATTGTGTCTGATGCCCATGAATCCGGCATCTGTCCACTTGAGTCGGATCTCGCTCTTTTGGTTCGTCCTGTCTCAGTGGATTGGGGGAGATGTTCACGTGTAGATGTGAGTTAGGCTGGTCGAGGTTTCTACTCAGCTGTCTACCTGGAGGGCGTGTGATGTCAGGGCAGGGAAAAGCATGAGCTTCAGGGTTCAAATCCAGGCTCTGCCCCTTAGCAGTGTGACCCTGATTTAATGGTTTCTCACCAGTGAGCCTCATTTTGCTCATCTGCAAGATGGGGTGGATGAATCTGATCCTGATGGGACTGATATATACAAAACGTGCACACACGGCACTTTTCACTTGTCACTGGGTATTCAAGGAGCGTGTCCTGGTGCGAGAGCCGCTGGGACCTGGGGGCTCCGTCACAGGACAGCCTGGCAGGGGCAGGGGCGTGGGCCAAGCAGGGACACCTGTCTCAGCAGCTGGCTAGCTCTGGGCTGACTGACTACTTCATTCTCCACATCCTTTTCCCGTACTGCTCAGAGCAGGAGCACGTGTGAGAATCACTGATTCCCGAATCTCTGCCCTCATTGCAGGCCTTCTCTAGCCCTGACAGAAGGGGTCGTTCAAGAAAAACAATCAAGGAAAAGCACTAAGAGTTTTAAACAACAGGAGAGGGGGGCAAGAGTAGGCTTTCAGTGGCGCATATGGAAAGCAGTCACAGCAGGTCTGCGAGGAGGTGGTTCCATGTGGCTAGACTGACGGGCAGGCGGCGGAAGTCCCCAAGGGTCTCCTGGCCTCTCTCCTTAGAGAATCGTGGTGCCCGCCTGATGTTTGTCCCACCTGTCTCCCCGCGGCTCGGAGGGCCTGCTATTCATCGTCCCTCCCCGGGGCCAAGGCTCTGGGAGGCAGGCGCGGTGACATCTTGATTATCCACCAGCCATCCATCACGCCAGGCCGATGGAGGGACGTCCCCTCTGAGCCAGGCCGTGCAGTGAGGGCAGCTTGGGGAGGGGGGTGGCGAGGCAGGAGATGAGTCTGCCCAGGCTCCTGGCTGGGACAGCAGAGTGTGTCTTAGATGCCCACAGCTGGGCCAGAAAGAGAGAGAGGCCCACCCTGTCTCAGACCCTCTCCGGGAGCCTGCACGAGGACACCTGGACTCAGATGAAACTCTGCCGCCCCTCCCAGAAAGGAGCGGGCACAGGAGCTTCTGACTCGGAGTCATGGCGCCGGGCACCAGAACACAATGGCACAGAGGTGGGACCGATTTCTGAATGGCAAGCCCAGGAGGTGGCACTCAGCCAGGCTGCTTTCCTTCCTTCCCCTGCCTCCCTTCCACACCTGTCCTCCCTCCCTCACTCCCCCACACCCTCTCCTCTCCAGCGCCCCAGTGTCCACCCTGCTTGGCTTGTGTCTCTGCTCCAAGCGCACCAGCTGAGGCTATGAAGACACCAGACAACTCTTGAACCTGGGACCCAGCCCGCCCTGCCCCCAGGACATCAGGCCCTGGGCAGAGAGATCGGTGATCACAGCCCTGTGGCCACCAGGCAGGGGCCCAAGTGGCTCCCGGGGACATTGGGGGGGGTGTGCCTTATAGAAGTGTTGCTTCTGTGCTCTCTGTCTCGGAAACCAGTACTCCTTCTTCTCCTCTTCCTGCAACTCCTATTCCCTCCCTCCCGTCTCTCCCTGTCCTGGCGTCTGCAGCCAGCACCGGGGTGGGAGCTGGGGTGAGCAGACGGCAGAGTCCCAGGCAGCGCTGTGACAGGAGCCCTCGAAGCCGCCTGCCCCACGTGGCAGGCGATGGATGAGACCGAGCACCCAAGACACATCCATCACCCCGCTCCCTTCAGGGGCCGAGGCAGGACGGAAATGACTTCTGTCAGCTCCGCGGCAGCCCACTGCCCTGGCAGCTCCGAGCTGTTTATTAAAAAAAGAAAGAGTGAGAAAGCCATCTTGCCGTGTAGTAAGGGAGCGATTCCAAGGCAGTGATGTTGACAGACACACTTTGGGGTGATCATAAAGGAGCCCTTCACTCCCTCCCCAGCCGCATCCAGCTGTGACGGAGATAGAAGCTGACAGCCACGATGAGGGAGGAGGCAGCTGCTGCGGGCGCACGGGGCCACCCCTTCTCGGGCTCCAGGAGGCAGGAGGCCACCTGCCCACCGTTCTCTCTCCGTCCCTCTGGGCACCTCCGTGGAGGCTTTCCTTGAGCCCAGTGGTGGGCTAGGCTCAGGGGATTCAGAGATTAGTAGCAGTAATAACGATTGCCATTAACTGTTAATCATGAAGAGCCATTAATTATCGGTTGTTAATTATTCATTGTAACGGGTAACCAATATTTGAGGGGTTAGGTGCCAGACCCAGCACCCAGGGCCTTTTTCTTGTCCCACGACTTCCCCTCAAGGTCACATGGTGACCTGTGCAGGAGGAGGTGGAAGGACTGCTCAGACAGCAAATGCGGAGGGGCTCGGCCGTCCTCGGTACTGGCATGGCTGCAGCAGGTGACCCAGAGGGCAGCTCGAGGCTGGGAGTAGGGAGCTTGATCCCGCAGGAGGCCGGAGGACGGTGAGGGGAGTGAGTGATGGAGGTGGCTCATAGACACGGTAACCTTGACCCTGTGTCTCCTCCCCCCCACACACACACACACCGTGACCTTGACCCATGGACCTCCACCCAGCTGACCTCAGGAATCAGAAGAGGCAGATGAGAAGACCCATCCCAGTGCCCGTCACGCATGGAACCTTTAACAGAACATCAGCACCACGACTGCCTCCCACGGGTCCTGGGTCTGGGGAGGCGCCTGCCAGCCCCAGAAGAGAGAGGCCTATGGGACGGTTGGAGCTCTGGCCTCAGGAGCTCAAGAGACAGTGTCTAGGTCTCTACCAAAGTCCCTGGAAGGAACCCTGACCCCTGCCCTACCTGTACCTCCTTTCCCCTCCAGGCGGCACCTGCAGGGCCATTGGCTGGCTTCCTTCCCCAACTCCAAAGCCCTTAGAGTTACTGCCCTGTCCTCTGGGATCCTGGGGTGGCAGTGGTGACATCAGACTGTGGTGGGCGAGGAGCCTTCCTCAAGGTCTCGACAGAATCCCAGCCACCTTTCTGTGTGGAGAGCCGGCCCCCTTGTACAGCTAGAGCAGCAATGCAGAGGGTGGACAGGGGCCGGTAGCCTGCCTGTGCCTCGCTCCCAGCACCTCGCTCCCAGCCTACTCCAGTCCCCAGCCCCCAGCCCCCAGCTCCCAGCTCCGTCTGCCCTGCCCAAACCCTGGCCCTTTTGCTTTTTATAAATGACAACTCTGTAGGCAGGCAGGAGTGGCGCTGTTCGTCTTAGAGGAAGGAGAAGTGGGTTTTTATTTATTAAAGGGATGGTTGGCGGACTGCGGTCTCTCTCCTTTCAGCAACATCCTTCATCTTATAGTCCAGGCTCCTCCTTCTCGGAAGGAAAGTGATGTGGGCTCGGCTGCTGCAAACCGACTCTGCAGGGAAGCCAGGCCTGGTGTCGTCCCAGAATAGAAGCCATCTGTCCCCTTGTGCTGGCCTTGGTTTCATGTGGGTTTCATGCAAATCTCTCCCGTTAGGAGGGACCGGTCTTCCCCCCACCAGGACCAATCAAGGTGTCACAGGGCATCCCACTGAGGTGCACATTCGGGCCACTGACTTTCCAAAGCCCTTCCGTTGGGCCTGTCCTCTGGGCTTGTCCCTGAATAAGCAGCTAGCCTCCTGCAGGTCTCCCCGTGTCTTCCAGAAGCAAATGACTTACTCCGCCGCAGGCTCTGGGACCACAGGGCCCATCCTGTCAGATAGGATGCCTCATAAATCTAAGTCACTCGTCCTGCCTGCGTGTTAATCTACTCGAACGTACTTAGCTGGGTTTAATTATAGACAGAAATTGCATTTCAGAGAGCAAGGAGAAATCATTTACCTGGCTTGAATTTGCGCATTAAATCACGCGGTTCATTTGAGAATGCGGTGGGGATGGCATTTCCAAAGAAAAACAATATTAGCGCCTGTGCTTAGTGGCTCCCGCGCCGCTTGCACAAATGGTATGAATTGCACGATCCCCACCAACTGTGTCTTTCTTGTTGGCACAGGACGCACGAGGAGGCCGGTGATGCAGAAGGCGTCCGGCGGATGTCAGGCCTGAGCGGAGCCCAGGATGCCCCCAGCAAGACCACGGCGGACAAGTCCCTCTCTTCCCTCTCGCCCCTCCCCCTCCGCCAGCAAAAGTACTGCCATTTTGGGGATGGCGACGAGAGTGACGTCCAGAGGAAGCCCCCGGAGAGATCAGGAGTCCTGTCTTCCTCCCCTTCTTCCCAGAGGGGAAACACATCCCCGGTGTCCAGGGAGAAGCTGCCCAGTCCTTCGGCCGCCCTGTCGGAGTTTGTGGGAGGACTCCGGAGGCAGAGGGCACAGAGGGGCCAGGGCTCGGTGCTGGGCCTGGAGGACTGGCCCACCCTCCCCATCTATCAGACCACCGGGGCGTCCACGCTGAGGAGGGCCAGGGCTGGCAGCGCCGAGGGACACCTCTCGCTGAGTTCCCCGCTGGAGACAGAGGACTGTGCCGGGCCATCCGCCGGTCTCCTGCGCTCCACCAGCCTCAAATGCATCCCTTCCCAGGGTGGGGAGGGCACCTCGCTGCTCCCCCAGAGGCCGAAGACCCGGTTCAGTTCCTGTGAGTCCCTCTTAGAGTCAGGGCCCCGCTCGGGGAGAAAACTGAGCTCCCCCTCCGCACCCAGGGACACACTCCTGTCGCCCACGCTGCGTCCTCGGAGGCGCTGTCTGGAGTCTTCCCTGGACGACGCGGGCTGCCCAGACCTCGGGAAGGAGCCGCTCGTCTTCCAGAATCGCCAGTTCGCCCACCTCATGGGGGACCCTCCGGACAGCGACCCATTCAGCTGGAAACTCCCGAGTCTCAACTACGAACGCAGGGCCAAAGTGGATTTCGATGACTTCCTCCCGGCCATCCGGAAGCCCGAGACTTCGGGGTCATTGGCCGGAGCCGCCAAAGACGGGCAAGACAGTTCCCGGCACTCCAGCGTCCACTTTGAGACAGAAGAGGCCGACCGGACCTTTCTCTCAGGGATCAAGACCATTTTGAAAAAGAGCCCGGAGTCCAAGGAGGACCCCGGTCACCTCTCCGACTCGTCCTCCTCCTCCAGCTCCATCATGTCCTTCAAAAGCGCTGACAGCATCAAGAGTCGACCAAGGATCCCACGGCCGAAGGGAGACGAGGGAGAGCGAACGTCGCCCGGCAACAGAGAGCCGGGGACGGGAAGGAAAGACGAGGACGTGGCGAGCATCATGAAGAAGTACCTGCAGAAGTAGGAACCGGCTCAGGTAAGGGAACGGCTGGGTCGTCTTGGGGGGTATAAGACGAGATCGCCACCAGGGCCCGCAGTCTGGAGCAGGGGTGGGGAACGTCCGGTCCACGGGCCATATAAGGCCCGAGAAACCATTCGGTCTGGCCTTGCCAAGGCATGAGGGGTGAGTCATTAAATGTTTGACCAAGTATAGCAGGCTAATTTTTAAGTTGGTGATTTTGTGATAAATATCCAAATGGCAGACAAAAGGTTCCCCACCCCTGGCCTAGAGGAAATTTGTTGCTGCTGCTGCTTTTAATGCCGTGACTGATTTCTCTGGAGGAAGAGGGTTTTTAGAGGTGTTCGCTCATCAGAAACCCGCTGCCAGGTGCCACCTGTTTCTTTGCTCTTTAAAATGCAGACACATCGGAAAGCAAGAGGGTCCTAGGGGACAAGGCTAGAGAAGGTGCTGGCTTTTAAAGCTGCTTGGTCTGTCCTTTTAAAGCCCTCCCTCCCCCCACCCCACCCCCACCCCCCATCTTGCTTATTTCCAGTGCTCCATTCTTCCTGAAGCCGGGGGCACTGTGATGTCTCTCTGCCCATCATGATGGAATCATGGTGGTAGGGTCAGGCCAGGGTGGAGGAGGCCTTGAGTATAGTGGGGTTCAACTCCTGCATTAAGTGTCCAGAGATAAACTGAGGCCCAGGGGGAGGGAGGAGGGGACGCGTGCAACCATCACAGAGCAGCAGTGCAGGAGGAGCAGTGCCCCTGTCCACCGCCTGCTCTCCTACTCCCAGCCCTGACACTGGCACTCCTCTCCAGAAAGGCAGGAAGAGGCACTGACTGAATGATGGCTTCCTTGTATTGAGCGTGTATATATATACATCAGGTGGTCACTTAGCACCCACAATACCCCAGGGAGGTGGTTGCTAGTATTTATTCCCATTTTACAGGCTGACACACTGAGAATCAAAGAGGTTAAGCCACTTGTACCAAATCACGCAGGCGGAGCTGGGATTGGAAACTCCAGAATCGCCACTTTTATCTGTAATGTTAGTCCATATCCCAGGCATCTTCTTAGGTAAACTCAGCCGTACAGATGGAGCTAGATCTTTAAGGAGGCTGACTCCATTGCCCTCAAAAAGGAGGTGGATGTTCTAATCACATATCAAAAGGGGTGTTGGGCCCAGCTGGTGTGGCTCAGTGGTTGAGTGTCAACCTATGAAACAGGAAGTCACGGTTTGATTTCCAGTCAGGGCACATGCCTGGGTTGTGGCCTTGATCCCCAGTAGGGGGTTTGCAGGAGGCAGCTGATCAATGATTCTCTCTTATCACTGATGTTTCTATCTCTCTCTCCCTCTCCCTTCCTCTCTAAAACCAATTTTAAAATATTTTTAAAATTAAAAAAAATTAAAAAGGAGTGTTAGAACTCATGGACTCCAACCTCATTGTTGAACAAATGAGGGAGACCTCAAATCAAGGTCCCCCAGTGGGTCTGCCATCAACCCAGCCACCCTGACTCCCAGTTCAGTGCTCTCTGCCCAGAGGCAGGCCCAGCCCTCCACAGCCCCTGCAAGGGCGCACTCACACCTGAGCATCCCACTTCCTGGCCCCCAGCTGAAATACAGAGCCTCTTGCTGGCAGGATGGGCGTCAGCGGAGAAGGAGTAAGAAACTCCCTCCAGGTTCAGATGGAATACAAACCCACAGACCAGTGATCATCCATGGCCACATTAATCTCCCCTTATCAAACCTCAGCGCTCACCACCACTCCAGGCTCAGGCTGCAGGTGCGCGCCCCGCCCCAGCCCTCCTCCCACAGGCGTCCTGGACCAAAAGGAGCCATGCACCCCGCCCTCCACTGCTGGAGACCTGCTGCTTTGCGAGGCATCGTCAGCCCATCAAAAAGCCATTGCCCCTTCCGTGGAGATGGTCTCGGATGTTTCAGAGCAAATTAATTTGACTTTACATGGCCTTCTCTCTGCTCTCAATTACCGAGGAGAGATCTGATCCTCATTTACATTATTGTGCTCTCGGGGACACAGAACGCAGTTTCAAAGGCCACGTAAAGGGCACGCGTCCATAAGGGGAGCAGCCCCTGGCAGAAGTCGACGCAGAACATCTTGTCTCTGCCATTTCTCCTTAAGCTCAAGCTCCCTTCCCCCTCCCAGCCCTGCTCACTGTGATGACAGCGCCCGCCTAAAATGTCCCTCTGCCCGGACCTCCCGGCTGGAGTCTGGGACTAAACAGTGCGGCCCGTTCCCCAGGATGCGAGCATGTTACGGGATTTGGGACCAAACGAGCTCGGTTCTTCCCGTCACTGGCCACGGGACCTTGAGCAAGCCATGTGACCCTGCTGAGCATCTGCGTCTCAGCTGGAAAACGGAGAGTAATACCAGCCACGAAAAGTAACACCGTGAGTCGCAGGAGAATGTGAGGGATCCCGAGGACAGAGCCCGGCCCCCTGTGGCTGGTCACCCTGCCCCGGGAAATGTGGGCCCTGCAGGAACCCTGTCCCTGTCTCCCTTGTTTCCCGTCCACATGTCTTCATTCCTTTGGTCACATCTCTGCAGGAATGCCACCTGGGAACATGGGCCTCCAGGGCCTCCCCACTCGCTCTCCTCCCCAAGACTCAGTTCCCAGGTCCCATTGATCAGCTCTGACCTACGTTTGTTTCCAGCCTCCTGAGATGCACTGCCCTCGAAGACTTCCGACTCCGCAGAGAGAGCCCGGCCCGGCCTCCCCGGGGGCCCTCAGTCCCACTACAGCGAGCATGGCTGCCCTCAAGAGGAGAGAGGGGTCCAACAGAGGCCTATCCCGCGGGGCGTGGGGCTCCCAGCGTGCTTGGTCTGCACAAAATAAAGTGTTGGCTCCTTGGCATCTGTGTCTTCTCTCTGTTCTCTGAATCTGTTCCCCGGACCCTAGAGGGTTGATGGGCTGCGGCTGGGGGTAGAAGGGCTCTGAGGAATGGAACCAACCCAGACTTCGTAGTTTTCAGTGACATACTGCTACTTCTCTCCTTATATGTCCACATGCAATGGTCTTGCTCCTTCTCTTCATTTGTCCAGGTTCTGCACAAGTGTCACCTTCTCCAGGAAGTCTTCCCTGATTGGTCAAACTGAAATAACCTTTCCATTCTCCCTTAATTCCCATACTTACCTTGTCTGTTTACTTTTCATATTGTGTGCATACGTGTGGGCAAGCATCTAAGAAATTCTGATGGATGAATGAATGAAGGAACCAATGAACAAAATAATGTGCCTGCCAGGCACACACACTGAATGCATGCAACACGCTGACATATATGCATGCCTCTGAATGTCTGCCCATGTCAATATCCAAGAATGTGTGAACATCTCCCAGTCTCCCATACACCTGACATACACGGCCCTACCACACACACAACAATACGCCCATGTACATAAACTACACTTGCGTAGGCACACGAAGAAATGGATACCTGTTTCTTCAAACATCCTTGAAGAATTAGTAACAAGAACAAGTTGGCTGTTTATTGATCACATACTATGTGCTAGCCATTATGCTAAGCGTTCTACACATCTCACCACAACTTTATAAAAGGTCGTGAGAGATTATTGTACTTATTCCCTATTTACAAAGGTGGGACTAGCTTACGCCCACATATGGGTAGCCAGTGCCACCTCTCTTTACATTCCCACTGGCACAGTCTCCATGCCCTGCCCCACCCCAAGTGGGCCTCTGTCGCTAGGAGGCCTCAGGTGTAGCCAATCACAGCTCCCACCAGGGAGAGAGAAGCCCTGTTTGGATCACTGGTGTATTAGTTTGCTCGGGCTGCTGTAACAAAGCACCACAAATTGGGTGACAGCCCTCCATGATGACAGTCTTTCTTGCCCTGGATCCTTCTCCCAGCCTCTACCTGCAAAAGCATAGGTTTAAAGAGTGTTCATGCCTCCCTGGTCCACTCTCTCCCCTCTTCCCCAAGCAACCACTGTCCTGATTGGTATCCTGGTCGGTTAGGTTTGCCTGTCTTAGAATTTCATATGAAAGAGATCACACAAAATATACTTCTCTGTGTGTGCAGACATCTTCCACTCAGCAAAGCGCTTTTGAGATTCATCTGTTATCGGTGACTCAGTAGTTCCTTGGCCTTTTTTACTGAGTAATAGTTCATTGTTCAGATGTACCACAGTCTCTTGTATCTGTTTTTCTGTTAGGTGACTATTTAGGCTGTTTCCAGCTGTTAGAAAAAGACCTGCTGTGAACATTTGCATTCAAAGCTTTTTATGGACGTTATTTTCCCTTCTCTGGGATAAATACCTAGCAGTGGATTGCTGGGTCAGAGGGCAAATGTATGTTTAACTTCCTGAAAAGTTGCCAAACTGTTTTCCAAAGCGATCGTGCCGTTTTGCCTTCCCACCAGCAGCGTAGGAGGGTCCAGTGCTGTTGCTCTTTTAATTATAACCATCCCGGTGGGTGTGTAGCATGTCTCCGTGTGATTTTAACTGGCATTCTCTAATGACTAATGATGTTGAGAACTTTTTCCTGTGCTTAGTGGCCATTTGCATCTATTCTGGTGTGAAGTGTCTGTCAAAGTTATTTTTATTGAATTGCTTGTCTTTCTGTGATCAAGTACGGATTCTTTACTGGTATGTGTGCTGGATGCAAGCCCTTTGTCAGATATGTGTTTTGCCAAAATTTTTTCCAGCCTGTGGCTTGCCTATTTATTCTCTTACAGATATATTTTGATGAGCAGGCGTTTCTGTTTTTGTTGAAACTCAGTTTATTGTGGGGGTTTTTCCCCCCTTGGGGCATTCATGTTTTTTAAATCCGTTTAAAGAAACCGTTGCCCGCCCCAAAGGTCATCAAGATATTCTCCTACCTTTTTCTTCTAGTAGCTTTTTGTTTTAGCTCTTACATTTACGACTGTATTCACTCATAATATATCAGGAATGTGTCAAGGGCTCAACAGGGAGTCTCTTATTTAATTCTCCTTAACTTTTTTTTAAAGGTATTTTTATTGATTTCAGAGAGGAAGGGAGAGAGAGAGAGAGAGAGAGAGAGAGAGAGAGAGAGAGAGAGAAACATCAATGATGAGAGAGAATTATTGATTGGCTGCCTCCTGCACGCCCCACACTGAGGATCGAGCCCACAACCCAGGCATGTGCCCTGACCGGGAATCGAACTGTGACCTTTTGGTTCATAGGTCGACACTCAACCACTTAGCCAGGCCAGCGAGGCTCCTTAATTTTGTTTTGAAGTAGGTACAGACACTATCTCCATTTTCATTTAGGTCTTTCATGGCGTTTTTCTCATTTATTCACTTGTTTGTTTCGCAAATACTTGTCTAAGATGCTCTTTGGAGCCGGGTGGACCTGCCCTCCCCACCCCCCACTCCCCATGCCTGCATTTGACCTGCATGTTGAAAACTCCGCCCCCACCCAGAGAGAGTCCAGGGGACAAGGGAGACACGACTATGGCCAGGAAGGATGTCGCAGAGGAGCTGCTTGGGGGAGCCTTTGGAAGCCGAGTGAGATGCCAATATTCAAGCACAAGGAGAAAGGCAAGGAGGGAGCGGGAACACCTGGGCAAAGGCCCAAGGCTGGCGTTCCGCTCGCTGGGATGGTTGAGCAGGAAAAAGCTTTAGACCACAATGTAGACCAGACAACTGTCAAAGGATGGAGGAGGCAGATTGGGCAGGGAGCCTCAGATCACGAGCCACATCTGATAAAGCCCAACCGATGCAAAAGGGGGCTCCGGAGCACAGTGGTCCCTCTGCAGGCGCCGGCCTAGGGCAGAGGCGCCCGCCTCAGATCTCGCTTAGACGTCCTCTCCTCTCAGACTCTAAAGAGGCTCCCTCTGGTCACGCTATACCTCGCTCCCTGTTGACTTTCTTCCTGGCCCAGGTCACAGTTGTTACTGTCTGCCTGGGTGCTGTCTGTTTCACGCCCGAGGCAGGACAATCCACGAAGACAGGAGGTCTTTCTTGGCACGAGGCAGAAACTCAAAATATAATTGTTAGGTGAACGCCCTGGAAAGACTTGGGGAACCGTCTGAAAAGCCTCCTAAACTCTAGGCCCATGAGGTGAATGTAGAGTGGATCCCAAGTTATAACGAGGGCGCACTTTCCTGAACAGCCCCCTCCAAAGTCGCAGGTCTCGTGTGCCATTTATCTAAGCATCAGAGGCGCAGTAAATTCATTCATAAGGAGATAATGGGTGTGAATGCATTTCGTAAACTTTAAAATGCCTGGCAAATCAGAAGCGATGGCTATTTCGCAAGTGTAATATGCTCCCGGCCAAACATAATCAAGGTTCCATGAAGGCAGAGCCGTGACCATCTTGTCCATCGCCGAATCCCCTCGGCCTAGCCCGGCAGCTACGGAGGCAGACGTGTGGGGTAAACGGATCCCCGGATGCAGAAACGGACAACCACAGGGCTGGGGTGCCAGGGGCCTGGGTGTGTGTCTGACCACACCTCCATGGGTCCTGGGCAAGTCACATCACCTGTCTTAGCCTCTGTTTCCTCATCCATCACCTGTCACGTAGCATCTGCCTCTTTAAGCTGCCCTGAGCATTCAGTGGGAAATGCCTGGTAAGTGCTAGGCATAGTGACGGATATACAACAAGTGCAAAATAACGGGAAACCCCCTTGGGGATTGCAAAGCCAAAATCCAGATTAAATACAGATGCTCCTCAGCTTGTGACGGGTTTATGTCCTGAGGACCCCATCATATGTTGAAAATACCGTAAGTCGGAAATGCATTTAATACACTTGCCCTACTGAGCATCCCAGCTTAGCCTAGCCTACCTTCAGCGTGCGGAGCACACTGACGTGAGCCCACAGTTGGGCAAAATCATCTAACGCAAAGCCTATTTTAAAATAAGCAGTTAAATATCTCACGCAGTTTATTCTGCGTATCCCTTTCGCACCATCGTACAGTCAAAAACCCATAAGTCGAACAATCGTAAGTCGGGGATGGGAGTTTCTAAATTTAAAGTGCAACTGGGCTTGCAATGCGATTCTGAGTCGGTGCTTAAATTGATTTCAATTCTTACAAGAAACGGCCTCAGAAAAACCACTCTGTTTATCTCTGGCGGGAAATCAGATGATAAAACAAATGAATGAGAGTGAACAGCGCCCATCGGGCCGCGGCAGAGGGAATCGGTGGGCTGTCATCAAATGCACACGCCTCCTAGGAGCGCAACCACCACATAAGTACGGGCTGGCAGTGTGGGCACGGGGGCATTTATCTGCGGCTGGATTCGGGCTCACAGATGCACCTGAGGTGTCCTAACTATACACCACGAGGAGGCGGGCAGGCTCCCGAGCCCAGTCAGAACCCGGCGTCACTGGGGGCAGAATGGCTTCCTCAGAGGTTTTGGTGAATGGAGTGTGGACTGGCCTGTTCTCAGGGCTGACAGGGCTGGGCCAGCCTGGAGAAGCCATTCAAGGATTTCTTCTGTGGCCACTTTCTCTGCGGTGCTGGGTAGACGGGTGATGAGGAAGAGAGCAACGAGTCGTTAAGAATGCATGAGGGTGCCCAGCCAACGTGGCTCAGTGGTTGAGTGTTGACCTATGAACCAGGAGGTCACGGTTCGATTCCAGTCAGGGCACATGCCCAGGTTTTGGGCTCGATCCCCAGTAGGGGGCGTGCAAGAGGCAGCCGATCAATGATTCTCTCTCCCTTCCTCTTTTTACATTTAAAATATAAATACATATTTTAAAGAAAAGAATGGATGAGGATTATTAAATGGTTATGATGTCTTATTAGTTCTGAGTTTTCTAGACAGGAACGATGGTAGGAATATTAGAGGCAGAAGAACAATACAATGCTGCCATTTTCCTGTTCTTAGCAAGTGTCTCAGCCTTGTATGCATTTCTTTGTACAGTGAGGATCATAATAATTCTTGCTTCCTTGGGTATTTGCATGACTTAACTGTTAGAACAGTGTTAGGTGCATAGAGAATGCCCAGTGGATATTAGATATTATTGGTTTTGCTCATGGGTGGTGATAGGGGGCCTCAGAGGGTCTAGCTGCCCGTGGGCTCCACTGTAGGGCCTGAGGTTGGATGAGGTTGAGTAGAAAAGTTGCTGGGAAGAGATATAAACTGTGGCGAGGGGAGAGTAATTGAAAGTGAACCTGGATCATTACTAAGTCCAAGGGGAGGAATGGTTCCAAGAGAGGGAGGCGAGGAGGAGAGGTCAGGGAACAGAGAGCTCTGGGCGGGTGGGATTAACAAGGCTTGGACACAGACCAAAACAGAAAGACGACCACTTATGGAGCATCTACTCTATTCCGGATGCAAGCCGGGTACTTTGTGCATAAGATCTCACTTAATTCTCACAATCAAGCAAGATCTAGATAATTGTTCCTACTTTGCAGTGAGAAAGCAGAGGTCTGAGAGGCGAAATGCTGTACAGAGTCCCAGAGCTAATGGGCTTTGATGCTGGGTCTGTCTCCAATGAGTTCAATTTTCTTTTCTTTTTTAAATGTATTTTTATTGATTTCAGAGAGGAAGGGATAGGGAGAGAGAAGAACATCAATGATGAGAATCATTGATCGGCTGCCTCTTGCACTCCCCCTGCTGGGGTTGGGGCCCGCTGCCCAGGCATGTGCCCTTTCCAGGAATTGAATCATGACCTCCAGGTTCATAGGTCGATGCTCAGCCACTGAGCCACACCGGCCGGGCTCCAATTTTCTTCCTAAAAAGAAAAAGACCCATTATAAAGTAAGGCCTGCCTGTGGAAAACATAAGTACAAACAAAACAAAACCCACAATGAAACATGTTTCCTTTCTACCTCTTCCCTGGCCTCATTCCCTAGGGCAGTGGTCGGTAAACTGTGGCTCACGAGCCACATGTGGCTCTTTGACCCCTTGAGTGTGGCTCATCCACAAAATACTGACTTCTGCGCATGGGCCATGAAGTTTCAATCACACTGTACATGTGCGCCCACACATGGTATTTTGTGGAAGAGCCACACTCAAGGGGCCAAAGAGCCGCATGTGGCTCGCGAGCTGCAGTTTGCCGATCACTGCGGTAAATCACCCCCAATGATTTATTCCTAACCTTCCCTGAGATATTGTTTGGGCATGGACAAGCATTAAGTGTAAAACACACACATTTTAATGTATAAAACCATTTTTAATAACACATATGCTCTTTACTCTTGTACCTAAAGATACATCTTGGCGATATTCCTGTGTCGGTACAAAGAGCACACAGCAAATGCCCCTCATGCCTGAGTCTATTCCACCGTAATTTTTCAGCCATCCTCCTCAGTGAGCATTTAGCTTCTTTCCATTGGTTTTTTCTTCTTCTACACTGTTGTGATGAATAGCCTTGCTTATATCTCTGGATATATGTTTGAGGTCGTTCGTAGGATAAATTCTTAAAGGTTAAATCAAAAGATTGAGAGCATTTTTGTGTGTATTTTAGTAGATATTACTAAACTCAAGAACTGGTGTGGTTTTCCACCATTTCAGAGCCCCCCTCCGCACCCTCCCTCCTGCTCTGTTGTTGGCTTGTTGGGGGTTAAGGGCATGGATTTTGGAGCTAGAAATCCTTCCTCCTTGCTTGCAAGCTGCTTGGGGATGCTTTGATAGTCCCACACCTTATCTTCTTGTAGAATAAGAAAGGTCATCTCAATTTATCGAGTCGGTTATCAAGGAGAGGGGTGGCAGTTGACCAATTCATTGTTTATGTCGTGTTCTCCGTTGCAGTGCTGCTGTTTTAACAGGGAAAGCAGGATGGATGGGTGTGTATTATCATCCCTCCCCTCCCTGGCCCAGGAAAAGTTTGCCATTGTTTGCTCAGCATCCCCGCCCTCCCTCCTCTGACCCCCAAAACATGTATTATGCAGAAGGAAGAATTCAGTTGGGGGGGGGTGGGAACCAAGAGATGGGGTTGGAGATTTATTTAGGAAGAAACAGTGAACAGAAGAGGGAAGAAAAGAGAGGAGGACATGCCGGCAGCGCGGGGGCCAAGGTTTTACTAAGAATTGAGAATCGTGGGGCGGTTAGGAGAGGAATCGCTTTGGGGCAAGTACCGGATGGGGGAGTGCGAGGGAGTGAGGAAGGGAGCTTTAAGTCTGGTGCCGCCATTTACAAATTGGGCATCTCGCTGAGAGAGGGGTAAATACTGGGGTTGCTTTTTTTGCACCTCTGATTGCTAGATGGGGGGAGATGGGACCTTGGAAACTCAGGGGTTCAATTCTACACCAGTAACGCTTTCCACCATATCTCATTCTTATTCCGGTGGGGGCCTCAGGACATTCTTATCCCTTCGGCACCCCAAGAATCCCACCTCCACCAACAACAGATGGGGACACAGAGCGCTCCCCACTGATGATAGTGTCATCGGGTTAGCATCTTATTAGTGTTAATGCAAGGGGTGGCTTCATTTGCACAATATGCCTTTCAGCCTCTCAGGAGTGGGCGCCAAATTCATGGTCACCCCACATCTTCCTGGAGAGCAGGAGTGTGTGCTGGGGGGTGCAGGGGGGGGGAGCGACACATCAGCTCCTAAGAACCGATATAGGAGACAGGAGCTGGCCTGCGCCTGTGGGTGCAGCGGCCTGGGGGTGAGGAAGCTGCTGCTGCCCAGAAAGGGTGCGAAGGCGCAGAGAGATGAGATCACAGAATGCGACAGGGGCTCGCTCTTGAGGGATTTGAATGTCCGGCGGAGGAACCTGGTTTGATGATAAAGACACCAGGAGCCTGGGAGGGGTTTGGAGTAGAGTCGCCTTCTAAGAAAATCACTCCGCTGCCGGGGGCATGATGCAGTAGAGAAGGGGGTGAGGACAGCGGGGAGAGGTGGGCTGCACAGGTGAGAGGTGACCATGGGTGAACTCAGAGAGGGGCTGATACAAACACCTAGAAGCTAATGGGACTTGGAGGTTGAGAAAAACGGAGGATCCCAGGATGCCTCTGAGGTTTCCAGTGTGAGGGACCATTTTCCACGGTCAGTGACTAGTATCCACCCAGAGCAGAGAGTCCCAAGACCATGTACAAATTCTGCAGCCCGGGAGACAGTTCTGGGTTCCCTCCTCTCGGGGGCTCCCACTGAAGAACCTGTGTCCTGAACTTCATTGCCTCAGCCAGATACTCACAACTGCATTCTTGCCTCCCCCGTATTCCCTCCTCCCCTTCCTCCAGGGAAGCAAGCTGCCAGCCCCTCCCAGGGCTCCCTGAAATGAGCTCTGTGCCCACCCCATTCCCAAGCCCTGGAAGGGAAACCTGCCCAGGGCAGCAGAGCCCCACGCCAGGGACACACAAGTCCCTGTGACCATGATTGATTCGGATAAACGTTGGTTAGAGAAACATCAGAGAGTGAGCACTCCTCAGTGAATTAGAATCGGCCCTGTGGAGTCTGGGTCACTTGGGCTTCAGATTTGAAGACAACTTCCCAGGGTCGTAGAGAAGGGGAGAGAGTGGGCGGGCAGAGTCGTGGACTCTCAGAGCACCAGGGATGCTGACACTCGCCAAGGGCAATCTCCACATCTTGCTGCTGCTTCTACCTTGGCGGGTGAACAGGGCTGAGAACTCCGGGGAGCAACGGATCCTTGTTTTGTTTGTTGTTCACGGAACCCAGAGAAAAAGCAGCTGTTCACTGGGACAGTTTGGCAGAGGCCCCAGCTTTGGCACCCATGTCGACTGGACATGGGGACAGGTCCTGGCTCAACCATATACCACGGGGCCTGAGTCCAGACACTCATTTTTCTCGTCTATGAAGTGCAAGGTGACGGTGTTATCTGCCTCTTTCTGTATCTTGAGGCTCCAGTGGTGAAATCCTCCTATGTAATAAAAGGCTAATATGCAAATCAACCAGACAGCGGAACGACCGGTCGCTATGATGCACACTGATCACCAGGGGGCAGGCACTCAACGCAGGAGCTGCTCCCGGGTGGTCAGTGCGCTCCCAGCGCACTCAGCCAGAAGCCGGGCTCACGGCTGGCGAGCGCAGTGGCGGGGGTGGGAGCCTCTCCCACTCCGCAGAAGGATGTCCAGCTGCGGGCATGTCTGGTGGCGGGGAGTGGGCCTACGCCGTCAGTCGGACATCCCCCGAGGGCTCCCAGACTGCGAGAGGGTGCAGGCTGGGCTGAGGGACCCCCGAGTACATGAATTTCATGCACCAGGCCTCTAGTAATACATAAAATACATTTAAGCAACATTGGCTTTTGAGCATCAGCTGGGTACCAGGACCAGGCTCCCCGTTGATTGCTGACGAGGACAGGTGATCCCCTGTGTCCTTAGAATGTGCAGTCCAGTAGATCACAAGCTCTCTGTGCCCAGCAGGCAGCCTTGAGCTCTCACTTATGATCTGCGACCTCAGTGGAAGGCGGAGAGGTGAGCCCAGCATCTTTTCTCTTTAGAACAGAAGTTCATTCAGGGATGGGACAGACGGATGCTCCGCCCACTCGTGCCAGCCCTTAGTTACCGAGTACCACCGCGCAGCCTAACAACCCTCCCTTGCTCCTTGGAGAGAAACTATCTTTCATCACTGGGTTGTGTTTTTGTTGTTGTTGGCAGGTGGTTTTTGTAACCTCATTATCTCATTCTGTTCTGTTTACCAGTGTTGGGGAGAGCCATGTTCTGGTCTAGGTTGGGGTCCCTGTGACCTAGATCTTTAAAGAGAAACGTGTCACCTCTGATCCTATGAGAGTCCGGTTGCTAAGGAGACCACTGTCATATTAGCTCCGTAAACACTGAGGTGCTTGATGCGTGGGAGGAGAGGCTTTCTCCTTGGAGGAAGGAAGCCCTCTCCCTTCCTACTGAAGGAGGAACGCCATCCTGGGGACTGCGGTTGGCGAAGCGGATCAAACCGCTCTGCCGCTCTTCATCTTCCTGTGGGTCTCAGGCTGGGGAGGAGGCGGGGCAGATGGGGAAGCTCTGTGGGCATGTTTCCAGCTAATCAGCAGCTCTAGACTCCCGATAGTTACCTCTGGGACCTGGTGCCTTATACGTTAGAGCAAGGGATTAAAAACACACACACACGGAGAAAATAAAGAAAAACAAAGTCAGGGGAGTCCATGTAGGAGCCTCCGTGCAGCTCGGTTAGGGGAGCAGCCTCCTGGTGAGGCGAGGGCGTGGCTGTCAGGCCGGCTCGGGAATGCAGACAGCAGCCCACACCCCGGGAGGACCCGATTCTGGGCCTGAGATGAGCTCGCTGCCTGCTTGGGAAAAGCAAAGCGAGGGCGTTCATCTCTTTTCCGATGGATAGCAGCACTGGATGAATGAGAGTGCCTCTGTATGTGTTTCTTGCATGAAATATTTATCAAAGGAGGATCAAGATGGACTGACCAGGTGCGGAAACAGGACTCCTGTTTTTAGTTCTCTGCGCAGACAAGTTATGCAAGGTGCAGCCAAGTCTGGACACACCCACCTGCGGTCGG
The DNA here is from genome assembly GCF_963259705.1 of Myotis daubentonii. Lineage (NCBI taxonomy): Eukaryota > Metazoa > Chordata > Mammalia > Chiroptera > Vespertilionidae > Myotis > Myotis daubentonii. Next base: position 23,648,153 of record NC_081858.1, read on the forward strand.
TCGAGGTGCTGAGTTCTGAAGTCAGTCTCTGCGGAGCTAACATGGAACAAAGGGACTCGGTTTCTCCACCAGCTGTGGTTCATGGGATCATAAATCCCTGGGCTGGGGATGCTGGACGGAGGTACCATGAAGAGACCACCCAACAACTTCCATTTTCAGAAGAAAGGGCTGGGAGCCAGAACGGGTCCATCACCTGCTCAAAGTCAGAGGCCACAACTAGAAGCCACGCGTCCTCACCCCCAGCCTCATCTACCTCTCACACCAGGAGGGCTGTTGGTTTATGTGACGGTTTTAAGCGTCTTCATTGAATTTACCCAAGGTCACGGCATCACGCGCTCTCCCCTCCAATTACGCCACAACAATGCTGAGCTGACGAATCAATTCCTGCCTCATTTTTCCTCCATCTCCCTCGCCCTCACAGCACTCAGCATCTCTTCTACTAACAACCGTGGCGCCTCCTCAGCCCTCCCCTCCCTGCAATTCCTGTTCCGGCTGATCCCTGCCGAGTGAGACAGGGTGATGGACAGGCGGGGGAGGAGGGGGGGCAGGAAGGTGGACAGCTCCCCAGGAAGACTGCGATCGGGTGGCCTTTCGGTGACACGCACACACAAAGAGATCTGAACAGAATGGCTTTTTCAAACAGCATCAATAGAAAACCACGGTGCCCGTGTGCTCCCGGGTCCATAATGAACGCGCTTGCCCTTCCTAACAACACTTTAAGTCGGTAATTGGCCCAACAGGGGACACGAACTGTACATTGAGTCACAGAGTCGGACAGAAAAATCCCAGGACGTTTCACCTCCCGCCTCGAGGGCTGCTGTGTGCCCTGCGGAGACGTGTCCCGGCATTCGGAGGAGCGCAGCCCTTCGGAATAAAAAAGGGCTTTAGAGGACAACCATCCCCGGGAGCCCGGCCGGCCTTCCCCACATCACAGAGCTCTTTGATGTGTGCCCCCACCCCAGTCGCATTTTTGAGGGATGCAGCCAGCAAGCTGAACTGCTCCCATCACCTCTGAGAAAGGAGGTTTGCCACCGAGCAGCCACGGATCTCTATGGCTAATGATCACTCTGTTCATGGGAGGCCTCTAAAAGACCCTGGCTCATCCCACCTACAGTAATAATGATGTCTATAATAGCGTGACTCATTGGAAGGGATTAAGCAAAAGAAAACACAAAACAAAACAAAAAACAATAACCTCATAGACACAACAAGGGGATGACCAAAGGGGAAGGGGGTGGGGCGGGTAGGAGTGGGTGAAGGGGACAAATGGTGACGGGAGGAGACTTGACTTGGGGTGCTGAACACACAATATATCATACAGAGGAAGTATTAGAGAATCGAACACCTGAAACCTATGTAGTTTTATTAACCAATGTCACCCCAATAAATTCAGTAAAAACTAAAAAATATACCTGTGGGACTTATTGGATGTTTTCTGGGTCCCAGCCAAGGGATTTACAAACCTCCTCTTCTTTAATCCTCCCTGGACTGTCATTTCACAGTTTAGGAAACTGAGGTACAGAGTTCTGTAACTTGCCCAACTCGGCTTCCAACTTGGGTTGGTCTGACCACTGAGCCACTCTTCACCACTGCATGCGGCAGTCTTTTTGTGAAATGTCGGCCGTCGTTTGAGGGATGTCCACCAGTTTCTTCACAAGCTGCTGTTGCAAGGTTGGAGGCTCCAAGTCCAGCATTTTTGTTTTGGTCTCAACTTTTCCCTTAATTCTTAAAGCGGTGGAGGTCCAGAGGGGATTAGAAACTTGCTGAGTATCAACCCCACTGATTAGCAGCAATGCTAATTTTCAATCCTTGCTTTTCTCACTCTGGGCTGTGAGCTCAGCTTCAGCCAGTAATAATGGAACACCTATCACAGGGACAGCAGATAAGTATCATGCATATTATCACTCTCCCAGCCTCTGTCTGCTGCAGACATTACTAATCGATCGTGGAGCTCTTCCCTGCTGAGCCTGGGCAAGTTGTGACTCCAGGCAAGTCCTCCCAACCAAGTGGATTTGGCAAATGAGATAAACCCTATTGACTGTTGTCACCAGGCACCGCACTATTCCAGGCCCTCTGAGGAATGAGTATCTGCTATCAAAAATGTGATCAGTCCAAAGTCATTTCTTTCAAAATTCTAAGGAAGGCCGACTTCTAATGCTGGTGGGTTCTGGAGGCAGATAAACAACGTCATGAGTTGACATCCATACCCTGATCGCAAGAGCAAGAGAAACCAGAATGGGAGTGGGGCTGGCACCATCCTGAGGGGATGGAGTGAGCAGGGGGGGTGGAGGGGGACTGGGTAGCTAGAGGGCCGGTCAATATGAGACGACCATAACCTGAGGGTAACCTGTGAGTGCACGAAGCCAAGGAGAGGAAAATGCAGTCTGACCAAGAGGGAAGCTGAGATGGACAGCTGAGTGAGAAGGTGGCATGCACTGGGTTTCAGGGACAAAGCTGAGATTCGAAGGTTGATGAAACAGGTGAAAAGATGTGAATTATCTATAAATTGAAGCTCTCCAGACAAGGTAGCTCTTCTGTTTGCCCCCCACCACCACCCCATTTTCATGGAGGCCATAGAAAAGGGAGGGTAATAATCAGGAAAGAAGGGTAATATAATGTCAGCCCCCGCCCCCTCTTGGCTGGCGGTACAAAAGGGGGAGACAGCGGTGGATGCCATGTGGTCAACAAATTCTACCAAGACCCATCCAACCCAGCAAGTCTCTGTCATGTTGCTACTGTACCTCCCTCAGGGCCATGGCCACTGGGCTGATGGATGGGCCTTCATGGCATTAACAAAGAAAGTGAAAAGAACAAAGGGAGGAGGACCAAAATGCAGGGCAAAAGAGATGGAGTGAGTTCTCAATCTGAAACAGGGCAACCCTGGGGCATATGCAAATGCCACCATGACTATTTCTATTTCCCTTTGAAATTTCAAGAAAGGAGGAATTTTCTAGGACATTCTAGATGGGTTACTTTCTAGAAAAGTTTGTCTTCCAGGGAGGGATTCTACTTCATGGAAGTGTCAATGTTTAGTGCCAAATCCGTCCCCCAGTGTGTGTGTGCACCACGTAGGGCCAATTGCAACTCAACTCCGACTCCGTTGCCACTGCCTGACTACATCCATCCTCTAGCCCAGCGGTCCTCAACCTGTGGGTCGTGACCCCTTTGGCGGTCGAACGACCCTTTCACAGGGGTCGCCTAAGACCATCCTGCATATCAGATATTTACATGACGATTCATCACAGTAGCAACATTACAGTTATGCAGTAGCAACGAAAATAATTTTATGGTTGGGTCACAACATGAGGAACTGTATTTAAAGGGCCAGGAGGTTGAGAACCACTGCAAGTCTAGCCATTCTATTACTCTGTCCCAGAGACAGAATTAGCCTCTTGGGCTAATGAGGGAGCAGCACTTCGCTGGTGGTTCCAAATGCAAAATTCCAAATCAACCCCCAGCTGTTCAGGCTTCCCTGCGCCTGGGGCTCCTGGGGAAAGAAATTGCACGTTGTCCTAGAGAAGGCTGGAGGTGGGGTGTGGGTCCAGGCGGTTGTGGTGGCCTAGGAAAGAATTCGCAGGCCAGACATCCTGGGGGAAGCCCTTTTAAACCTAAGAATACAGTGGGGCCTTGACTTATGAGTGTCCCAACTAATGACTTTTTTGAGATACCAGGTGTCTCTTGGCTGATTTTTTGCATTGAGTTGATAGAGTAATTTGAGTTAACGAGCTCCTTAAAGAGCTCAGTCTCAGAACAAATTAAACTCGTAAGTCAAGGCCCCACTGTATGTGTTAATGATTCTTTGATTAGCCTGATGATCTGAGCAGCTCAGGATTCTGACTCTGTTGGGAGAAGCGCCTCCTAGGTGTCAGGTGCAAAGGTGCTACCTGTCTCTCAGGTCATGCTGGCTGGCCAAATCTGGTCCAGAGTTGTTCCCACAAATAAAGTTTTATTGGAACGCAGCACGTCTGGTTTCTATCTGGCCCGTGGCTGCTTCAGTAGCTGAGTTGAATCGTTGCAACAGGGACCAAATGGCCCAAGAAACCGACAATATTCTTCCCTCGCCCCCCCCACCCCCCACGCCCGGCTTTTTACAGGACAAGTTTATTGATCCCTATCCAGGGGGATGTCTGGGAAACCACACAATCTTGTATTTTGAAGCTGGATTCTGTACTGGTCCGACCTCTCCTGCCTTTTTTTCTCCCCGCTCATCCCACCCCCTGCTCTGTGCAGCAAAGCAGGAAATTGAAAAGGGGCTGATTCCTGTGAATGCATTTGAGGCTCCTGGGTCAGTTGGCTTCTGTCTGTGTCCAGCATGACAATGATAGGAGACTGAGGAGGGAAGGAACGGTTATACACACACACACACGCACACGCACACACACACACAGATCATCTCCAGTAACTATGTCCCCTTCGGTGGCCTCAGGTTCTGCTGGGGACCCCAGACCCTGGCCTCTGGTAACACTGTCTCCCCCTTTTGTACCGCCAGCCACGAGGTGGCAGGGGCTTCCCGCTGTACTATTCCTCTCTGGGCCATCTCACTGTTTCCAAGCCATAGAGCTCTTTGTTTTCCTGGCTGAGTCCTAGGTTCCAACAAGAAAGTCCCGTTAAGGTCCGTGTTGGGCTTTCCCCCTTGACTGAGCTGCGCGCACTCGGAATGCTCAGTGGCTCTGTTCTGCCGTATGTTGGGAGCCCACGGTTCTACCAGCTGAGGAATCCTTGCTAGGAGCCCGGTTCCTCCGCCCTCACCAGGTGAATGCCAGTCGCAATGCTTCAGCGCCGCTCTCCTGCCCACGGTGAGATGGGCTCCCTAAGGCGGCACCACTACCGTTTCCGACTTCGGGCTTTGTGTTTTGTTTCTCGGGGTGTTTTGTTTTTGGCCGCTCCAGCACCTCCACGCACTCTGCCCCGACCCTCCGCAGCCAGACAGCCATCTGACACTCCTAGCTTGTTCCTGAGCTGCTCACACCCTCAGCATACCTCGTCCCCACTCCAGCCTCGTGGCCCAGTAACACCAACTTCACGCCTGCCTCCGATTGTTTGGGTCTGGTGTTCTTGGCATTTGAAATTTGGCCCGCCCTAGCTCATGTGTATTTTTAGTTTTATTATTTTTTTTAAATGATACTGAAAAATAAAACAAAAAGTACCTGTGGTCAAAACATTTTAGGAAATGCTGGGTTAAGCAAATGAAAAGAGGTCTCTTTCTTGCAGGACTTCTCAGAGCCTTTACAATTACAGGACAGTTGAGATTGCAGTATTTTAAAAGCTAAATCGAGCATGGAACTTTTCTTCTCTGTGTGTAGACAATCTCATGGGACTTGGGATCCATTGTTTGACATGATGAAAGTTTGTCACTCTGTCTGTGTAGCTCCCATCCTTCCGCCACCCCACTTCTGCTGACAAGATACCGCTCTGCAGTCACACCCCTTTTCCATCCCATGTGGGTGGGACTGACCCCCTTGCCACTGTCTCCAGCAACAGGATGGAGGCTGCGACCCAGACCTGTCCACAGGGATAAAGTAAGGATGAGAGTGTGGTCCAAACTGGACCAATCAGAGTCCTTGCTAGGACTTCTCCCGCAAAAGTCTCAGGAAAGACTTGTTCTTTCTGCCACCAGCGATGTTGAGTTGCAAGGATGTTAGTGGTCCAGGGGGTCAAATGACTAGCAGTGGGGAGAGAACCTTTCAGAATAGAAACCCAAGCCAAAGCCAGAGGGAGACATGAGCAATGGAGAGAGAGCAGAACTCTGAAGCTTGTTAATGCCTCTGACTTCTTAATGGCATGAGCTAATACATGCTACCACCTTTTTTACAATTTCATCTTAGTTTGAGTTCAGTTCACTTTTTCCTCTCTCACCAATGACACATACCGGACTCATTGGTGGAGAACACATAGCCTCGTCTGGATCAACATGTCTCATGCCACCTGGAGTCGGAATCCCCCTTCAGTTCCTAAGCCCTTGGAATTCAGTCCCCAAGGTCCAGCCCCATGGCTGGTGTTCTGGTCTGCCCACTTCAGGTGCCCTGAAGAGAGAAGGCTGTATAGAAGCAAGGGGTTAATCAAAGACCAGGCAGATGGAGCAGGGCAAGAGCATGGTGTAGTCTCCATCCATAATTCTTTCAAATGCCATCTTTCTCTTCACAGCCTCAGCATCCTGGGAATTAGTCATATGCAAACCCACTGGGTAAGGTCTTAGGGACACGGTCACCCAGCCCTGTACTCCCCCTTGGATCATGTCCTGGTTCTGTGTTTGTTCTAAAATGTCTCCATTCCCTGCTGTTACGCTGTTCCAACAGCAAAGATCATTGGTTCTAGCCCTGGAATAATTTACTGGGTGCAACTAGAAAACAACATATGTTGACTTGAATGATATTCAGATTTATAAACGAGAGACTCCAAGGCCTTCCAGCTGAGTGGCAGCGTTAATTCAGAAATTACTCATGTGGAATAGCAGAAGTGCCGAGAATACAGGTGTAAACAAGTGGCAGAAACAAGAAGAGCCCGATGCGTGGCGAGAACAATGAAAATATCACCATACAGGCTCAGCGCCATTCAGCGTCGGGAAAGAGCCTCCACAGATCATCTTGCTGTAACAAACCGCCCTCTGAGCGGGCAAAGGTGACTAGTCCCATTTTGCAGAGGAGATCATGGAGGCGGCCAAACATATGAAGTGACTTGCCCAAGGTCACTTGGTGGGAGGGGAACACCAGGGCTTGAATGAGGGATGCCTGGCTCTGGCCCAGTTCTCTTTGCATACTTTCTCACAAGGCTGCATTGGCTGGTTCCCATCTGTGGTCTGCCTGGGACTCTGTTTCCCCTTTTTCCAGCCAATGGATACATTGAGTCTGCCCTTCATCCACACCCCCAACTCTGAAGTTGACCCCCCAACAAGTGTTCCACCATTAGCCTCTCCAGTTGCCACCTGTGAAAACTGATTGTAGGTTCAAACTCAGACCATCGAGGGTCAGAAAATAGTGTGATGGTGACTTAGGCTCCCCCCATCCCCCAGTCATTCATTTCTTGATTTGGTAGCTTTGGACCTGTTATGGCACCTTATCAAATCTAAAAGTACTTTTTCGGAGGAGAGTAAAGTATCTCAAAGATAATCCTTGAAAACATGGTGTACATAAGTAAAATGTGTCACTCTTAATAGACCCAACCAACTTCGTTAAGATGAGCTAACAGCCCCTAATAAGGACAGCAGCCATCAGTTAAAATATTAATTATTCTTAACTGATAGAGTGGGCATGTGTGGCACATGTCTGTCTGGTCTGATGTTCCCTTGGAGGACCATCTTCTTCCCCACTCTCAGGTCATGGAATCCAATGGGACTGGGGCACCTCCCTCTTTTTCCCTTCCACCCAGGTTCTAAGTGTGTCACATGACCCAGACATGGCCAATCAGAGCATTTTATCCTCTTGGCCACAGGGATTGGTTTAGGGAAGAGCAATGGCTTAAGTTGGTCCAATCAGAGTCGGCCCTGGGACTTTGGCTGAACTCTCAGGATCCTAAAGTGTGTCTGTGGTCCCAGTTGTACCCTGTGGCCCCTATCTAGGAATGGAGTCAACACTTGGCCTTCAGGAAAGTGTAACTGAGAAAAAAAGAATGTGGGTAGCAAAACAAACCAAAAATTGCTGTCAAACTGCGGCGAACGCCCAGCCACAGCTACACCTAAAGCTCGTGCACCTTGCTATATGGCCGCCAATGCATCTTGGTTTGTTTAAAGTATTTTGAATTGAGTTCCTGTCATTGGCAACCAAAAGAGTCCTGATGAATATATCTAAGACCAGTAACATGTAGCCCGGTGCTAAATCATGACAGGTGGTCAATAGTCAGTAAATATTGTTACTAATGGTCTAGCTGACAGCTCCTGGGACCTTTTATGGGCCAAGCACATTGAGTTACATGAAGTGCTGGAACAGCCATGACGTACTTGAAGGCTTGGATTCCAGTCCGGGCTTCATCCCTTGAATGTGATCCTGGCTGAGTCACTGCTGCTGCCCGAGGCTCCGTCTCCCTCCTCTGTAAGAAGACGGACATTGCAAATTGGTTGTGGGCTAGGCGCAGCCCTTCTTTGGGCGTCTCTTGGCCCGCACAGTATTTTACAATTTAGGAACGTTCATATGGAAGGTTGAGTGTCCAGCTCCTTTAGGAAAATCGGGAGTCCCCCTCCATGGGGCCCTCTGTGGCCACATTGCATTGACAGGCAGGTTTGGGGAGGGGCATATGCACTCTGAGTCACCCTCCTCCTCCCCTTCCCCCCTCATTTTGTGAAACCAACTCAACAAGAGTCTGAGGCCTTTGCTGGAAATGGATGATAGAGGCTAGTTCAAGGGTCTTAGAGTTTGCAAACTGGGAATACAGCCAGCCCCAAACCCAGAAGTGTTTCCAAGAAGACAGGAAAGTAGAGAGTTCTTATAGTAAGAAAGTACATTCTTGCCTGGCCTGCATGGCTCAGTGGTTGAGCATTGACCTATGAGCCAGGAGTTCATGGTTCAGTTCCTGGTCAGGGCACATGCCTGGGTTGCGGGCTTGATCCCCAGTGTGGGGCTTGCAGGAGGCAGCCAATCCATGATTCTCTCTCATCATTGATGCATCTCTCTCTCCCTCTCCTTTCCTCTCTGAAAATCAAACATATTTTTTTAAAGTACATTCTTGGGAACACTCAGTCCTGCATCCTTAGCCTCGGACTGGTTTGGGACAGTTCTCAGTCAGCTGCCAGGAGGCCTGGATGATGGATGTCAGGTGGTCTGGTCACGTGAGTCCTTCAGGAAAGTAATCATGTGGTAACCTGAGGTCTGATGTATATCCAGGCATTGAGACAGGACAGTCAAGTTCAAGAAGTCTAAGCTCCCAGGCTAGTCAGAACAAGAGCAGTCTCTCCTCATAGTGTAATGGTTTCCCCGTCTTCTCTCCCCGCTCCATCTGATGCTGCTGCCACCAAAAGTTTGGGTTCCCCTGACCAAAGGTTCTCCTTTACTTTCCGAGAAGGCAGGACACACCCTTCACGGCCCAGACGTGGAAACCAGATAGGAAAACACCACCCCACCAGGGACGCAATCCGTGTACTAACCTCTCCAGGGTCACGGAGGGAGGCGGGGGGATCTAGGGACCAGAGAGACAGCGGTCAGGAGGCAGACACAAGCCAGATGGTCTTTCTTTGCTTTTCAGGAAGACCAAAAAAGTCCCCCTCTCCAGGCAGTCTCCCCGCGGGCGCTGACGTCCCCCTTCCCAGAGGCGCCACTTCAGACAGGAGAGGGTGCCGGCCAGGAAGCCGAGAAGCAAGCAGCACTTCCTGGTGCTGATTATTCTCTTCTGTGTAAACAATCGCCTGGAGGGGTTGGGGGTACAGTTCAGGGCTGAAGAGCTAGAAATGCAGAGGGAGGTGAAAGGGGTGCAGATTCGCTGTGTCCTGGGGGAAGCAGGCCCAGCTTCCTACTTCCTGTGTGGTGACAACCAGTCTGGGTCTTTCAAAGTCCCCGGTGGTGGTGCTGTGATGAAATCCCGGTGCTGGGAGCTGGCACGGGGGTAATGCCACAGAGGGGCTGTGCCAGGAGAAGCTGGGAGTCTGAGTGCGGCAGGCACAGGGGCCACCGGGCCTGGCTTGGAACCTGACCCCACCGCTTAGCCTAACCGGGATGAGGGGCCGGTTTCTGGACAGAGGCGGCCTCGCCTCTTCTGCTTTCGGCCCGAAGGCCAATGAGACCAGAGTCCGGAGGCCCCAGGAGGGCAGTGGGAAGAGTTTGGGGAGAAAGAACAGCAGACTCGTGGAGCCAGAGACACAGGAAGCAGGGAGAGGCGGCCAACAGATGTCCCAGGTCGCAAGCAGCTCAGGGAGACCCCATCATTGTGTCCTGGGTGCAAAGGGTGTTGCAGTCCCTCCCCAGAGGCGTGGGAAGGACAGATGGGCGGGTGTCCGGCCTCCGGGCCTGGAAAAGCCAGCGAGTGGCGTCGGGGGACTCTGCCCGCTGTCCGCTCTTCTCCGCCTGACAACAGGCCCTTTGTTGGCCCGGCATTCGGAGGCACCCGCAGAGGACATTTAGGAGAAAAAATGAGAAACAGGACACCCGGCCACACACAAAAGACTCTTTGCAGCCAGGGGTGTGTGCACCTGGTGGGCAGAGGAAGAAAACCGTGCATTCAGCAAGGGGGACACTCCTAAGCGATGCATCCAAGTAAGATGAGACTGTATTGTCTTATCGGCGACCTGGGGAAGTGGGATCCCAAAGATCCTTCCGGAACCTCTCATTGGCACCGGAGCTCTGGAGCCCTGGCTTTGGGGGGTGAGGGGGTTGCTTCCTGCCCTCACACACACCAAAAGACAGGTGAGCCTCCATGTGTAGGCGGCGTTGAATTGTGGGGGCCGGGAGCCCCGGCTGCCAGGCAGGGCTGTTGTGGTGGCATCTGATGAGTCTCTCTGGTCCCATCCATCAAGGGCAGTAAGACAGGGTGGCAGGATGGGTCTCCGGGGGATTGTGGGCTGAGCACCGAGGGTTATTGATGAAGGTGGAGATTCAGCACAGGCCCCGTGGGTACAGAGCCGGGGCATTTCCTGCGCTGGGTGAGCCTATGGAATTCGCTGGTGGGGATAAGATTGCTCAGCGTAACCCAAACCCTGACCCCTAACCCTAACCCTAACCCTAGCCCCTAAGCCCACGCTCAGAACCATTCCAATACTGTGGCTGTGTGGCCTCTGACATCGCTCCATGGCACCAAGCTTTCATCACTTCATTTGCAAAAGGGAGTTAGCAACCACCTAGGTGACTGTGAGAACACAGCATCCCCTGTGTAGCGCCTGGGAGAGTCACCAGAGCTGGTTCTGTCTCCTCCCCGCCCCGCCCCTTACTCCCTGCACGAGTCCTACTGCTCTCCATCTGCTTGCCCATCTACAAAACGAGGGGCTGATTTTGAGACTCCCAGAATCCTCTTGGGCTGGCATCACCCATCAACGAATGAGCTGTTCTCTGGAGCAGTCTTTTAAAATCCCACCACCCTCTGCTCACTTAAACACAAGGCTGTGCGTGTTGCCCAAGGAGAGGGAGGTGGGAAGGTGCTCCAGCCCCTCCCAGGCACTGATCCTGGAGAAAGGCAGGTCGGAGTGTCGACAAGTTCTCTGTTTCACTGAGGCTCTAAAGCTTAGGTGTCACCAGCCCGTCCAGCAGGGAGCACAGTCTGCATAAGAAAACAGATGTCAAACTCGCGTCCACTGTTGTTGTCTGGTCCCCCTCCACACGAACATCAGTTCTTGCTCAGGGGGGTGTCTCCCCCAAACCACGACCGGGAATGTCTGTGGCGGAGCAGGTGGTCCTTCCCGCTAACGGCGCACGAGCCTCTGGCTTTGGCTGCCACGGAACATCGGCCTCCTAACTGATGAGTCTGACCCAATGCGAGATGTGGTCACAGTGATAAAACGGAAACACATTGGGTCATGCATGGAGAGACAGAGAGACGATGACAATGAGGGAGGGAGGGAGAGGGTGACTGGGCTCAGCGCTCCTCTGGGTGGCATCTCGCTGTCTCTCCTGGCAGAGTCCCCAGGCCATCAGCGCCAGGCAGGGAGCGCTATTCTCCACAGGGCGACCAGAATGCTTTTCCAAGTCGCCTGACAATAAGAGTTCCTCCTATGCTGGGAACTCTCAAGTGGCTTCTCTTTGCCTCCAGCCAAAGCCTCCATATCTTATTGTAGATTTCACCTTTCTCTTTGGCCTCATCTTGTTGCCACCAGCTGCCTCTTTGGCCCTGACCCAGGTCCTCTCTCGCTCACCTGCAGACCTTTGCATGTACTGTCTTTCTCCCCCTAGAGCTCCCTCTCGCCGTCCAAATACATGCTTGGCCAGCTTCCATCACAAGAGATGGGGTGGTGGCTGGTTCACGCTTGGGCTCAGCAGCCTAAGGGCCTGTGTTCAAACAGAGCTTTGTCACTTTCTAGCTGTGTGGCTGTGGGCAATTGACTTACCCTCTCTGCTCCTCAGTTTTCTTGTCCCTAAAATGAGAATGACAATAATACCTCCGGCCTAAAAGAAACAGGGGAGGGTGGGTTAAAGGTTAAATGAGATAGTCCTTTATCGGCCACATGGTAAGGGCTCCGAAAATGTTGGTTATGATTCTTCATCCTTCAGTTTTCAGTTTAGATGCTCATCCCCTGGGAAAGCTTTTCTGACTCTCCCCAATACACGCACGCTCACACACACACATGCAAGCATGCCTGCACACACATGCACTTACAGTCCTTCCATGTCTCCCCAAGGAGCCTGTATGTTCTCCACCTCTGCCCCCAGCATTTATCTCCAGGGGAAGCAATTACCCTTGCTGACTGACGCCTCCTTGGGTCATGGGAATGCTGAGTGAGGCCAAGACTGTAAAGCTCTTGGGAAAGTTTCTGATATTTAGGCAACGCTCAACAAGCCTCAGCTAACATATTTATCTCATGTCCTCCAATTCTCTTACCACGGCTGCCACGGGAGGCCCTGCTTTTCTTACTCATCAGCTCTAGGCAGATAGAAACTCCAGTTTGTTCATCTCTAGCCCCTAAGATGGTACCGAGCTCAGAATAGGTGCATTGGACCCATCCGGACAATTATCTATTCCTTCCTTTGGCGTTCGGGTAGAAAGACCAAGGTCAGAGCAGGCCCCGAGGTCTGGACTCAGGGAGGGAAAAGCATTTGCCCAAAGTCACACAGCTTGTCGATGGCAAAGGCACGATCAACCCAGTTCTCCCGAGTCTTGTCAGGGATGTTCTCCGCTCCTATGGAGGCCGGACAATGAAAGCCCAGCCCCCACTGTTGTTGAAGTCTCAGCATTGCCATCCTCTCTCAAATTTCCAAAGGGAGTGAGAAAAGCTCACTCCCCCCGCCTCAATCCCCACAGCAAGCATTTCATTTCCTGAAAGACAATGGGTTGTGTGTCCTTTTCAGAAAAGCACCAATGGTCTCCCCGAATCTCAGTCACTGGCGACTTCTTTCAAAGAGAGTGATCGGCTGGGGGAAATGTGTTACGGAGCAAAAGTGACTCCTGGGAGGATGGGGGTGGGATCCGGGAAAACCCTCAGGCTCAGGTTTCCCCAAACAAAATGTCAGGTCTCCACTGTGGTTCCTGCTGTGAATCGTGTGTTTCAGGCAGCCCAGCCCTGGGCTGAGCCGTCCACGCTGATGCCCCTGGGAGCATCCTGGCCCTGTCCAGAGCGAGCATGCTCATTCTATTCAGTCCCTTGGCTCCCTGGGAGCTGCTGCAGGGGTTCTGAAAGGGCGACCCTTTTAGCGAGATGATGGTGGTGCTTAGACCAGCGGGGTGGACGTGGAGATCAATGCCGACCACCTCTTCACCTGGAGGAACCGAGGCCCAGAGCAATTGGCATGAGATCGCCCAGCAGGTGAATGGCAGAGCCCGTGGAGATCTGTCCACTCTTCTACTGCTGGCTATTTCCGGATCCCCTCTGGCTGATGAAACCGTCATAACTGCAATAGACTTGGGCTAGCCGCACACACAAATGGCAGAGCGCCCACTTAGCAATTTAGGCAGAGTGCCCATTTCGGCATCCTCGCGAGGCCTCCCTTGGCAGCCGTGGTAAGAGAATTGGAGGACATGAGATAAATATGTTAGCTGAGGCTTGTTAAGCGTTGCCTAAGTACCAGAAGCTTTCCCAAGAGCTTTCTAGTCTTGGCCTCACTCAGCATTCCCATGACCCAAGGAGGCGTCAGTGTCCTTTTACAGGTGGACAAACTGAAGATGACAGAGGCTTGCCCAAGGTCACAGGGTCAAGGGCGAGTGAGTTACAAATAGATAATCACTAAATTACTTGTGATCAGAGCTAAACATGGGAGCTATACTCTCATGGGCTGATGTAACTTGTTAACGTGCTTCCCTCGTTCTCCCTATGATTGCACTTGGATCCCACGGCCCACGGGAAGCCAGCGTAGGAATTCTCTGCCTTTGACAAGTATGGATGCGGAAGCCCAGAGGAGAGAAAGGTCTGGTCCAGGTAACAGACCAAGTTGGTGTCATGTCCAGGTGTCTAGCCTCCAGCTCAGGTATCTTCTCCACTAGACAACCAGCAAGATCCCAAAGGATCCTGTTGGCCAGAATTAGTCCAGAAGCTGAGGATTAGGAAGAGCTGCAGGGGAGAGAAATCACGCCATTGATGCCGCTCATTTGTGAGTCCTCCTTCGTGGCACAGAGAAGGGACAGCTAGGGAGGCATCTTGGGTTCAGTAGAAGGGCGGTGAAGGCACCAGCGGGCCTTGCTGTGGTCCTCACGCCGTGTCACCATTGGGGCTTCTTCTTGGTTCTCATTCTGTGGCTCAGACATCCCAACGAGTGGAATCTTCGGAGTTGAAATCCCAAAGGCCGAACTGGTGAGCTTGCCAACGCGTTCTGTAATTTTCACCCCCTTCTCTTCGCATCTCCTCCCCAACACCCCTCACACACAGACCTGTTTTCTGAATAATGAGAGACACAGTACACTGTGCAGCTTGCATCTCACAGCTATTTCTTGTGGAAATGAGTTTTGACCTTAATTAACTGTTCAGGAACTGGGCGCCGCTACCCACTGTGATTAGAGCAAAGAATTAGCCCCGAAGATAAACAATGCGTGCAGGGTTGGGAGGGGTGACTGACGGAATTAGAAATTGAGTAAGGGAGCTCGTCTCCCCACGAAGATGCTATTTAATTCATTGCAAGACTGATGAAGCCCTGGCCAGGTGGCTTCGCTGGTTGAAGCATCATTCCATACACCAAAAGACTGATGGCCGTCATGCGCGATGAACACTGGGGGGGGACTTGCTCCTCTCCTAAGGAGCTCAATTCTTTCAGAATCCCGGTCCCTGTCCAAGGTGCTGACTAAGCTCTTGTAGTGTCCAAATAGTTGACAGTTTCTAAGAACTTCAAGTTCGTTCTAGGTAGGGCCTGGGACAGTGTCTCGGTCTGAGAGTGAGTGTCAGAGGTCATGGTCAGAAACCCGTTTAAAACATGGGTTCGGTTTGCTCGTCTGTTATTGGTTCTGGTGACACTGGTCTCCACCCCTCAGACTTCTAATCTGTCTGTGGCAGGAAATGCGGGTGCTGCCCACTCCACAGAGTCACTTAATTCAGTATTATTAAGTGTTTTTCAGAGTCTGGTTTCGTGCCCTGAAAATGTGGTGGTGACGATGATGATCATGATGATGCTCATATTAAGCTTTCAATAATATTGAAGATTATATACCTGGCATTGTTCTAACTACTTTACATGTATGAGTTTATTTAATTGTCACAAAATTACCTTATATTATTAGATTTTATTATGCTCATTTTGTAGATGAGGAATACACAACACAGAGTTTAAACTATTTTCCCCAGCTCATAAAACAAATGCAGTAGGAGCTAAACACATGGAAGACGAGTATGACTGTGAGGAAAAGAATGGCTGTAAATATGGATTGTGAATTCCCTTGTGGGCCCCCAGCACTTCCCAGACTGGATTCCCTGACTTTCCTTCCCTCAGAAAAGAAGCTTCCTGCCTAACCCCCAGGACCAACCTCCCTATTGCTCTCGGGAGATTGCTCCAAAACAGTGGTTTCATCATATTACCCTCATGCCTTGAAGCCCCAGTGATGACCACCTCAGTTGCCCATCGGACCACATCCAAACACCTTAGCCTGGCATCCCAGACCACTCACCAAAAGGGAGCATATGCTAGTGCTCCCTTTTCTCCCACAGTCAGCATCCAAGCCACCACACACTTCTTCCTGCTCTCTGAATATGCCAGGACTCTCCTACCTCGAGGTCTTGGCCTGTGCTGCTCCTCCATTAGAAATGCACTCCCTCGCCTAATAAGAAAACTCCTATCCAGTCTTCAAGGCCCACCTTACATGTTTCCTCCTCCTCGGGAAGCCTTCCCTGATTTCACTTTCTTTGTTGTGTTTCTAGACCCCTTTGTACTTCCCTCTCCTACAAGACCCAAGGTCCATCTTATTGTCCGATTAGTGGGAATAGCTGTCGCCTCTCCCACAATAAGAGCAGTTCTAAGGCCAGGCATGTCTGAGTCATCTCTCACCCACAAAACTGAACTTGGGGTTTGCTATTTGCATTGCACGTCTGAAAGAATAAACGTGGCCTCTCCCATTAGGAAGAGAAGGGAGACGTTAGAGCTATTTCCCCAGAGTGGGGAAAAGGCTAAAAATGGCACCACAGATCCCAGTGGGAACATCTGTGCTCAGCAGTTGAGATCTAACCACAAAAAAGAGGGAGAGCTAGGCAGTCTGACGGTTCCAGATTCGAACCTGTCTCTGTACTTGCCACTCTGACCTTCTCTTCTTGGAGCCTCGGTTCCCTCATCTGTCAAACTAAGAGGATCCTGTTCTCCATGGTGGGGAGATCTCTGCAGAGATTAAATGAAAAACTACAGACAACCCAAGTCTCCGTCAGCAGAAGAATGGCCACGATGGAATACTCTGCAGCTGTAAAAATGAATAAGCAACAGCGGCACGCAGGAATGTTGATGACTCTCAGAAGGTTCATCTTGAGCCAGAGAAATAAATCCCATGAGAATTCATAGCGTCTGAGACCAGGTATGTAAAGTTCAAAGACAAGCAAAACTAAATGCTCTCTGGAGAGACCGAATAGCAGGGCCATTAAGAACTCGAGCGCCAACAGAGGTTAGGGAGCGGGCATCCCCCTTCTCCTCGCCGAGTGGCCCCGATGAGCTGCCCAACCTCTCTGTGCCTCAGTTTCTCCATCTGCAGAATGTCAAAGACAGCAGGTCCCTATCTCCAAGGGTTGTCGTGCAGATTAAAAGAATTATTGTGTGTGTCAAGTGCTTAGAAGAGCACCTGGCACTGAGCAAACACTCTGTAAATATTAGCTCCTATTATTCCTTTTGCCTCTGCTGCTGCTACTACCGCAGTGATTATTACCATTATTTATGAACCTTTACCTGATGGCGGAGCCGGAAAGAAAGGCAAGGAGATGATTAAAACAAAATTCAGAGTCGTGGTTTCTTTTAGGAGCGTCTGAATTATTAATAACGTTCTGTTTTATGAGCCACGTGGTGAGGACGTACACAGATCTTCATTCCGTTACTCGTCCTTAAAGTCTCTCGATCAATTTTCACCATTTCCTACGTGGGAAGTGTTTAACAATAAAATTTTCAAAAGACGCAATGGCAGTAATTATGGGAAGGGATCTGCACCTTTCCCGCCCCTTTTCTGGGAGATGCTGGATGATGTATGTGCCTTCGCAGAGGGCCCTCAACCTTCAGGAGAGGAACTGATCTGCTCAGCAGCTGTCCCCATTCATCATCCCGCAGGCAGCGCGTTGCACACCCATCCGTAGATGAAGATGCAAGGGCGCTGTGCTGCCCTCTTGAAGGCGCTGGCAGGATGAGCGTGAAGAGGGAGACTCTCATGTTTTCCCGGGGGCTTCCTCGCAGTTGGCTTCCTCGGCACCAGAGAAGCTTGGCTTGCTGCTCAAGTGCCTTCTGAGGACCAAGACGTCCACGGACGAGCAGAGGAGGCTAAACCCTAGAAGGGCAACGGCCCCGGGGGGAGGTTTTTATCGCCCGTGCCATCACGTTTCCTTCGAGCTGGCGATGTTCCAGGGATTTGCCCAGCATGCTTTGTGGCAAGCACAGGTCATGAGAGGCCATATACCAGAACTCCTGTAACACCGATGGTGCCTTAGCATCCACAGAGACAGGAACGCGCTGGAGAAGATCGAGTGGAGGAGTGGCATGATTTGATTTCCTTCGAAAAGCATCCTCCGGCTGCTGGGTGGAGAATGGATTGTGGGGACAGGGATGGAGGGAAGGGGGGACCCTAGGGAGGCGACTCCAGGAATTCAGACGAGAGAGGTCCTGGTGGCTTGGGCCAGAATAATAACTGTGTTTTAAGAAGTCATCAAATTCTAGGTCAGTGATGGCGAACCTATGACACGCGTGTCAGAGGTGATACGCGAACTCATTTTTTTGGTTGATTTTTCTTTGTTAAGTGGCATTTAAATATAGAAAATAAATATCAAAAATATGTCTTTGTTTTACTATGGTTGCAAATATCAAAAAATTTCTATATGTGACACGGCACCAGAGTTAAGTTAGGGTTTTTCAAAATGCTGACACGCCGAGCTCAAAAGGTTCGCCATCACTGTTCTAGGTTATTGATAAGGTCAGACTTCTTGACAGATGATACTCGGAAAGCCGGGGAAAAGGAAGCAATGAATGGACTCCGAGCAGCTGGAAGGATGGAGTTGCCACATTTGCGCTGAGGGAGGCACCACTGTGGGGTGTGGATACCTTAGGCTGGTTGCCTGTTGACATCCAAGTGAAGATGCTGAGCGAACTGTCTGGGTTTGCAGAGACTAGGGCTGGAGATAGGTACCTGATGCAGGAGTCGCCAGAGCACAGCTTGTATGTAAAGCTCAGAGATTGGCCCGGCCGGCGTGGCTCAGTGGTTGAGCATCGACCTATGAACCAGGAGGTCATGGTTCAGTTCCCGGTCAGGGCACATGCTGAGTTTGCGGACTCCATCCCCAGTGTTGGGCATGCAGGAGGCAGCTGATCAATGATTGATTCTCCCTCATCATTGATGTTTCTAGCTCTCTCTCCTGCTCACTTCCTCTCTGAAAACAATAAGAGTTTATTTTAAAAAATAAAGCTCAGAGATTGGACGAGATGCTGTGGGAGTGGGTGTGGAGAGGGGGGAGTGTGGAGCCTGGAGATGCCCCCTGTGGAGAGGGCAGGCGATGGGGAAGGACCTGGGAGGGATGAGGGAGGAGAAGCCAGGGAGGGAGAGGAAGAGCAGGAGCCTGTTTGTCCTGGAAACCAAGTAAAGAAAGTGTTTGGGGAGGCAAGCATCTCAGTAATCAGTTGTGACAACAGCCACTGCCGGTTCTGGGAGGATGAGCGCTCAGGGTGGCCCATTGGATGCAGCAAAACAGGGCTCCTCGGTGAGCCTGCCAGGAGGGATCTCAGCGCAGCCCGGCGGAGGTGGCCTCGGGAGAGAACGGGCAAAGAAAGGGTAGAGGCGTCTGGACAACTCCTTCCATTTTTCTGTGAAGGGAACAGATGGTGGCTGGAATAGAGGTTTTGTTGGTGTTATTTTGTTTGTTTTAAGGAGGGAGCCGTTTGCTTGCTGATGGGAATGATCCAGTAAAAAGAGAAAAACTGATGAAGCAAAAGAAAGGGATCTGCCCTGGCCGGTGTGGCTCAGTCGGGCATCACCCTGGGCGCCCTACGGTTGCCTGTCAGAGTCCCGGGCACATGCCCATTGCGGGCTTGATCCCCAGTGGGGGCGTGCAGGAGGCAATGATGCTTCCCTCTCACATTGATGATTCTCTCTCTCTCCCTCTCCCTTCCTTGCTTGCTTAAAAAATATTTGTAAGAAAAGAAAGGAAACAACTTCTGGTGTGATGCTCAACTAGGTGTGAGCCAAGGAACCCAGGGACCAGGGGAGGGGCTGGCAGTGGTGGGGGGAGGGGGGTGGCGGAGGGCTTAGGGAGGAAGGGGGCGCTGTCTCCTGGGGAGATTGGCAGGTGTGGTGGAGGCAGCACCACAGCGTGGGGAGACCTCTTCCTGTTTTCTTGGGAAAGGAAGCGAGGCTGTTCGCTGAGACTGGCGAGGAGCAGGTGGAGGGTTGAAGAGAGAATGGTGAGCGATGTCCAGCAGCTGGAATCGTGGGAATACCTTAGGATTGTGAGGTTAGGAAGTGTGAATTTCAAGTGAAAAATGGCTCCAGCCACGTGGATCTGTGTAGCCACGGGTGTGGGAAAGGCCGGCACTTGGATTTAACCTGGGTTGAGGTTTTGCCAGGTGAGTGTGAAGGAGGCAGAAGCACTGATTCTAACAATGGCTTCTCTTTCTCTCTCTCTCTCTCTCTCTCTCTCTCTCTCTCTCTCTCTCTCTCACACACACACACACACACACACACACACACACACACACACACTAGCATACCTACACACTCAGAAATGTGCTGCACTGTCAGCTCTGTGGCACGTCCATCACTGTGAAGCGAGCTGCGTACATTCGGATTCTAAAGCGCCTGTTACATTCGCCCTGCATTGGTGTCATATTTTCCCCATCAAACCAGAGACTACAAACAAAGGAACACTGTGAGCATCGGGAAAGGGGGAAGTGGGAACCACCACCACGGAGCCAGCGCGTGTGTGAGCTGTTCTCTTCATCTCCTCCACCCCACGCGTCTGAAACAAAGTGCCCGGTGTCAGGGCCCTGAGCGATTCTCCTTCCCCCCCACACCCCCGCCCTAGGAAGGCAGGGCTCTCAAAGGGGGCCCATGCGGGACAAGCAGACTCTCATCGGCATCTAATTCATGTACAAGAAAGATGCTGGGCGGAGCAGTGGGCAGGAGCTCATTGAGCTGAGAGGTGGGGACAGTGGGGGCAGGGCCACCAGCACAGGTGAGCATGCTCAGTCCTATTGGGAAGGGCTCCTAGGTCTGAGTCAGCACTCAGATGAAGGATGCTTAGCACACAAATAGCTTTTTCTCTAATAGCCGCTCAGGGGTCCCTGGGCAGAGAGCCAGAGGACAAAGGACATGTCCCTGTGACCCAGCCAGCAGGAGCCCTGGTTCTCAGGAGGGCACAGCAGCCCGGGTACCTGGGCTCAGGGGCAGGGCCGGGGACTGGGGGTGAGGTGAGAGTGGGCCACGGGCGAAGAGTTGCTGCTCCTGGGCCCATCCCCAGTCTGTTGTCGATGGCTGCCCGCTTGCAGCAGCCCTGTGCAAGGAAGGATTTTAAGGCTCCGTGGGAGAGAGTGCAGGGATTGATTAGTGATGTCTGCCATGACCATGGATGTGGAGAGCGGTGGTATGTCTGCCACGTATTAGCCATTTGCGATCCAGGGTGTTTTTTTTGCGGGAAGTTCAGCAATCCAGCGAGATGAGGCTGTGGCTTTAAGGCAACAGGGCAGAGTGTCAGGGTGTAGACCTTTCTAGAAGGTAAATCCACATCCCACCTCTACCATTCTACCACCCATGTGACCTGAGGCAAATGACTACCTTTCCTGGAGCTTCTATTTTTTTCCTGTCGAATGGGAGGAATCATCGCTACCTCACTGGAGGCTTTGGGGATAGAATGACTGCTAAGCCCTGTGCGCGCTGTGACTTTCTGTACAGGCACACAACATTGTTGGCATGGTTGCAAAGACTCCTATGCATTTTTGGCATATTGTGCTTTTCTGTACATTCTATTATTTACGTATCATCAGGGCTCTGCAAGTTAGGTTCTCACCATTGTCTCCATTTTACAGAGGGGAAAACTGAGTGTCCAGAGGGGAGGCAACTCCCTGATTATCACACAGGCCATGGGGATGGACCTAGGATATGAACCAGCTGACTGAAGGGCTCCAAAAGCCACTGACTCAGTCTCCCCTCAGTCCATCTCGTAGCACCAACCAGCGTAGGAACCCAGTCTCCTGGGTCCAAGTCTTCAGGTTCCTTCGAAGACCCACTATGTGTCCCAGGAAGTCACACCCCACCTGGAGCCCAGCCTTCACATTTTGGAAGGAGGCGGTCAGAATAGATGCCTGGCTTTCAGGCGTGTTCCTTCGAGTCCCAGAGGCCTGCAGAGTTCCCGCAGGGGTGAGGGGCAGGGGGCACTCGGTCCCCGCACCTGCCTGGGCATCTCTCATTCGCTCTATTTTTCATGTCAGGGTTCCAAGTTGATTCCATTAGAAGAGGATTCCTGCTGCTTGGAGGAAGTTTGGAGACTGTCTCTTTAAGTGCTGGTGGCTGTCATTTATCCAGCATCTATGATACACCAAGCCGTTCACGTACGCTATTCCCAACCCTCAGGCACAGAACTATAGGGTACACATTATTATCCACGTTGTTTTAGAAGAGGAAACAGAGGTCCAGAGAGGTTCGGTCTTTGACTCAAGGTCACCTTGGCCATTGTGCCGAAGCAGGGGCTCCCATTGAGAGGGGCCTGGTGTTGAAGCCAGTGATGAAACCTCTGGGTGGAAGCAGTTCATAATTAGTGTCATTTCACCGGGAGGAAAGGCACTCCCGGGGAGTCACTGTCCACAGGATGGCAGCGAGGTCGGCCGAGGGATATTTGGATTCTGTGTTAGTGAGCCTCTGCCGCCGAAAGGGGAGTAGTCTGTTTTAATAAGCAGCCTCCTTGTTCTTTGAGAGCTGTCCAAACACAGCGAGCGGCAGTCGCGGGCAGA